>NW_017729022.1:28087088-28090522 GCF_001723915.1 Gavialis gangeticus | reverse complement strand
ATACTTTCTGTTAATAATATTTAAATTATTTGAACCAGGGCAAAGAGCTCAGTGGATTGCACGCAAGTATTGTATTACTTGCTCATAAACTTGATCACTTGATTTTAAGAAAGATATTTGTTTACATTATTTACACATGGAGGCTGAACAGAGCTTTAGTTATAAAAAAGTGCAGAGTCAAAGGACGCATGGTCTTGAAGCAACCATGTCCATATGAACGCTGACTGCCTAAAAGATCTCCACATAACTAGAAATGAATAGTACAGTTTAGCTTTCAAGAGAGAGTCAAAACTAA
This sequence comes from Gavialis gangeticus, assembly GCF_001723915.1. Taxonomy (NCBI): domain Eukaryota; kingdom Metazoa; phylum Chordata; order Crocodylia; family Gavialidae; genus Gavialis; species Gavialis gangeticus. Next base: position 28,090,227 of record NW_017729022.1, on the reverse strand, counting down.
GACCAGGGTAGACAAAGCCTTGGCTGGGGTGATCTTGCTGGGGATGGGCCTGCTTTGAGCAGGGGCCTGAACTAGATCAGTGTTTCTCAATCCATGGGCCCACAACCCAAAAGTAGGTGGCAAGAATACATGAAAGGGTCATAAACAAATTTTTAAAATGGAGCAACAAACTTTAAAAAGGTTTTCTCCTTTAAAGGAGAAAAACATGGGAAACCGTGGGTTTCCCCTTGCAGGCTGGCAGAGCTCCAGCCTGCAAGGAGCTGCTTGGGCCCCCCCCCCCAGGCCCCAAATACATTGGCAGGAGTTGATGCCAGGAGTGAGGGGCACCCGCAGGGGCAGGGGGCCGTGTTCTACTTAAACTTGTTACCGGGTAAGGACAAATGGGGTCTGGTACAGAACGGTTGAGAAGAACTGGACTAGAAGACCTTTCATCAGCCCTCATTTTCTGACAATCTGTGATTGGATATCAAAAGGGGGGTGGGGGGGATACTCCCTCCTCTATTTCTTCCTCATCTTTCCCCTAGGCCCTCAGAGGAAATTGAGTGAATCCTCAGGGCTTTCCCTTGAAAATTTGAATTTTCATTTCCACCTGGGAGAAATGTTACTATCCTTGCACTCTCCAGTGCCTGAGAAAGGGTGTGTGCGCCTGAAAGCTTGCAAATAAAGAAAAAAAAATTGGCAGGTATCTAGTTGGTCTAATAAAAGCTATCACCTCCCCAAGAGTTCTGGTTGCTGCAGGTCTTTCCCTTGCTTTCTGTCTCCTTCAGCTCTCTGATTCCTCACCCTTGCCTTTTCTCACAAGACACCTCGCAGGGCCAGGAAACCGAAGCGGTGGGGGGGGGGGGCGCTGATTTCTCCCTGCGGATCCCCGTTATTTTTCCGCCTTCCCCATCCTGTCGCAGCCTGCCTTGTTTGGCCGCCTCCTGCCGGCCCCTCTGCCCCTCTCCAGCAGCCGCCCCCCGCCCGAGGGAGCGGGTCCCGCAGGCAGGTGGAGGCTGCGGCGTCCCCCGGCTGCGCATGCGCAGCTCTCTCAGGCATGCTCACTCCCCAGGAAAGCTGGTGGGGAGGAGAAGGCTGGCGGTGCCGCCGGCTCGCTGCTGCCGCCGCCGCTGCATGTGAGCACCATGCGGAGGCCGGCAGCCTGCGGGCCCGTCCTGTGTCTGCTGCTCCAGCTGCAGGCGGCAGGTGAGCTGCCCCGGGGCGGGATGCTGGCTCCGAGGGGCAGGGGGGGAGCACCTGTGGGCGCGGGCAGCGGCGAGGAGCGGGGCGCGGGGCCGGGCTGCGCGGGGGCATCCCGTGCGGGCAGCTCTGCCGGGTCTGGGGCGGGCGATGAACGGGGAAGCTGTTGCCATGCCTGGGACGGGGCTCAGCCTCCTTCCTTTCCTCGTCTGCGCCACGGCCGGGGGATCGGAGCGCCGCGCTGGGCACGGGGCTGGGCATGCCCCTGGCTCCTTTGGCTGCTGGGGGGTGGTGTATGAGTGTGCGTGCATGCACGGGTGTGTGTGTGTGAGTGCACTGGTGTGTGTGTGCATGTGCGTGTGTGTGTGCATGCACTGGTGTACGCGCGCGTGAGTGCATGTGCTTGCACGTGTGCATGTACATGAGTGTGCACGTGTGTGAATGCATGCACTGGTGTGTGCGCGCGCATGTGTGTGAGTGCACTGGTGTATGCGTGCATGCACTGGTTTGCATGTGTGTGCATGAGTGTGCGTTTGTGTGCATGCACTGGTGTGTGTGTACACGTGTGTGCATGCACTGGTTTGTGCGTGTGAGTGTGTGCACATGTGCTGGTGCGTTCACGTGTGTGTGTGCGCTGTCTGTGCATGTGTGTGTGTGTGTGCCGGTGTGTGTGCGTGCACCAGTGTGCATGAGTGCATGTTTGAGTATGTGCACATGCACTGGTGTGTGTATGTGTGTATGAGTATGGGTGCATGTACTGGTGTGTGCGTGTGTGCACTGGTGTGTGTGCATACATGCATGCACTGGTGTGTGTGCGTGTGTGCACGCGCACTGGAGCATGCACTGGTGTATGTGCGCACATGACTGGGGGGGTGCGCGCGCGTGCCCTGGTGTGTGTGTGTGTGTGTGCGTGTGTGTGTGTGTATGTTTGCATTATTGGTGTGTGTGTGCATGTGCCTATAAATGTATACACTGGGGTGTACTTGTGCGTGTTTCTGTCTGTTTCAGCACCCTGGTCAGCAGCAGCAGCTGCAGATTTAACTGCAAAAGTGAGCCATTTGCAAGGGACTGAAGTATCTTTGAAATGTATTAAGTCTCTGAACTGGATATTGCCCAAAGCACAGTTTTTTAATTCAAAATAAAAAAGGGACATGGAAATGGTACAATGTGGAAACCCTAAGCTGTTGACACTTTGCCGTCACCCATGCAGATACTACCTATCAGTCTTGGTCACAGTTGCTCTTGGATTTGGAGCAGTAGTCACATAGAATTCTAAATATTTTGGCACATAAAAATACCACTATGTTTAGCACCATTTGCATTTGATGTCCATGTTCAAATGTGCAAGCAGGCATATTGAAAAGAAAATTGCAGCTGCAATAGCAGTCATTTTTGCAGTAGCCCTGTAGCAAAGATAATAAATCCTCTGACTGCTTAGCTAGCAAAATTTGTACATCACTCAGAAATGTGGTGAAGGGAGAACTGTATTATATATGTCTAGTTTGCCCAACATTTTCACTCTGGTAACTGTTTGTTGTATTTCTGCAGTAAAAGAAGGTTGTAGCTGAGTGTACCCCCCCCCCCCCCCCAAAAAAAAGCCTGTTTCTTTTTCTGACTCCTGGTCTCCCGTGTTAGCTTCAATTCTTATACATAAAGAAGGAAAAAACATGGCAAGAGTATAATTAAACATAGCACTTGAATACTTTCATGGATTATTTTCTGTTTTATACTAAACTGGTCCATTGCTACTGAAGTAAAATATGGCTGTTGCACCCTACTTGTAACTTCATTACAGACCTGTTAGCTCCCCAGAAAACTCTTTTAAGACAGAGATTGTGTATGCAGTTACTGGAATTGTTTTATTATCAGATATAATCTGTAAATCATGCATATCAGGGTAAAAGACTATTCTTGAAGTGGAACATGTATATATAATATAATTTGTGGTTTGTGGGTTGTA
>NW_017729022.1:28079417-28082088 GCF_001723915.1 Gavialis gangeticus | reverse complement strand
ACTATTCTTGAAGTGGAACATGTATATATAATATAATTTGTGGTTTGTGGGTTATAGTGAGAGTTGTTTATATGATTGAATATGCCAGGTAAATGAGCCAAGACTTACCTTTCCTTCTCTAGTCAGAAAGAGATGGTCACCATCAGTTATTAGTACTTTATTGCCATGTAAAATCAGGCTGCCTTTCACAAGACTTCAAGAACATCTCAATCCTTTATAGTTATGCTTGTTTTAGGGCATTGTTTATTTCTATTTTACATTTCTACATTAGAGAGAGATTGTCTAAAAGATAGAGAGTACTGAATGGTCTATTTGAATAAAAGCCTTAAGCTGCCTTTTGGTTTTCCTTTTGCAACACCATATATTAAAATGACCATCCTTATAAAATTGGTGTGTAGCATGTATTTGACATGACATGTTTTCTAATCTCTGACTATCCACTATACATTCTAAACAGCACGGATTGTTTTGCTTTATCTTTTCATCATACTAATGGAAACGGGTTTAACGTTCTGTCATTTAAATCATACAATTTCCTTACTAAGTTTAAATTATTTTCTTAAGTTAATTGAAACACTTGCAGAGTAAAATTAGCTTGTATTATTAAAATGCCTCCAATTATTTAAGAAATGGGAGGAAGCATAATGCCATATATTACTGCCTTGTTTCCCAGACAATCTTGGTAAGCATCACTTAAAGATATCATTAAATATATACAAGAGCTAAATTCAGCATTGATTTAATTGGTATAGCTTGCATTGAAGACAGTGTTATGTCTGTTTCAGCCAGAGTTGCTACCTAGTGAGTCATTCAGAACAGCACATTGATGAGTTTCCTAATATTCCTATCATAGTAAACTTAACCTTAAGCTATTAAGATCTCTCTCACTTTCACTGGGAGCTCAAGAGAAATCTATCTTAATATTATTCTGGAGATCTTCTACTCACAAACTACAATTATGAATTATGGATGGTGATTTTGTGACATGGGTTCATCTGAAGCTATAAAATGTATTTCACGTACCATTACTGGTTGATCATAAATTATGTCCTGTTTGTCAATTTGTTTTGCACTGCAATGGAAATTATGTGACTTCTCATATATAGCTTTATTCCAAATCTCAAAATGCATGAGGCACACTTCTGTGTAGGGGGAATGGTAAAATATCCATCAGCAGATGCACTAATAAAATATTCCCCAATATCAATTGATGTTAACCATTTTTAGAAAAAAGTATGGGTTTATGCTTAGTTGAGCTATTACTAGAACAAAAATGTATTGATTCTGTACTAAGTTTAAGTAATATTTTCTAACTAAAAGTGAATGCACTATTGAAGAGATACTTTGACACAGAAAAGCCTTTTCATTACCTTTGGGGTACTGTATCAAGATAGGTATTGGCAAAAGAAAATATGCATTTTCACTAAAAGAAAAAAAGTGATATAGAATCTTCATTGTATATCAGCTGTGTATATTTTTGTATATACAAAAAATTCCCATAATTGAATTTATTCAGATGTTGATGCCAATAAATCATCATTGTGGTATGCACAGAAAGCAAATAACCCCAGTTGTCCTGTCAGCCACTTTCACAACTCCTGTTGAAGTCAATGGTCTCTATGTGAAAGGAGAGCTGGGCACTTTATGACCTCAGTATTTTACTGAGCTATATGGGCAGGTGAATCAGTCTGCCTCCACAGACCTCACTGCTGGATGAGAGCCTAAATTGGTAATATCTGATTACAGGTCAATCTGAATTAACTGCTTTTATGTTTTGGATAAAGTGCAAGACAAAGTAATGCCATAGGCTGTTTCTTAGTAGGTACTAGGTATGATCTAATCCATGTTCCTGCAGCAGAAAATATACTGTAGTGTCTCCCAAGACAATCAGAAACCATTGTTACCATGTGAAAGAATGGCAGGTGGTAATGAGGACACACAGTGCCACATCTGTATAACTTATCATTAGAACTATTTGGCTGACCTGGCTTCCTCAACTACTCAACGATTTAGCCTCATTTTCTTTTCATTATCTCCATGAGCAAACTTAAAATATGTAAACAAAGATGATAAAATAAGCAGTCACAACAAACAGCCATATAAACTAAAATAAAAGTTACACAAATAACAATCCCCATAATATTGACCAACCATATATCCCTCATGAAAGTCTTAAGAGGCAAAATGAGTTTTGCAGAATGCTGTAATAGTTAATAAGTCCAGGAGAATTAAGGGGTCAAAACATTTCATGCAAGACTGGGTAGCATTGTCTTAATTAAGACGTGTTTGTTGTGCACAGAAGCCTCATAGTAAATGTCTTAAGGATTGGAATATAATTGGAAAATAAGGATTTGTTATATAATTCCCTCAGACTCCTCCAGCATCCCAGCATGATCTCTGGGCTGGGCAGGGATCTCTGCTCCATTGCAGGGCTGGCCCCTCCCCTCTGCTCCCTGGCTGCAGCTCCAGCAGAGACTTACAGGCACAGCAACCTCTACCTGGTATCTTCCTGTTTTCCCCCTCCCCACTCCCTGCTAAGCAGGGATTCCCCCGTCCCCTCTGCCTTACACAGACACCTCAGCATTAGCTAGCATGCCACATGTTGGCTACGGTCCCTGCTGTGGCAGAGAGCAGTGTCAGCTTAGGGCTTTTTGGAGCTAAACAAGCTTAG
>NW_017729022.1:28065096-28074417 GCF_001723915.1 Gavialis gangeticus | reverse complement strand
CCACCCTCTGAGTGCGACCCCTCAGCCAATCTGCAATCCATCTGACTGTGTAGGCATCGATGCCACAGTCACCCAGTTTTTTAACTAGTATGGGGTGAGAGACGGTGTCAAAGGCCTTGCTGTCCCTCTGTTCCTTCTTTGTTTAAGAAGAGTTTGAACTAATGAGAGAGGCTGTTTGTTTTTGATGGGGTGAAAAATGCTGAGAACAGAGCTGAGAAATGCTCTGTTATCATTCAAGAAGGAGCGGGGGAAGCCCTCCCTAATCCTGCCAGGGCCTGGCCATGCCCCCTCAGCTCAGCCTTGTACGAGGGAAGGAAGGGCTGCTCTAGCACCCCCTGGCTTCTAGCCTGAGCCACTGCAGGGATGTACCTGCATTTCTGGGATGCCTGTACAGTTAAAAAATGATTCAGCCTAGCCAGGTTATACTAACCTGCAAAGATTGAATCAATTCAGGCTCAGGCTTTTTTGAATGTCTGTCCCTAGTCAATGAGATTCACTAAGCCTGGAAAAACTAGAAGGAAATATTCCATATTCTAAGTATATGTAATGAATATGCAAACATATTTAGGATGAATATGAATGATTTATAAATATAAAAGGTATTAGAATTCTGTTTTTTCTTTATACCAAATTAAACTGACTTGCCAACCAGAACACCTGAGAATTATCTGTTCTAAGAAATGTATTGCTAAGCACAATCTGGTATTTTTATAAGGACATAAATTTGTGCCTTTCATTAGGGAGTTCTTAGACAGTGAAAATGTGGTCAATTGTCTATATAACTTTCACTGAAAAATACGGAATTACATTTCAATGTCTGACTTGACACTAATTTCTGGACAAGTATTTAGTATAAAAAATGTTATAATGTTTCTGCACCCAGCAATTCTTCAGAATGACCGGTGATGGAAAGTGTCTTTCATAACCAAAAGTTTCTGTTCAGTGTACCTTGTAGACAATTACTGAGTTCCGATCTCCCTTGGAATGACTGCATAATGCTATGTATTTAGAGAAGATTAGAACACATCACATTTAATGTTAGATATAGGAGACTAGATCTTGCTGAATTAACTAGTTGCTCATGCTTCAATAGTAATTATTCATTTTTTTAATGAGCATATATATTATCTTCAGTCCCATCAGCTCAATGTAGCAGCCTTGGTGCAAATAACTGGTGCAACTCAATGTAGCTCCAGGTGAGAATCTAGCCTATAACCCTCCTTTCCCATCCACCATGTTTGCAAGATTGCAAAAGTGCATTCCACAGTAATGTTCTCCTTGCTTCTGGGAGAACAAAAAATGTTTGTTGAGGGATCAGGATTCCAAAAGCAAGACTGGGGAAGAGGGGAAGCCCTAATACATCCACATGAGCATATTTCAACCCACAAAGCTTATGTTTGCTGGCATCAGAGATACCCATGTCTGTATGCATTAGGAACATTTCAAGGGCTGTCCTTTATGGAGGGAATTTTTATTTTGTTGATCAACATAGCTGTTTCATAGGAGTTCCAGTATTGCTTTGGTTCAAGCGTTCAGTCTACCAGTAAGGTATAGTAAGCACCAGGAAAAGCTGCAGTTTTTCAGAAGAGCATTATTTGTGATAAAACTGCACAAGGCCAAATTCTGTGTCTTATTCCAACCATTGCTGATTTCCCTGGAGTTACTATGGATTTACATGTCTGTAACAGAGCAGAGTTTTTCCAGGAGTCTTCACTTGGAAAATGGTTTTAAAAGAAAAGGTAAACATAGCAAATAAAGGCGGCACCTTCTTTCACCTCTTGAAAAATAGTTTATCATCAGAAAACACCAATAAATCAACACCAGGGTGTGAGTATGTCAGAATACATAAGTGCTTTTGGGACCAGTGACTCGTTTTTTAACTCTCATGAGTAGGCACACTGAAATCAATGGGCTGCAGGATCAGTTTCCATTGTCAATATATCAAGCAGATATACAAAGATGAGATGCAGTTGTCCTTTGAAACTGATACTGCTGATAAAGCTCATAGCTAATTGTGTGTTTTGGCTTCCTAGACTTAGGCATTTTTTTTTAGCCCAAACTTTTTGTGTGTGTACAAATGCAAATTTAGTAATATATTAGTAATACTGAAATGCTTTTAAAATTGATTTTTATTTCTGGAATTGCTCATGCATTTCAATGGATTAAGTAAAATTTCAGTTCAAAATCTTTTTAACTGAGTGCTCTAAAACAAACAAAAATATTAACTCAAGCCAAAATCAGGTGTGGTTTGCTGAAAATTTTGAAAAAAAAATGTTGCTTCAGGCCAACCAAAAACAAATTATTTTTAATTATTCAGTTTCAAGTAAACTGAAAACTGACTATTTGTTCAGCTCTAGTTTAATCTCCTTACCTTGAATTTTGTTTTGTACGTTAGTATAAAATCTAATTGCAACACTATAACAGGGTGGTCATTCCATCTAAAACCAAGGTCAGTTTGGGACAAGTCGCCGTGTCTGGTTATCCCGCCTAGTTGGAAATAAATCAGATGATTCCTATAAATATAGGAAAACACCTCAGGTGGAGCTAAGTAGGTTGAGATACGTCAAAGTAAAGACCTCTGGATGGTCATTTGTTTGGGGAATAATGTTATATGTGCTATTTTGGGAATTTCATGTTTAAAGAATAAAACTGTGCCCTTTAAAAGGACCCTGAGCAAATGTTGGGTCATAGTTATTCCTTCTTGAGCTGAGGAGACAGGCCAGCAGTCTATATAAATCCTAAAGAATAACTAAAGAAAAAGTTGTGAGGAAAATACTTCAGATGAGATGCTTTTGTTCTCAATTCTAAAGTTTCTAACACACCTCTTTATGGCCAAGCTAATAAAGCAGCAAGCAGGTTTTCTTCTTTCTTTTTTCCTCTTTAAGTCTCTATAATTTACTTAAATGATAGTGTGCAAAACATGTTTTAGTTATGTGGTTAACAACAAAACCTATACTTTTGTCATTGTTTTATCTGGTTTATTGGTAATATTTTGGGGGTTTAGTTGCTATAGATAAACAATAGTTTGTGGTGTTGTTAATGCTACATAGCCTACACTAATGAGATTTAGTGGACTGATTGCCATGTTGCTTTCCTGCCATTGAGACATACTGTTAGGTAGATATTACAGATGTAAGGCATGTTGATTTGAGACAGCTTTTGTTTTCATCTGAGCTTTCAGCATCATTTAAAAACATTTTCCCACCAGAAATATTGAGTACTCTTGATGTGTTCAAGTTATCTTTTGAATAGAACTGTACCTAAAATTTAAACATTTTAAACTTTGTAGCATTTTTTCCTTCCATTACCATAGCTTCTGCCTGTCTGTTAATGAAACAGCAAAAAGAAGTGAAAGGGATGGACAGAATTTCAATCTCTGCTCTCAGAGAAGTACAGAAATGGTTATGTCTCAAGGGAGTCAGTCTATGGCCGTAACACTTGTAGGAACATAGGAATTACCATATGGGATTAAATCAAGATCTGTGTAGGCCATTAACCTGTCTCTGGCAGTGACTGCTACCAGCTGCTTCAGAGAAATGTGTAAGAAATGCTTCAGTAAGCAATTAAGGAATCACCTGCCTTTATAAAGTTTGAATAGGAGGGCCAGGGCCTATGCAAAAACCAGCAGTAGCAAGCCCACTACCCATGTGGATTAGAGAAATTAAGGTTGGTATTTTTTTTCCCCCGCAGACAGAATGCTTCCTAGTGCTCTAACTTGTTTGGGCTCCAAGAAAATGAAAGCTAATTTTAAAACTCTGTAAATATTACCTGAAATAGCTCTTCTAGACACAAATGTCAAAACTTTAATTTAAAGTCCATTATCTTGAGCCCTTGCAGGACTAGAAGCAAGTATGATGTCCCTCTGGGAATCTTCTCTTTCCTGTGCTAAAAAGCTTTGGTTTCCAGCCCTCAAGGGACAGGAGATAACAGCTTTAAAGCTGTGACATTTCAGTGCCTTTAAAAAGGCCATTGCTGGCTTAGGACTGAATTTTGCCTGTCCTGAAATTGGGGCAAAGTCACATTTCTTTAGGGAACAGGAATTCCGTTTTTGGAAAGAAAGATGAAACATTTTCTGGCAGGATAATTTAAATAAAATGGCAGCTGCTTGAAGCTACTCAGGGATCCAGAATGTTAAATAAATCCTGGAGAGAAGAATTAGTGAGCAGAAGACATCTGATGCAGTCAAAAGTGCATGCTGATAACATTATGACATGGTTTTATAATTTATTATATGGTTATCACCTCTGCATACAATGTCTGTATAATATTTTATATACAAAGAGTCGAGTACAACTATGATTCTTCTGAAGATCAGGATTACGTTTAGACTGCATGTATTTCAGGTAGGCTACTCTAAAACGACTTTTTGGTCAATCTGGGCTGAAAATTGTGTGTTCATTTTCACATACACTTAAATAAATACCCATAGGTTTCTTTCTGCATGCCAGAGGGGAAGCATTCCATTTTGCACTAAAACACCACAATAATGTTTTCAAACTGGTTTATGTGTACTGAATGGCTGTTCTGTTGCAGGTTTAAGCCAGTTTCTGATCACTTAAACTGGTTTATGTGTAATGTCTGTCCCTAGCTAATTAGATCTGGATATAAAGCTCGATGTAATCCAGGGAGTATACTATGTAAGGCATCTACTTAAATGGAATGGGGATGAATGGGTTTTACTGAGAAAACATGTATGGATCCAGTACCTGCCTTGAAATGTATCTTAGCTTTCATCTTAAATATATAAAGATATGTAAGAGTAGGTCTGTCAGAACATCAAGCATGTGTTTGTGAGGTGATTTGGTTTTCCATTTCTGGAGGTGGAGCCCAGGGAGTTCATATTCACTGTCTACCATGAAAATCTGATACATTAGATCATGTATCATCCGCTGTGGTGAATCATGTTACTGCAGTTATTTCAGTGGGAGCTTACTGAAAAAAAATCTGTGGGCTTTGGAACTAGTGGAAAAACATGAGGCTCATGAGCTTTATAAAGCACAAGCACACATTCTTGGGACTGGCCCTATTTACTTATTTTTGGTAAAATCAAAAACAGCAGGACAATAATTTGAATTCTGCTGTTACCTTGGTGTGAAGCCACTGTATCTCTAAAGCCAGTAAAAATTTCTCTGGATTTACTGAAACGGTGTTGAATAAAAACCTTTGCCCACTATTTACTGATACCACTTTTCTGTTTCTAAGCATGAGAGGAAAATATAAAATGAATCAAATATAGAAGATGTAAAAAGAAGCTACCTGGATTTGGTTCACCCAGGGAACAGAGGGACAGGCTACACTAGTGTGTCTTCAGCATGTAGCAGAACAAGTTGGTCTTCTGGAAGGGTATTTCTTTTATCTACTGGGGATGTAATAACAGGGACTGCTTGTGGGAGGCTTCATTCTGCTAACCATCCCTTTGCACTTTTTGGTTTATGCTAAACTGTTCCAGTTTTTACGGTCTGAGCAGGGATTGGGAGCCTTTTTTCTGGTAGAACTGGGTGTTTGGTTCTACTGACAGGAACCAAACTTCAGAAAGCTTGAACAAATTTAACAGAATGCCAAAATTCAAAAGTATGCCCCATATTTTGCAGGGAACCAGGAAAGCTAAGGCTGCGACGGAACTCCAACTAGCTACAAGTATCAAAAACAATAAAAAGTCCTTTTTTTAGATATGTGGGGAGCCAAAGGAAAAGCAAGGGCAATGTTGGACCCCTGCTAAACCAGATGGGACAACTGACAACTGATGCTCAGGAAAAAGCAAACTTGCTAAATGGGTACTTTTCGTCGGTCTTTCACCAGTCCTGTAGGACACCCCCTTTGGGTACCCATTATGGGACAGGGAGGCCCCGGTGAGGGAGATTCCTTACCCCTCATCAATGCTGACCTTGTGAAGGAACACCTTGAGAGGCTGGATACCTTCAAGTCAGCTGGCCGTGACAGTTTACATCCCAGGGTACTCAAGGAGCTGGAAGGCATCATAGCTTAGCCCCTGGCATGGATCTTTGAGAACTCCTGGTGCTCTAGTGAAGTGCCCGAAGATTGGAAGAAGGCCAATGTGGTGCCTATCTTCAAGAAAGGGAGGAAAGGGGATCTGGCAAACTACAGGCCCATCAGCCTGACCTCTATCCTGGGGAAGGTCTTAGAAAAGATCTGAGAGAGAAAAAAAGAGAAAAAAAGAGAAAAGATCTAAGAGAAAAGCCAACGAGTCCATTCTTAACAGACTGGCTGATGGCAACATCCTGAGGGATAGCCAGCATGGGTTTGTTGTGGGTAGGTCTTGCTTGACCAATCTTACTTCCTTTTACAACCAGGTGACTTATCACCTGGACAATGGAGAAGAGATTGATGTCATATATCTTGACTTTAAAAAAGCCTTCTATCTGGTATCCTATGATCACCTCCTAGCAAAACTGGCTAACTGCAGCCTTGGCCTCACCACGATCCACTGGCTGGAGAATTGTCTCCATGTTAGGACCCAGAGGGTGGTGGTTGATGCAAGTCAATTGTCATGGTGCGCTGTGACAAGCAGGGTCCCTCAAGGCTCTGTCCTAGGGCCTACACTAGTCAACATCTTCATTAATGATGTGAACATTGATATCAGAAGCAGACTGTCCAAGTTCACTGATGACACCAAACTCTGGGGTAAAGCGTCCACACCTGAGGACAGGAGGGTGATCCAGGCTGAATCTGACAGGCTCAGGAAATAGGCATATATGAACCTGATGGTGTTTAACACCGAGAAATGCAGGGTTCTCTACCTTGGGAAAAAAAACCTGCAGCATCCTTATAGGCTCAGCAGTGCTACACTGGCTAGCACTACGGGCGAAAGGGACTTGGGGGTCATGATTGACCACAAGATCAACATGAGCCAGCAATGTGATGCTGTACCTAGTAAAGTGAGCAAAACACTGGCTTGCATCCATAGATGCTTCTCAAGCACATTCCAAGACTTCATTCTCCCATTGTACTTGGCCTTGGTGAGGCTGCAGCTGGAGTACTATGTCCAGTTTTGGGCTCCATAATTCAAAAAGGATGTGAAGAAGCTTGAGAGAGTGCAGAGGAGAGCCACGTGCATGATCAAAGGTCAGGAAAATAGACCCTGTGATGAGAGGCTGAGAGCTATGGGACTCTTCAGCCTGGAAAAGTGAAGGCTCAGTGGTGATCTGGTGGCCACCTATAAGTTTATCAGGGGTTCTCACCAGGATCTGGGGGAACATTTGTTCACCAGAGTGCCTCATGGGATGACAAGGTCGAATGGTTACAAACTCTTCCATGACCGTTTCAGGCTGGACATAAGGTAGAACTTCTTTACTGTCTGAACCCCCAAGGTTTGGAATAAACTGCTGCTGGAGGTGGTTCAAGCACCTACTTGGAACACCTTCAAAACACATTTGGATATTTATCTTGCTGAGATCCTATGATCCCTGCTGACTTCCTGCCCCTGGGGCAGGGGACTGGACTTGAAGATCTTCCGAAGTCCTTTCCAGCCCTAATGTCTATGAAATCTGTGTCTATGAAATATCTTTTTACCTTTCCTATACTCAACATCCACCTGCCCATAAAAAATACTGCACAGATAGAAACTCAGTTCTCAATGGCAGGGTGGAGGGGGCAACCATTTAGTGATTGGTATTCTTTAGATACAAAACATACTATATAGAAATAATCTGTTATTGAAGCGGTCAAATATACACAATGTGCTTTACAAATTGTGTAGTCCTCTATTGACTTTAGGGCCTTGTTACACCTTTATACCGTGAGCCGCACAAATGTTGATCAGTGTTAGTGCTAGCTTGGAGTCTGGAGCAGTCACACCCTTTGTCTAAAAACCATCTCTGACTATCTCCCACCTACACAGCTGTGAGGATAGGCGACTGGTAGGGAGGACACGGGGGGGCACATGCCCCTCTTGATAGAGCCGTCCCTGCTGCCGACGCCACCAGCGGCATCTGCGGGTACATGCCATCTCTGCCCCCACCACCAATGCCACCAGCAGCATCCACAGGTGCTCACCAGCTCCATGCCCCCACCATACCCCCTCCAGACTCAGGAGGCACAAGTCACCCATGGCCTGGTGAGCAGGGGAAGAACAAGGAGCTGTAGCTGTGAGTTGTGGTGAGAACTAGTGAGCCAGGACAGGCTTCTATCCCTGCTCTTTGGGCAGGGGTGGAAGAGATCCCGGGATACTGGAGAACTTCATTTCGGGCGGGAGTGGCCACACCTTAAGGGAACAAGAGCTGAGTACTGCAAATCAGAGATAATCCTGCCTTGGAGTGGTAAAGCTTTGAACTATATAATGCTTAAAACTACTTTAAGGTGGTAGTGTCTAGACAATCCAGAGGTTAAGACCTCTAGAAGCTGCCCAAAATTACTATGTAACAAGGCCCTCAGTATACAAATTCCTTTACCCACCAGTGAAATAGACCCGCTTTGTGATGGAATGCTCTCTAGAATAGTGAACAGCAAAATCACATAACAGATAGGAAAATCAAGAACAGTATTGTTTCTAGCTGAAAATTACTGAGGAAATTAGGTCAACAGAATGTAATTATCTAGACTGGAACCTCCTAAGGGTACTGGCCAAAGCTGTGCACATGACCAGCTGTTCTTTTTTTTTATTTTGCTTTTAGAAGACAAAAACCAGCCAAAAAAAAAAAGGTCAGCTTCTGTAGTACAAAATGTTTTTCAATGAAATATTTTTACAGGTTCACCGATATATCGATCCAATATCAGATTGGCACCAATATAAAGAAAATTGGCTGTATCGGAAATCAGCCCAATGTGGCTGATAATTTGGCCGATAAATACCCGTGTGTGGGGCGGGGAGCTCCCATCACTGCTAGCACCCCTGGAGGGCACAGGGGGGCGGAGGAGAGGTGTGTGCCCCAGGATCTGCATAGTGTGGGGTGAGGTGTGGTGGGGTAGGCAGGCTGCAGCTGTGGGCTAGAGTCGAGGCTGCAGCGGGCTATTCTCGGCAGGGGCTGGTCTCAGGATGGGAGATGGTGGTGCTGGGATGGGTGCTACGGGGGGGGGTTGCAGCCACCCCAAATTTCACCATAGCCCCCCTCCCAGTGCCACCGCCGCCTGCCCTGAGCCCAGCCCCCGCTGAGAAGAGCCCAGCACAGCCCCAGCTCCAGCCCACAGCTCCAGCCTACCCACCCCAGCCCACTGCCTTGCACAGATCTGGAGAGCACATGCCCCCCCGTGCCCTCCTGTGGCGCAAGCAGCGGCAGGAGCTGCCGTCCCCCTGTAGCTCCCAGATGAGCTGCGGCTCTGTCCCACGCCCCGCCCCACCCTGGCTGGGCAGTCTGCCTCTGCCCC
>NW_017729022.1:28062813-28064765 GCF_001723915.1 Gavialis gangeticus | reverse complement strand
TGCCTCCTTATAAAGCAGCTATCTGTATTGGCCCCCAAAATCTCTATCAGTGCACCCCTAAATATTTTGAGCTCTGTTTTAGTGCTATAAATACAGCTTAAATGAATTCTCAAATGTTTTGACTTTGTATGTTATATTTCTTGACCAACACACTTTGACAATCTTAAGTATGAATCAATAAAATGTTTCAGTCATTTTTCTCCTGCAAAAAATTCTGTAAAGTTTGAGCATATTTTTAGTGCTGACAGTTTACCATGATCTTTCATTACATCTCATTTCAAACATGACACGGGCACGAAGGAGCACAGCAGTGGCACAACAGGCATAAAAATCAAAGCTCTTTGCAGGCCCACTTTAATGTTGGACCATGTACAATTAAATATCTTTCATTAAATTTGCTTCAAACCATGTAGAAGAGATTGCTTCAAACCATGATGTATTTGCTTCAAACCATGATGTATCTATAGCCCTATTATGTGCTGCTTTGGGAATCCCACTTTCTTGTCTTTAAGCTGTCTACCACCATCTGTTTTTAACACACTTCAGAAATAAGTTACCCAGACACAGGATTACAAAGCTGTTGTAAGGAAAAGTGAAAAGCCCTGCCTTTTTTACACAGGCAAGACATACAAAGAATACAGAGTGTGATCATTTTCCAAGTGGGGATTGGACAGTGGCAGATTTTCTTTATTGTAGCCACAGTAACAATCTCAGTTAGAGAAGAGGAGAATTCCAAACGTGTGTGTGAAATATAATAAACAGAAGACATCCTCCCTCATTTTGGCCTGATTCAGGGGAGCCTGGGTCAGGGTCACAGCTCCACTGGGTATGTATTCTATTGTGTAATGCATTTCATCCTTTCAAGTCCATTTCCTTGCATCTGAGGAAATGATTAGGGTGTTAACCCAGGATTTAGAGGACAAAGGCTCCATTTCCTGTTCTTCCACAGACTTCTTGTGTAAGTTTGAGCAAGTTAAGGTGCAGACAGACGTAGAAATTGAAGCACTTCAAATATACACACCCTATGATGCACTCCAAAAATGGCAGAAGTGCTTCCAAAGTAACCCCAAAGAAAGTACTAGTTAGAAACCATTTATTCCTGTTATATATATACAGCCTACAGAATGTGACAGGGGGCTTGGTCCTCCAGTATCCCACATTGCTCCAATATTTCCTACTTCTGGGGGTGAAGCAAGGAAAAGCAGGGCACTGTGTCAGTGAACACTCCCCTATTTGCTCCTATGAATGCCCCGACACATACCCTCTTCTCACCGAAACTGGGATTCTTCAGAACTAGGGGACCAGAGGCTCAGTGCCCCCCTGCTGGAACTAGGGGACCCTGAAAGCAGGAAACTGGAGGTCTGGTGCCCTCCATGTTTGGAAATGGCAGATCCTCCACTCTGCTGGATCTGGAATTTCTGCTTTCCAGTCCCTGATCTGTGTGTACCTGTATCTGACTGTAGACATCCAAATCACTTTCAGGATTTGGTCTCTCTTTTTATCCCTCAGTTTTCAACTGGTAACATGGGATTACAGTTCTGTCCCACACTGAAGAGGTTTATGTGATTAAATACCTCATAGACAGGTTGGCTCAAATATTGTGTACAATATAGTACTGTTGATCATCTACAATTGTCAAAATGTCCACTGTGAGCTTTGAAAGTGCCATATTCTAATACTAATCTCACCAAATCTTGCAAAAACTAGGCAGCTCACTTTGCTACGTGACTTATGAAATCTGAATAGCCAGGTGAGTCTATAATTTTTTTTAAAGCATTGGTATTCTCTTGTCTTTCCACAGGAAGCTTTTCAGGAGACAATGACCACTTCTTGGCAATTCATCAGAGAAAGAGTGGGAAACCTGTATTTATCTATCACCACATGCAAAGTTTAGAAAGAAGTTTAGACACAAGCAACCAGAAGAATAACAAACACAATTTCCATTCCTCTTC
>NW_017729022.1:28050686-28062802 GCF_001723915.1 Gavialis gangeticus | reverse complement strand
GTGTGTGAAATATAATAAACAGAAGACATCCTCCCTCATTTTGGCCTGATTCAGGGGAGCCTGGGTCAGGGTCACAGCTCCACTGGGTATGTATTCTATTGTGTAATGCATTTCATCCTTTCAAGTCCATTTCCTTGCATCTGAGGAAATGATTAGGGTGTTAACCCAGGATTTAGAGGACAAAGGCTCCATTTCCTGTTCTTCCACAGACTTCTTGTGTAAGTTTGAGCAAGTTAAGGTGCAGACAGACGTAGAAATTGAAGCACTTCAAATATACACACCCTATGATGCACTCCAAAAATGGCAGAAGTGCTTCCAAAGTAACCCCAAAGAAAGTACTAGTTAGAAACCATTTATTCCTGTTATATATATACAGCCTACAGAATGTGACAGGGGGCTTGGTCCTCCAGTATCCCACATTGCTCCAATATTTCCTACTTCTGGGGGTGAAGCAAGGAAAAGCAGGGCACTGTGTCAGTGAACACTCCCCTATTTGCTCCTATGAATGCCCCGACACATACCCTCTTCTCACCGAAACTGGGATTCTTCAGAACTAGGGGACCAGAGGCTCAGTGCCCCCCTGCTGGAACTAGGGGACCCTGAAAGCAGGAAACTGGAGGTCTGGTGCCCTCCATGTTTGGAAATGGCAGATCCTCCACTCTGCTGGATCTGGAATTTCTGCTTTCCAGTCCCTGATCTGTGTGTACCTGTATCTGACTGTAGACATCCAAATCACTTTCAGGATTTGGTCTCTCTTTTTATCCCTCAGTTTTCAACTGGTAACATGGGATTACAGTTCTGTCCCACACTGAAGAGGTTTATGTGATTAAATACCTCATAGACAGGTTGGCTCAAATATTGTGTACAATATAGTACTGTTGATCATCTACAATTGTCAAAATGTCCACTGTGAGCTTTGAAAGTGCCATATTCTAATACTAATCTCACCAAATCTTGCAAAAACTAGGCAGCTCACTTTGCTACGTGACTTATGAAATCTGAATAGCCAGGTGAGTCTATAATTTTTTTTAAAGCATTGGTATTCTCTTGTCTTTCCACAGGAAGCTTTTCAGGAGACAATGACCACTTCTTGGCAATTCATCAGAGAAAGAGTGGGAAACCTGTATTTATCTATCACCACATGCAAAGTTTAGAAAGAAGTTTAGACACAAGCAACCAGAAGAATAACAAACACAATTTCCATTCCTCTTCCCACAACAAAGTCAGCAAGCTGCACCCTGCCATCATTGTTAAATCACCATTCCCAAGATCTGTGTATGATCCATCCCTTAATCTATTGGCTATGACTGGTCAGGACTTGGAAGTGGAAAATCTCCCTGTTCCAGCAGCTAACATTATTGTAGTGGTAAGTGCCTTTCTCCAGATCTTGATATTGCTGCTTGTGCCTTTTTATCCAAGGCATTAATGATCTAAATCAATGCTTTCCAAACTAGTTTGCAGACTACTGTTGACTTGAGTGACCACAGCAAATGGTCCATAGTTTGAGTTGCTCCACCCTTGCAATTAAAAGGTGCATGAAAAGAATGAATGGTGGGCCGTGAGAGATTTTGAGGTTTGATAATCCAAGAGATTTGGGACCAGTTAGACTAAATTAATGGCTACACCATGCATCCCTCATGTTGTCCTTCTTATTCAAGTACAGTTCTCATTCAGTAAGCCCTGGTGTGTCTGTGTGTCTGTGTGCATGTGCACAAAACAAGCAGACAGTGGAAGATCTGCTCCTATGTTGTTAAGCAACTTATTTTTTCTTTAGATGTCCTGAATACCTACCTTCCTCTATGTTTCTGTCTTTGAATTTATACTCATGAAGACAGTGAAAGACTCTCCATTGCTGTGTGGGTTTTAAAACTATTTAAAAACTCTGAGCAGCATTTAATTTACAAAACCTTCTGTCCTACTGAGGCAGCAATAAACATTCTTGCATTTGAGATGCACACTGGGTACTTTCTAGGTCACAGACAGGAACTTAGTTGTCAGGCCAAAAAGGAAGCTTCCTGGCCAGGTTCCTAACAAGTTGCTGGGAGCTGTGCCAAACTTTTCTGGCAAACCGTTAAGGAGAAAAACCCAGATTTTCTCCTTTAAAGGAGAAAAGTATGGGAAACAGTAGGTTCCCCCTTGGAGGCTGGCAGAGTTCCAGCCTTCAAGGGGCTGGGGGGTGTGAGAGAAGGGTGACCAGCAAGGAGCATACACATGCACAGGCAGCCTGGAGAGCAGCTTCCCACAGGTAAGTCTGGTGATGGAGAAGGGGAGGATTGAGGCCCCCATAATGAAGGAGGAGGGAGAGGGGGAGGGAGTTGGATGGGGCTGGGGCTGCTGCCCAGCTGGCAGTGTGTGGGGCTTGGGACCCAGGGCTGGAATGTGCAGCTGCAGAGCCTGGGTGGTGAGCAGGATGGAGTCAGAGGCAGCTCATCTGGGAGGTCGGGTGGGGGGGCTCCCCGCCACTGCGTGTGCTCCTGGCAGGGGCATGGGAGGCAAGTGCTCTCAGATTTGTGCATGGGTGGAGGCAGGTGCAGGCTGCCCACTGTGGCCTTGGGCTCACCATCCTGCTGCCCTCCCCCCGGGGCCTCTGCCACCCAATGGGCAGGATCTTGTGCAGCAGGACAGAGTGGGGTGGGGAAGCTCAGTACCCATACCGCAAGCCCTGTGCCGCCATGGCAAAGTGCCCCCTGCCTGCCTAGCAGCAGCGTGAGTGGTATCATGGAGTTGTGCCCTTCACTGCTTCTGGGCAGGCAGGGGGTGCCTTGCCATAGTGGTGCAAAGCTCTGAGTGGTGGCAATGAGCTTCCCTACCTTGCTCTACCCTGCCATGCCAGGTCCCTCCCACTGGCTTATGGAGGCCCCAGGAGGACAGCAGCAGGACGGGGAACCCGTCAGAAACTATGAAACTATGAAACGCCAAGCCCACAGTGGGCAGCCCACATGCACCCTGTTCCGCATGGGCTCCACTCTGGCCGTGCCGACCGTGGGGGAGGAGGAGCCAGGCTTTGTGCTCCATTCTGCCGCAGCAGCTGCTGCCTCTTGTGGGCAGCAGCTTGGGTTCGGGTGATGCAAGGGCCTGCAAACCTGCATCTCTGGCCCCAAAGCACAGGAAGCTAGGGGCCCCCTCTGGCAGGGCTGGGGGGGAGCTGTGGGTGGGGAGTGAAGGGCACCAGAAGGGCCCAGGGGGGCTTTGGGTCAGGAGTGAGGGGCAATGTCATGGACAGGGCTCTGGCAGACAGGGCTGCTCAGCAGCACAAAGCAGTTGGGCAGCACGGGGAAACAGCTGCAGCTTGACCTGCATCCTGGTGAATGAAGGGGACAGGAGGGGCTCTGATTCTCTGTGATAAAAAACCCAAAATCAAACACCAAAATGGATAGGTATTTAGAATGTCTTTTATTATAGTGGTTAAGGCACTGGTAGGCTTCCAAATTGCTTTAAAGTTGTACATATATCAGTAAAATATTGTGTTCAACTGATACCTATATATATAGTGATGTGTGATTGTAATCACAAAAAACACAAATTTGTGGGGGGTGTTAATCAGAGAATTTGTGATTTTTTTTTTTTTTATCAGAGATTTAGAGATTTTTAAACAAAGAAAGCCAGGATCCCAGCAGATCACCATTCCGTATGGAGTGCAGAGAAAAAAATCAATAGGTACTGAAGTGTCATTGACTGCTATTGCAGTAAGAGGCAGGTATAGTCCTTGAAGCTATTACCTACATGCCAGGGAAAGCCACTGAGCCCATGTAGTCACTGATCCATCAGGTTCACTCCATTCCTTCCCCACTGTTCTTTTCTCTTTCTGTAAAAATAGTCCTTGCGGGGCTGTGTCCCATGACATATGCAGGGACTACATGAATTCTGCATGGGCAACAAAATTCTGCTTCCTGGCACAGTAAAGCTTACATGGATGCTGGTATAGTCCCGCCTCACCATATAGAAAAGAGGAGGATTTCTCTTTTTACTTTCTAATGTGTAGAATTCAGTAATTCGTAACAGTTCTCCCACTCATTAGTGTGAATTACTAAGCTTCAGTTGTTAGTATATGACTAATTGTAACTCTCAGGATATGACTAATTCTGTAAATTGTTTTGAAATACTCTTCTAGGAAAGATGCTAGATTTAAAAAACACAAGCTTTTAAAAATGATTAATGAGGATAAAGCTACCCTGTTGTACAACATTTTGGCATTTTAGCATAGGGATTTTTTCAAAAGGAAGATTTTTGACTTTGCCTTGGCTATTTGACTGCTGCTACACACCCAAGTAGCTCCAGGTTGCTATTCTGATAAATATACCAAATATCTGCTCATCTATTGATGTAAATGGAATGTAAGTAAATGCAGGAGACACAGAAGAGGTAGAATAGAACCAGCAGTGAAAGAATACATTTGGATTCATGAAATGTTTTATACCAATGCTAACTGATAGTAAAAATGTATTTCCAGAGGATTAGTAGCTAAGGATCAAATTCTGTTCTTATGGGCAACACGTGCAGCTCCTGTTTGGTGTGGGATGTGTAACAACACAGATTTAGCCTTATTCATACTTCTGCACTGAGATGGATGGAGCAGCTGATGATGGTGCTGTTCCCTGGGGACCTGTCAGCTGTCAGTGCAGTTGCACCAGTGAGAAGAGCTGATCAGCAAGGCGAAGTGTTCTGTGCCAGCTGATGGGCATATTAGCCGAGTGTGTCCCCAAGTTAGCCTCTACAAATAAAGCTGTCTACCCTTTCCTTCCAAACTCCAAGTTTTACTTGGCCTCTTCTAAAGATGATTCCTGAACTTGAATACAGCTGCCCATGCAGATGTGAGCAAATTCAGCCCAGAGTACACTGTGATATAATAGTCACTCCTTTCAAAAGGTGATAGTACTTTGTGGAGCCTGTGAAAAGTTGGACAGAACTGGGAGCCTCCAAACATGTTGTGAGGTCTCCCAGGGCTTTCAAATAGATGATTCTGCAGTTGCCTTTAAACCTAAATACAGCAGGCTTTGAATGGGCAGTTATATAACTGGCCTATTAAAGCTACATTAAGTTCTTATCAAGTGACCATAGTCTGCAGCTTTGTTACCTCACTTTTGCAATGAAGAACCTGTCACTGCTCTGAGACTTTCTTTTCTGACAGAACCATATGGGCTCTAATGTCTAGGCCCAACAATGTGAGTTAAGGGAGCCTTAACTTGTGATTTCCATCTTTCTAAGGGCATGTCTGATAATGCTATTTTAATATCATCTTTTAGAACGAGTGCTCATGAAAGTGCATGTTTAATATTGGAAGTTCTGAGAAATTCAACAAATGAAAGGGCTAATCCTATAATAAGAAGTTTCCCTAAAGGCATCTTCCATCAAAGGGCAGTTCTTCCACTGCATGCTGGCCATGAGAATTCAAACAGATTTGAGCTCATTCTAGAGTGTTGCTTATCTACATTTTTTCCCTTAAATGTAAAATTAAGTGGATCATAACATTAATATAATTTCAGAAAGATTTTTTTGTTTTGTTTTTAATATATTTATGCCATTTCCTTTATGTTCTTGAGTAGCATTTGCTGCTTGTTGTGTCTTTTTGGTTTTGATCATTTAGGGCAAGCAACAGCATTTGCTGGATTGCCCTGGTTGACCTTTTTGTTCCAGCCTTTAGCAGTGCTGTTGGTGCCTCAACTTGAAAGGGCAATTGTTAGTGTTAATGCTTCCTGTAATCCAGTTACATGACTAGCTCACATTGTGATTTAGTAGGAAAGTCTGGAAAGGGGGGTTATTTTTTCAGTAAATCAATACTGTCACAGCTTAGTGCAGAGAAATAACTAAATTCAACCTAATTTCAGGGGTTTGAGGTCCATTTTCTGTATGGTAGAGACAGAGAGAAAGGATGACTGTTCAAGTATTGTAGAATTATGAGGTAAAATGTTGTGCTAAAGAAATATAATCTGACCAGCAAAATATCACCAATGTACACCTGGTTCCTTGAAGCACATTGTGAAGCCAAAAGTTCTGTGGGTACTGTGTGCCAAAGCCGTGTTTTGTGACTCCATCAATAAAGAAGCTGTGTTGATGATTAATCTCTAGAGTGAACCTGGAGAAATTGCTTTGCTCTCTTGCATGTGGATGGAAGAGAAGAGAGATTTCTTTTCCAGGGATACATTTTATAAACTCAAGGCTTTTGATTACAGAAAAAATGCTTTGCCTTATCTTATGCTTCTAGCTTTTCTATATGGTTCTGTTTTAGGAACAGCAGGCACTTTGACTGATTGTTGTATAACTGTGCCTCATCAGTCTGACTGTTCAGCTATATGTTCCTCTAAGGTGCAGCAGTAAAAATATGAGAACAGCTGACTGATGATTTTCTATAGGACCCATTATTAAAAGTATCCTATTCACTGGGAGCATTTTAGATGTGAAGAGAATAGTACTGTGTCAAACAAAAATGCACATTTTCCAGTGGGCATTCAATAGTCTGTTCATTTTGCTCCTGACTCTCCAAACTGAGATGTAATTATTTAGAGTTTTTCATAAGTAAACGTATGTGGAAAGTGGTTGGCAGGCAAGTCAGTGCAGTACACAGAAGGCAGAAATGGATCCTGGATAAATGCTTATTTATTATGAAAGCTGCTGCCGTCTGATGTACATATTGAAAACTTAAACTTTATTTTGGGTGAATATGGAAGATAAGTAAAGGATTTAATAGTATTGCTTGCCAGTAGCATAACTAGGGGTGGGTGAGTTGGGCCCAGCTCCAGGCGCCAATTTAGAAGGGACACCAGAATGGCAACGCCTGGGGAGCCTGGGTCACTGCAGCAGCAGCCAGTGTCTAGGAAGCTTGCACCACTGCAGTTTGGCCTCCCTCCCCACACCCCACATGCCAGAATTCTTAGTTACCCTTCTGTGGGTTGCAGGCACAAATAATGTAGGCATGGACCTTACAACTAACTCTTCTGAGCTATGCTAAAGCATCTGACCTGTAACCTTCTGCTGTTTATTCAAGCCTAAGTTTCTCCAAGACAAGGAAATGCATCTTACTATTTTGCAGTCTCTGTTTAGATTTGTGATATAGGCAAATGTCCACTAATAATTGAGCTGAGGCCTCCAGGCATGTTTTCAGATGCATCCTCCAATGTGTTTACATCCAGGCTTCAAGAAGAGATGGACTAATTAATTTGCTCATTTCATCTGTTCTTTCTTTCATTCTGCATACCTTGTTCACAAATGTCAAAATTGCTTGTCTCGTGCCATGTATTATACACATTGCTAGAGGATCTTACAAATGTATATATTGCAATAAACCTAAATCTCCCATCTTGTGGTCATCTACTAGATCCAGAAATCCAAATAAATAAGATTGTAGGCCTGGATGATCTTAATTTAGAATATGGCTGATAGTTCTTAGTACAGTCTTCTGGGTCCTGGAATAAATTGCAGGCAGTTGTGGTTAACTAAACTGCCTATAGTCTGGAAACAGTCCTACGAACCAAACCTCTGTCACTACAATGGTTGATGAAAGAGGAAAATTCTCTTTGCCTGTTCCAAGATTTTTGGTGTAAGACTGAGAGATTTAAACTTCCTGCGTTTTAGCATTGTTATTGTATCAAGTATATTAGGTCAGCAAGCTCTGAGTGTGTTCTGTCTTTTTAGGTCATCTGAGAACCAGGGAAGTTGTCAAGGGTCAGCATTGAATGGTACATTTTCAGTGATAATGTAGAAAATTGAAGATCCTCTATTAAATGCAGAAATCAAAACAGTTTGATTATCTGCTGGGAATACTAAGGGACTCCAGGTAAAGGAAATTCTTCTTTGAGGCTAAGAAGCTATACTGAGAATCATATTGTCACCATTATTTCAGGCCTTATTTGACAAATTACTGTTGCATCTTCCTTCCTGGACAGGTTGCCTCTACATAAATGCATCTTCCTTTCTTACTTGTTGATATGACCATAACTCACAAGCACATAAATTGTATGGATCCTTCCATTGGTTCCCCATTTCCTACTGAATCCAGTTCAAATATCACCCTGAAAGCTCTGTACAAATCTGCCCCTCTTCATTGATATGCTTTTCTGTCTTGACACACTGTCTCTATCTTTTTCACGTTGCTGCTGATGCCTGTTTTCCTGATTTTTTTTTTTTTTTCCCCGCTTTTCCATCCATGCTTCCGAGTCATCATTTTCATATTAATTCATTCTCTAAACATGTTCACAAGGACCCTATCTTCTCTTCTTATCAACTCAAAACCCTGCTGTGATGTTGGTAGGAAATCAGTCAATCCACAGAGATATGTATGGGGGGGGGAACACAACAATAAAATTGATCAAAGATTTGGAATTGAAATTGCTTGTGTTCACTGGGGCTGCCAGAGTGCTCTGATAAGACAAAACTAGTCCAGGAGTTATCAGCTGGGGGTATGCATACTCCTGGGGGTACTTGGAAAGGGGCTAGGGGGGTACACACAGGCAGGCAGAGATGGAGCGCTGCCACCCACCACCCCATGCTGCCCTCTCCCAGGAGCAGGGCCAGGGAGGGGTGAGGACAGCAGCTCCCCTCTGTGGGCCACACAGGAACTGCCCAGCTGGCCGGATGCGAGGGGGAGGAGCTTGCATGCATCAGCCACCGCTGCCGTCTGCCACCCTGTGCCACTGCTACCTCCATGTGCAAGCCCCCGCCACCGGTTTGCACCCAAGTGCTGCCTCTTCCCCCCTCCCCCCATCAGAAGGGTACCCAGAAGGGGTACACTCCTTTAAAAAGGTTGAAAACCCCTGATTTAGTCAAAACATTTTTTTCTCTGGAAATGGCATTTTTCCAAAACAGGTTTTTAATTGAAAACTTTAAGTTCATTTTTAATTTCCCATAAAAAACAGAAGAATGTATGTGCAATTATAAGAATGAAATTTTAAATTAAAGACATTTTTTAAATTCTTTGGCAGAAAAATCTTTGCCACTTCCAAGCAACAATCAGTTTGTGGTAAGACTAAAAGACCATGGGTAAGACCAAATAAAGCACTTTCAAGACAGTTTCACAGTTTCTGCCAACAGGTTGCTCTAAAATCCTTTTGCTTTACTAGAGCCTTCTTTCCTCCCACTCCCTCCTTCCACCCTGCTGGCTGCTCCCTTATATTATCTTGCTACCACTGACCAGATGCCTCCAGCCTATTGCTCAGCTCACACACAACAGCTGACTCATTCTCTATTTTGATTCCCTTTGCTACTTCCTTTTCTTGCTTCCAGGGATTCTAGACCCACCTAGTGGTAATAAGCAGGGAAAGACCTTAATAATGAGCAGGCAGAACATGCAAGTGATGTTATTGCTACTCATACCTTCTCTTCTTCTACCCTGTTGTTTGTCGTGATTCCCTGTCATAACTCACCCTGGTTTGTAAGGTGTTTGGGACAGGAATATTGTTCTACTGTGTGTATAGCACCTAGCACAGTTGAGGTCCTGATGCTGGCTCGGTCACCTCAGATCTAATTGCAGTTGCTGCACTAATGAAGCAGTCTCAGGAGCTCTGTCACTCACCCTCTTTGGGATAAAGAACTGAAGGGTTCATATGTTGATAGATCCTTCCACAGCACATCTTGCCCCATCTACAAAGGTACAATGAAACGTTCTGCAGCTTGATATTATGGCTCTCAGTATGTTGATTCCCAGTTCATCAAAAGTATTCACTTCTCCTGTGGACCCTTTGAAGAGGGGCAGGATTTTCCTCAGAGTTAAAATAATGTCAATTTTGTAGAATGAAAAGGAAGATAAAATGCAATGGCATTCAGGAGAACAAGTCATCCACAAACTGGCAGGTTGA
This sequence comes from Gavialis gangeticus, assembly GCF_001723915.1. Taxonomy (NCBI): domain Eukaryota; kingdom Metazoa; phylum Chordata; order Crocodylia; family Gavialidae; genus Gavialis; species Gavialis gangeticus. Next base: position 28,053,014 of record NW_017729022.1, on the reverse strand, counting down.
CTGACTATGGGGCAAGGAGCCAAGTAGCTGTCCAGGAAACATGACAAAGTCAGATGTGTTTTGCCACTTAACATCTGAGTCTTGATATTGTCTGACTAAAAGATGAATTGGTACTGTGCCAGGTGAAGGAAGAGTAAATATGAATGCAACATCTCAGCAATAACTTGTTGAAGGGGCTTTTCTGAGGGGTCTTATCTATGAATCCTGGAAGCTGTCAAATGGATCCATCTGAGAAAAACAATTGAGGTCATATTCTTATACTCTGTTTCTTAAAAGTTCAGACAAGTATTGAACTGATTTTCAGTGAAGTTTTGCATCCCCCATTAGTGATTAGAGTGGTGAGTTGCTAATGAGCTCTAAATGCTAGTTGCACATTAAGAACGACGGCAATTTTTCAATCACTTCCCTTCCCACTGTAATCACTTACCTGCTGTGTTCACCTGTATTTTATGCCTTAGCCCTGAATTCTCTCTCTCCCATCACATCTTCAAAACATTTTCTTCTTGGACACCAAGTTTAATATAATATTAATCATTCCCATTAACTTCCCCTTTTTCAATTATAATAATAGGTTCTCTCTAACTTCCCCTTTCACAATGATAATAATATATCTGCAGCTAGCCTTGCAAATACCCTTTAGTAGCCTCCAGCTCCTCACTAGTTCTGTCATTCTGGATTTTATTTTCACAAAGAAGTTGAGAGAGTAGGCATTTGTTGGCCTCATTTGTTTTCTGCTTCCTTCTGTGCACTTCAGCAGGGATAATTGCATGCTGAACCATTATCGTGGCATTGTGTTTGCCGTCAGTCTTTGTAGAAGATGGCAGAAAAGATTCTGTTAGTTGTAATATGCCTTAAAACCTCCCCAAGGCACATTTATTTTTATCTTTGTCATCCTACTTGTAAAGTGTTAATAGAATATTAGTGGTTTATTTGAAAAATGCACCACTTTAATTGATTAGCTTAGTGCCAGAAGTCTAAGATAGTGGATCTACAATATTTTCAGGTTATCTGGGGGTGGAGGTAGGGGTTCTGTGTAAAATTAAATTGGAAAACTGGGCATGGATTTCAAGATCAGGACACTTGTGTTTTGAATTTTTCATAATGGTAAACTCTACAATGCCAAGCATCCCATTGATATTTTAAAATGTAACTGCTTAAAAAAAACCCATACTACTGTCCATTCCAAAAAATTAGGCTAAGTATTAGGCAGATACTTCAGTTCTCAAGGAAGAGGAATCCACTTATCTCTCTTTCCAAAATGAAGCTAAGGATTTTTTTTCCCAGTAAATAGTGTGCTTTCTCAATCAAAACATGCATTTTCAGCAATTATCCATGGATTGAGGTTGAATTCAGCTAATAGCTTCATCCTAAATTATTCCTTTATTCATTTTTTGAAATGTGAGAAAAAATATTTAAGTTTTACATGTCAGATTCAAAAGAGAAATTAAGTACCATATTGTAGCAAGTGGGCCTTCCCAGAGTCAGTCCGACGTTGGCCTGCCCACCTGTTTCTGGGCTAACCACCTGCCTCTCTCGTTTGCCATGCCTTGTTGGAAACTGGTTAAGGTATTACACCAGTGGGAAGCAGCCCATTTTCCCACCCTGATGCCAGGTGTGCAATCTGCAGCTCTCAGGGCTCCAACTCCTTCCGCAGTCTCGGGGCTCCGAGCTCTGTCCCCATGCCCTCCCTGGGCAATCCCCTTATCCCTGGCCCCAGGAGCTTCCTTAATAGCTCCCCAAGGCTCAGGGCCCTACCTCCCTGGAGCTTTACGCTGGCTCCTATATGCAGCTTCAGACCTCCACTGCATAGTCTGGGTGCCACCACAGGTCCCTCCACCAACCTGGGCCCTGCCTCAGTGCTCCCCGATTTTGCCCACCAGGGATGTGGGAGCTGGGGTTATTAAGGCGCCCTGACCCACCTTTTACTAGGGTGGTAACTGGCCTGGTATTTCCTGGGGGCTCTCACGCCACTTGGAGCCCACACCTGGCAGGGTGCAGTTTTGAGTCATGCCTAGGACCAAGAGCCTCCTCACCATCTGCATCAGCTCTTGCCCTTACCTCCTGGTTCTTCCTGCTGCAGCTCAGCTAGGTGATGTTTCTGCGTGCCCTGGCAGCAGCAAACTGCAACCTCTTTATATACCTTGTTCCCGAGATGGCTGCTGCCATCAGGTACCTGGTAGCTGCCTGACTGCCCTTAAAGTGGCAGGCTCCAACAGTGCCCAGCTACACACACACACACACACACACACACACACTCTCTCTCTCTCTCTCTCTCTCTCTCTCTCTCTCTCTCTCTCTCTCGAGGAAAAGGAAGAAGTGGCACCTCTT
>NW_017729022.1:28040954-28045686 GCF_001723915.1 Gavialis gangeticus | reverse complement strand
CACACACACACACACACACACACACACACACACACACACACTCTCTCTCTCTCTCTCTCTCTCTCTCTCTCTCTCTCTCTCTCTCTCTCTCGAGGAAAAGGAAGAAGTGGCACCTCTTTGCTGTTCTGTAGACACATGGTTCGGACATTCATCTGAGTAGTTCAGGGTAGGTTTATCTCAGTCTCCTCTTGAAATAGTTTTACTTTGTATAAATAGTTAAATATTTGTTTGATCTCTAGAGCATAGGAATGGGTCTGTACTAATGTGTACTATAGTAGGTGCTCAGTTGCTTCATGGCGATGTAGTTACAGCATTGGCTTACATTTGTTTGACCAAAGTTTGGGTAAGAGAAGGAGGTGAAGGAAATGATTGGTCCAGAGGATGTCATAAGGTGTGAATCGTTTTAGAAAATTCAAGAAAAATGGAAAGGGAAAAAAATAGGCTAATGGTTGCTTACAGTATTTTTTTAGTGGTTTGATCCTAGACAAAGCTAATTTTAGACAAAATATAGAATAACATATAGAATAACAATAGGCATACGAATCTGAATAACACCAATAAGAATTTTTTTATCTTATTTAGAAAATTTCTTAGTATGGATAGAGGCAACAGAGGATAAATATTTGCATTCAACTCAGAATCTTTGCTGAATAGCCCACCTGCAGATGATCTAAGTGCTCTTTTAAAAATGAATTTGAACCCTAGGTAAGAAAACAGATTAGCCAACTGTTAGAGACTTTTTGAGACTTTAGGATTTAAAGAAATTAATTTTAAATATTTTTACATGTTAACAAGATTATTGTTATTTTAGATTAATGTCAATGTAGGAGTGATATTGCAGCCATGACAGTCTGGAAATGAGGCAAGGATTTCTTAGGGCAATATCTTTTTTTGACCAATCATGTAGTTGAGATAGAGTTAGGCAAGCTTTTGAATGCAAGATATATTTTGTCAGATGTGCCCAGAACGAACCAGGCACAGAATAATAAAGAACAGTAGTGGGAAGGGGAGAGAAAAAATCATAGGGTGTAGCAGACACACATTTTCACCTTTCATGTGTTGAAAGGAATCTTACCTAACACCTTTAAAAGGCAAACTTGGGGACAAATTCATAAGCTGGCTGGACACAAGAGCCAAGAACTAAACGTTAATATTGGCTTTATGGCATGCTATACTTTACATGAATCCTGAATTCTTTCCACACATGAAACGTGAGAGTGACTATCTTCCTTTTGAATAGGGCTTGATCTCCCAGTAATCAGCTTCTTTTCTTTTGCTAATTGTGTCTGTTACCCCCAGTAATGTCTCTCATTCTGTCCCAATACTGTTCTGTACTACACTGTGCCTGGCTCCTTCTGAGCACACCTGACAAGAATGTCTTGCATTTGAAAGCTTGCCTAAATTTATTCCAATTACATAGTTGGTGCAGTAAAAGATATCACCCTCAGAAATTCTCCCCTCTTTAGATAAATGCACATATTATAAATTTGATCATGTTCCTGATATGCCCTATCTAAACCATTTAGTCATTTATATCTTTTCTGAATTTTATTATTGATTTTGCTATTCAAAATGTAGGTACCCATATGACTGTATTGAATTTAGGTGGGACTGTCTCTTTAAACCTTTCTTTGTTCTCAGAATATATCTGAAGGTCAACAATAGCCTAGTGATTAGAGCACCTCGTAGGTAGCGTGAAACAAATGGGTGATGCTCTGAATTGGGGAGAAGGGAAATCTGAATCCAAGTCACTAATAAGAATGATTTACCCACTCCTCTACATAATATGATGTGGGCGTTGTTGTTCGAGGTATGTGTGGAGTGTTTTCTCAGGTGGTATTTGGTTGCTGTATCTTTTGCTATACAGACTGCTGGAGTCCGTGTGTTCTGCAAGGCCAGTGCTAACAAGCCATCTTACAGGTTCTGAGGATGATGCAGAAAATACAGTGTAGGTACTTGTTTGGTGGAGAAAGCTCAGAAAGTTTTGTTGTCATCACACAGCACACCACTTGATCGGATTAACAATGGTCAATCCAAATTTCGTGAAGCTTGCCTTTGCAATGTAGAGACACCACATGTTAGTCATGCTTCCCTAAGTCTCTATGAGGGACAGGTCTCTCAACCACTGTATTTATACTTGCATGCCCCCATCTCATGCCAATTCTTATCTCTCTCTTTATTGAGATGTTTACTTCTGCTTGTTTCATTGCCAAGATTATGCACCTGTACTTACTATTTCTGTCTCATTAGTAAGTTCATACTTTCTACATTTGTCCATGAGTTTTTTAGCTACTGTTCTTGTTCTCTCTTCAGTATCTATGTTGCTCATTAGTGTGTTTTTATTTAAGTTTTTTCTGACCGGGCCATCCAGTGGTCATGAGGCCCCTTTCCACCATACTGCTTTTCGGCCCTGTAACTTCGGCCCTGTAGCATAACTATGGCCAGGGCTGTCCCTGGGAGGAGTGGGGGGATCGGGGAGACTGCCCCGGGCCCCGCACTTTGGGGGGGGCCATGGAGCCAGTCAGAGCAGCAGTGGTGCAGTGCTGGGCAGAGCAGGAGCTCTGCGTCCAGCCACCCCACCCCCCGATTTGCCCTGGGCCCCGCACCCTGCTCAGGTTGCCTCTGACTATGGCGTAGCACAACTGGAACTCCTACAGGGACTACCTCATCATACCCAAAAATGAAATAAGTTTACTCAAAATGTATTTTTTCCATTCACTGAAAATTCTGAAGAATAACCAAAAACTAGTTTGGACACCAAACAACAACAACAATAAATCAAAATTTTGCACAGCCCCTATTCGAAAGATCTGCATAAGCCCATGGCTAAGCTGGCTTTCCACACCACTTACATGGCCCTTCCATGGAGGCTAATGGAAAATAACTTGGGAATCTGAACAACAGTGGATTTTCTGTTCTTTGCTTTGGTTTCGCTCTTTAGGGCTCCCTCCAAACAGCATTCTAGGAGTTACTGTAAAGTGTGGGTCTAAGCTGCTCTGCCCCTTCCCTGCCCTTCCCAATCATGCCTTTGTATGGATTAGAACCACATTCATCCCACAACACAAAGGTACTCTAGATGGGAGTGGAGGCAGATTTTTATCCCTCATGAATAAATCAAGTGTGTATTCGAAGGGTTTTTTATGTCACAGTCTGAATTGTGTGCATCTCCTACAAGGGAACTGAAGCACCACTATCATCTAATGCAGCATGAGCAAAGAGGTTTCCTGCCTTAAAGAGTTTCATTTTCCTTTGTTCATACTTGAGGTCCCCAACAATTCTAAATCACAAATGAATAAAATTGCTAGTAGCGCTCAATATGGTAATACGGCTAAGGAACAAACAAATAAATACATATACATACATACATACGTACATACATACATACATACATACATACATAAATAACCTTCTGTCTACAGTAACAATATCTAGCATACTTGAGGAATGAAGAGTGAAGAAGCAGGGCTCTGAATTGGGCTCTGCTAGAACCCTTAGAGAACTGTCTTTTTGAAACCCAGTACCCTTACAGTAATATTCAGAAGGCAGATAAAGGGTACTCAGATGAAAAGAAAGCATGTGTTTTCTTATCAGTCAACATTTTTTTTAATCTGGCAGTTAAGCCCCTAGAATATTCCCTATGGCTCTTCACTTTAGACAAAATTGTTAGAAAAAGAGACAATTTCTTCACCAGTGTCAACAGATGACTGGCTAATACACTTACACACACACATATCCAAATTAGTCATCATTAGTAATCCTTTAAAGGTCAATTATGTAGTCATTTTAATAGAGCTGTTTGAAAGGAAAATACTAAATGTCTCATGATATATTAAGTACTATCAACCTACGACATTTTATTTTTACATAAGAAAAGAAAATAATAGTATTCTCTGGCATAGTTTTGCCCAAACTGTAAATGGAATGTGTGTTGGGTTCTGAAATGGAGCCCAGCAGACAGGGAGGTCTTGAATTAGTTTAAATGAGTTTATCAGATAGACATGCATTGAACTATTTTTTCAAAGATGTTCAAGACTTGAACGGTTAAAGGAATGGTGGGTACCCAAGGGAGGGAAGCAAAGAAGTACCAGGTCTTTGTCTTCATTTGTGTTGCTATAAGCATTTAAGCAATGTTGTTTTACCCTTTTGCTGTCCTTCCTCTGAAGGTCCTTCCTGATTGACAGTTTGTAATGGAGCTCATTCTTCTTTGGCCCTGCACCACAATAAACTGGCAGAAAATATTTTGAGAGTCTGTGACCAGGTGGATAACATTATTTCAGTCCAGTATAGCATTGTATGAAAATACTGTGGTTGCACATGAAGAATAATGTAACACCATTGGCTGGCAAAGGGGGTGATTGATATTGTATGTTATATCTGTTTATTTAAATTCAAATTGAAACAGCCTTTCATTTTCAGTTTTTATTAGCTGTTGGGGAATAATCTTGGAATGCCTACTTTAAAGCTTTGGCCAAAGTTGTGCATTTTCTTTGGTAATGGTCATTATGTAAAACACTAAGACAGAAACCAATGACAGTATAAATAAAGATTTTAACATGTGATGTGTTCAGCTCTGTTTTGTTTGACTTACACAATGTCATTTATTGGATTTCTTTTCATTTTTTGCCCATTATCCTGTTCCCATTAGTATGTGGTGGTGTTTGAGGATAAAAAGGTTCATTGGGGCTAATTATATTAGTAATAGTTTCATAGTTTCTAGGGTCGGAAGGGACCT
>NW_017729022.1:28018345-28040738 GCF_001723915.1 Gavialis gangeticus | reverse complement strand
GCAGGAGGGCGAGTTCCTCCTGCTTGTTCCCCATGCTACTCATACTCTACAGTATAAGTAGAGTAGAATTATTAGTGTAGAGGCATTTCAGGCCTGCTGTAGATGTGGTTACTGACCCCCTAGTCCCAGCGTACCCCTTGTCCCCATCTCTTACCTGTTTGTCCGCTGAGCTTGTTGGTCCAGGCTGGGCTGTAGTTGTGGGTGCTGGTCCGGTGTATCCTAAAGCACACCATATCCTCTCATCTCCTCTTATAGGTTTATTCAGGAATGGTGCTGCAGGCTGATATGAATCTGCCTGTTTACCCTTCAGTATGAATGTGTGAAGGAAAGAGGTGCAACCAAAATGAATAGCAATGGAATTACAATTTCTTCCTTTCCTCATCTGGTGTCTGTCATGTCTATTTATTTCTTGGGTGATGTATTTGTATAGTGTCTAGTATAATAGGACCCCCATCTTGGGGCTGTAGCTGTTGCTCTAATATAAACAATTAGTGAAAAGATCACTGAGGAGAAAGAATGAGTACATGCTTTAAGAAATGCCTCTTGGACCTACTATCTGCGTATGTACCTCTGTGTTTGGGAAATCAGGTCCTCAGCTGGAGTTTACTGGGGGGGGAAAGGAAATACTCAGAAGAGGATATAAAGGACTAACCAAGTTCATGAATACAAAGTAAAGAAACAGTATAAGTAGAGTTAGAAAAACATTTTTTTTGAAAAGCACAAATTTATTATATTTATTAGAATAAATAGGTAAAATAAATAAACTGCTAAATTTAAGAAATCATTGGATTATTAGTTTGTAGATGTGCTTCCTGAGAAACAATCTAACATTTATATAACCTTTAATGAAATAACTGCAACATGGATGAATAAATTAAAAAACCATATGGGTGAAAGAACTAGAATAATAAATGTACCATACACAAAAGTAGGACATCCATAAATCATTTATGGCATCCCTACAGATCAGTCCTTGGTTCTTTAACTCTTAATTGAAAGCTAGAATGGTTAGATCTTAGAAAAAATACATTCGTTAATCAGATAACAGGTGACTCATTCAAACATTAATTACTTTTAGAAAACTGAGAGATATATTAGAATATACTTACAGAATATTGTTTGTTGTGGACTTATACTTTAATTGTGGGCTTTATCTGGTTCAGGAAAATTCATATGTTACTTGTACCTTGCTCAAATAATAATGCAAAATGATACGTTTTATTGAATAAAATGTTATATAAAACTAGTGTTTCTGAATCTTTTACAGTACCTTACATATGGTAATAAAACGAAAAATTCACTCGTTATAGTATGTGCAGATGAGGGTTTTTTGTTTCTTTAAATGATCTTCCTGCACAGTTTTAATCTAAGGCTCTTGGTCATGGTAGTTTTGCAGCCTCCACCTGCCATTCTACTGTTGGGCAATATAGCAGAGAACTGAAGGGTGTTGTGACAGTTTGAATGGGACCCAGAAGCCAAAGGGGCAGAAGAAAGAAATGATAAAATCCTCAATCTTTTTGCTTACTGTAGGAAAGGAAGCCCTGACTGTTTAGACTCATAGAAAGTTAGGGTTGGAAGGGACCTCAGGAGGTCACCTAATCCAACCCCTTTAATCCCTGTAACAAAGGTCAAAATATGAAATTTAGTAAAATACTATCCAATACTTTTTCTTTTTGCATGCCAAAAAAGAATGAGACCCTGGAAAGACACAGATTTTTTATGTGCAAACAAACAAGAGAACAAAGTATAGACTATTATGTTACTGAACTAAAGAGACTGAGTAAAAAATATGCTTTTGGAAACTTGGCAGGATCTTTGATTAGAGATAAGATTACTTGTGGCATTGCAGATGCTGCATAACAAGAAAGGCTATTGTGTGAGGGAGACTTGTCCCTTGAAAAGACTATCCAAATGTTCAGGGCAACAAACTGTGAAGACGCAGGCAGTAGAGCTGAATGAGCCAAGCAGCAGGCATGAAAGAATGTGACCAGAAGCCATCTCTCAGGATGAAATAGTTCACTGGTAAGAAGCCATCTCACACAGGTTAGAAGGAGAGCAAATAAACAGATATGTACCAAATGTAGAAGGAAGCATGGCCCCAAATATTGTGCTGCATTTGGAAAGCTCTGTTTTAACTGTAGCAAGAGGGGAGACATTTTGCTAGGAGCTTCAGATTCCAAACACGGGAACCTCCAAATGTGCTTAGTTATTGCAGAGAAAGATAATGGCCAGTTACATAGATGCCTGGATGTGAGGCACCTCAGCAAGGCTATCAAAACAGGACATTTTAAGATGCAAACTATAGAAGAAATTATGGCCCAATTTGCAAACACAATTTTTCAGTAAACGCCTTCTCAGGATTGTAGCAGCTGAAGCTCACAGGGTAAGCTCTAAATTGTGTCCATTTAACCCTCCCTTTGGAAAGTGCATATTTCTGTGTCTACTTTTTGGTATTGCCTCTGCTCCTGACATGTATTATAAAACCACACACAATTTACAATGCTATACCTGGTGTGGGTACTTCAATATAATCTGGGGCTCTGAAGAAGTGCATGATCCTAGGCTTTGGCAAGTATTAGGGCACGTCCAGATAAGCACACATGTGTGGTTTGTGGTGCTTCAGAGCTGTTAGGGTACTGCAAACTGCACACGACATGTGCACCCATCCATCACACTGCTGATCAGCAGCACAGTGGGCATAGGCAACTGGTAGGAGGGGCACAGGGGGAACACATGCCTCCCCTGGCAGGGTCATCCCCGTCACTGGTGATGGCTTCTGTGGGTGCTCACCAGCCCCATCCCTGCTGTCACTTTCAGCTTCTGCAGGTGCCCCCCCAGACTCAAGAGACACCAGTCACCCATGGTGGTGGGGTTTTTTGACACCTGGTGTCAAAAACACCATTAAAAGAATGTGCAGTGTGTGATGCCTGAAATAGAGCCTGGCTTGCCAGAACCACTCTCTAGCTGTTGGCCAGGCTTGAGGGGCTGGCTCAGCACCATTGCTTCCCTGGGAGGCCCCCAGGACCCTAGGTAAGGCCCCATTCTCCCCTACCCCACCCACATTATTTTGTGTTCCAGAGCACACATGCAGGGATATGCCCTGGAACAAAAAGCAGTGGCACAAATATGTGCCACTACTATTTGTCCCATGAGAAATGCATACCCCTGCAAGTGTGAGTTTGTTGGGACTTGCCCTTAGGCCAGATGCGACGTGCAGGCATGTGTGGTTCATGGTGCCACAAACCTTCTTGCAGGACCACCAATTGCACATGTTGCACATTAAATCATGTATGGCACTGCTAATTTGCAGCACTGGGGCAAAATTTGCTACCAGGATTTCCCGGTAGCAAAAAAAACCAAACCCTACCCCAGGCCTGGCCCTGGCCCTGGCCCTGGCCCTGGCCCCACACCACCTGGGGGCTCCAGAGCTGGGGACCAGAGCAGGACCAGCCTCAGCTGCACCACTGGGCCAGTGGGGATGGAGCCCCCAGGATAATGTGTACTGCTGCAACCCACACAAGTAGGGACATGTACTGCAGCACAATGTAGCAGCATAAATTTGTGCCACTCCTTTTTGTGCTACTGCAAACGCATGCCCCTGCTTGTGTGGATGCAGACTTAGCGGCTCCTAGAGGTACAAATCTGAAACTGAACTCAGCAAAGAGCTTGCCGACTGTCACTTTTATAGATGATATCATCTCTTTCGAGGGAGTGAAACCTGACAAGGGAAAAATTAAGGCCATTGAAATGCTGCCACATCCCCAATCAAAGAAAGAGGTACAACAGTTTCTTGGAATGGGAAATTTTCTGGGCAAATTCATACCTCATTTGTCATCAAAAATAATATCGGTATGTTTGTTCAAGTCATTCATAAATAAATGACTCCAGCCACAAATGTGGGAAAGAGTGGTGCCAGACTAGAAAGCACAAAAATATCCTATAAACATAAAGTATAAGTATGCATGCATTTCTTCACTCCCTATACCAGACTTCTTTGTCCAACTGTGTATAATTCCATTCTGTTGTTGTAAGTGAATGTAATGCTGTTCAGTATCATTATCCATACTACATGCTATCACATGTCCAATGCCGAGTGAGAATGCATCACATGCTAGCTTGGTAGGCAACGATGGCTGAAAGTGAACAAGTACTCTCTCAGATGTTACTAGCCTTTTTGCTTCTAGTAAAGCTTTCTGACACTCCTCTAACAAAATCCATTTATGGTTCATTTGCAGCAAAGAATTTAATGGCTACAACACAGTTGCAAGGTTTGGTACAAAGGTACTCTAGTAATTAATAAATCCTAGAAAAGATCTAAGTTGTGAAATATGTTCTGGCTGTGGGGCTTCTTAAACTTCCTGAGATTTATGTAGAACTTATTTATCAATAACTTGTCCACAATAAGCAATTGACTATGAAAAATTCACATTTTGCACTATGTGTTTATAACCTTATAATTCTGGACATTCTAAAACTCCCTTCAAGCATCTCAAATATTCTTCATCATTTTCACCAGGTACAATGATGTCATAGAAATAACACTATGTTCTTAGAATTCCTTGTAATGTTTGGTCCATTGTTCATTTACAAATAGCAGGAGTAGCAGCACTGCCAAACACTAATCTGTTATACTGATAGAAGACTTGTTTTGCATATTTCTGGCAAGATAACACTTTGAATCTTTTTCTGTTTCCATCTGTAAGTAAATTTGTGCTAAATCATTTTGCTGAAAATATCTTCAGTTCAAAGTAGGGGGGTATTTATCAACTTTCAGCCCAGGGTTTATAGTAACCTTAAAGTCCCCACATATTCCTACTGCACCACATTTTTTTTTATATTGGCTTTATAGGTATGGATTGCACCTGGCTACTTTTTAAACTATGCCTTCTTTTTCTAGACAGTCCAGTTCCTCATCTAGCTTGGTACACAAGCTGTAAATAACTGTCCAAGCTTTGTGAAACTTGGCCTGAGCATTTTCATCTATCACTATCTAAGTTTTGATGTATTGAAATGTCCCTATGCCTTCCCTGAGCACTTTGGAGGCCTAGTTTAAAATCCCTTCTAATTGTTGTTTAGCTGTTTCTTCAGGGACTTGTGAATGTGCCTGCAGTATCTTTACACAGTTACAATCCAGAGGAATCTTTTCTAACCATCCATGACCCCACAGAGCAGGTCCCCCTTTTTCAATGACCTGTAAGTCTGAGAGGTGCTTATTAGTATTATATTCTTAGGGCACTAATATCACCCCCTTTGGCACAATCTTTTCTCCTGTGTATGTTTTTAACAATAGTGGGATCTCCTTTAATTTCATATTCTTAAACATCTTTTTATATTTTGAATATAAGATAGCAGACACTGTAGAGCGTGTATCTTGCTCCTTTTTAAAGGTTTTCCCAGCACCCCCAGGTGTCAGCCAGATGGCTGATTTATCACCCTTATTCACATGATATAAGCCCAGACTGATGGGCTTGGGTGGTGTGGGTGATCAGGCACACAGTAGACAGCTCAGAAGTTACATGTTTGAGGCCATGGTAGAAGTGCTTATAGCATAGCTGTCAAATTCCAACAAAATCTGTGAATTTTGCTAAATACTTTTGTCACAAGGACATGGGAAAGGAAAAGAAAGGGCCAGACTAGCTACTGCATTCTCACTGTCACTCCTGTCCCTATTGATTACATATACTTTATTATTTCCTTTTCCATACCTTACCATATTCTCTTGTTTATTTCTCTTAGCATGGCATACTGCCTTACATCCTTTTTTACTACAACTTCAGCAGTAGCTTTCCTTAACCCAGCAATTAGTTGGGGTTTGAGATCCTTTTCCACACTGATAGCCCACATCCGGGTGCTGTCTGCCCTTGCTCTTTGGGTGGCTATACGCATGCTCGGGAGGATGGGGGGAGTTAATTCGAGTGGTTCTTGGAGAACTGCTCTAATTAAAACACCACAGCATCATGTATTTTAAGTCCCCATGCATGTAAAAATGGCTGCGAGACACTTTAACTAAAGTTCATTTGATGCACCATTTTTAAACCCACAGAGGCTTATACATGTGACGCTGCATGCAATACTAGTGTTCTAATTAGAACACAGAGTAGACTTGATTAGTTGAGCAAATGTATAAGCAGCCTTCTCCTTTGCATATTTAATAATTCATTCATTCCTATTTCCATAGGCACTCCTCCATGCAACTGTATGGTCTCCTTTGTTGCATAGCTAATCCAGTCTCAAAAGCACATTTAAAAGGTAATGTTTTCCTCTGTTTAGAGCTTCCTTTGTATGGCTCCATTAAGTATCCCACACACAAATCTGAGGGCTTCATTAAGTCCATCCTTAAAATTGTAATGTTCTAACATCTGTAACTCTGTTGCAAAAGAGGAAATGGATTAATCTTCAAGTTGATTTCTTTTATGAAATCTGAATTTTTCTGCGGTAACCAGTAGCTTAGATGCTTTTGAATGGTTTTCACTAATTCCTTAAAGATTTTTCTTGCTGACTTTTCTGGGATGAGGAGTTACCAGTTGTTATGTTTGTCCAATACATTCATAAATAAATTACTTCAACCACAAACATGGGGAAGAGTGCTGCCAGACTGGCAGGCATAGAATATATTGCAAACACAAAGCAAAACTATACATGCATTGGCATTAAGAGATTGAACAGAAAGTAACTTCAAATTCACAGGTGTATATTCACATATCTTAGAAACTCTATTGAGGACACTCTTTGATAATAAAAAATGAGTGGTACTGGAATGCAGAACAGGAAGAATCACAGCTTGCATTGAAGCAGCAGCTGATGCAAAAGCCATTATTAAAATTCTATACACTTGAAAAACCTGTAAAAAAATTGTCAAATGCCTCACAGTCAGGGGTTAGTACAGTGATCTTGCAAAAATATAATAACAATTGGCAGGTAGTGGCATATGCTTCCAAATCAATGGCCAAGGCAGAAACCAGATATGCACAGAATGAAAAGCAGCTACTAGAATATTGTTTGCCTGTGAAAGTTTTCACCAGTATGTCTATGGCCTTGTTTAACAAGCCATTAAGTCTAGGTACAGACATTCAAAAAGCCCAAGGTGGAATTAACTCAAGTTATGTGATATTCTGTAAGCAGTGTAGTTTAGATCGGTAGACAACAGACTGCACATTCACCCTTTGGTGGGAGGGAAAATCTTAGACCATTTTTAAACCAGTTCATATGTGCTGAATTTCTCTTCTGTTATGCGTATAGACCAGTTTCTGATCACTTATACCAGTAAAAGTGTAATGTTTGTACCTGGCCTAAATGTGCATATCTACCCTGCCTCCTGACTTCAGACTAACACAACTAACTAACTCTGTGTGCACTTGACAACCACAATGGATACTTATTCTCAGCATATGTCTACATGTGCTTTTACATGTGCCTAAACTTAATGCGCATTTGCCTAACACTCATTAAGGCGATTTAGGCACGTGTCTACACATGCATGTGCTAAGAAGCATTAACATGGTGTACAGTCGACATATACAACATTAATGCACCTTAGCACATCTACACATGCATTAAGGCTCTTTAGCTATTTGCACATAATTTTATACCAGCTTTTGCAGGTATTACATTTAGGCATGAATAGTGTAAAAATCACCATTTTAAGGCACATTAAGGGCACGCATATGTAGATCCACGCCCTTAATGCACCTTAAAATGGCTAATGCACCTTACATTGGCATGTGTAGACATGCCCACAGTGTTTGTTTTCTTTGAACCTAAAGCAATTAGGAGAGTTCAATTAAGCAACTGTTAGAAAATATCCATGGAAAAGAAGCACTGAAGTTGTAAACACAGATATACAATGTGTTTAAATTAACCATTCATAAAAAAGATTCTGAATTAAAAAAAAATACTTGCTGAATATTATCTGTTTGCAGATCATTTATAAAAAGACAAACGGTTAAGTCTAAGTAATATATTATTCAATGTGTATAGTATGCCTTGGATATCTTCCAAAAAGGTCTATTACATGAAATATTTGTATTAAATGTAGAATAATGAAAATGAGGAATCCATAGTGCTTCTGGTATGCCGAGAACTCAGCTTGCCCTGCACGTAAGATAAGCCCATAAATGGTTCAAAATGTGTCATTTTGTGCTTTATTCATTGAGGAAAGCAGGCAGGTTATTTGTCCTGGAGCTGATACCAAATAGGTCACATAGACTAAAAGGAATGAGTGAAATTTAAGTGGTGCATCTAGCACAATCTTATATTCTCTTTGGATAGATCACTTATTTTTCCAGAGAAAATCTTTTAAAAATCCTGCATGTATAATGGATAATCATTTTAGTCAAAACCATTAATGTCAACTAGACAGTGCTTTCAGCCAAACTTGCATTAAATTGCTTCTGCATTGTTCATTCTTTCTTGAATTATATTTTCTACTGGGACTTATGCTATTATACTACTGATGTGAATTCATGCGCAATTTATGAGAATTAAAGTCCTAACTGTTTGACATGTCTTATGTTGCCCAGTAGGAAAAAAAATGCATTACTCTATATTTAACTAGGCGTGTAACACATTTAGAGGTGTTGATTCAGAGGGACTCTGACATGGTTTTAAAATGCCCCTCCTTGCAGTTTTCTTTCCCTGTTGGCACATGCTTTGTATATACTCTAACCCATGAGGCCTCATCCTTTTTTCCATTTCTCTCCCCCATCCCTGGTGCCAGTGGGGTTTCTCTCCCTACTTCTTCCCCCAAATCTCTGATGTTTCTGGCTCTCAACTTGCCTACCTTCTGTCACGTACTTCTCTGTTATTTTTCGTAGTCCATTTGCCTTTTCACTTTCTGTTAGTTGTTCCTGCATTGATAACTTTAAGAGTTCAAAAACTTAGAAACACCTAAACTATTGTGGTACACTGAGATTTTGAGAAATGCTTTTGTCTTTTTTTCCTTTCTAAAATCAAGGGGAGATTCACAACACTGTGTGTGTTTTGCCTCTTTCAAGTTGAAATCTAAAGGCACATTAGGTTGCCCATCTGCCTGGTTAGGGTGACTCCACTCACCCTCTTCTTAATCCTGTACTGTCTCTACCATCTCTCCTTTTTGACCCTGTGGCCTCCTCTTCCAAATAACTCCCCTCAATCTCCTCTTTCTGTCTCTCTAATATTCTCCCTCATCTCCCTGGTCTGCCTTGTCTTTTGGCTCCCACTCACTCCTTTGTGATATAAATCTTCCTTTCTTTTCAGTCTTCCTCTCTTTCTTTTATCTTTCTGTTCTGCCAAGATTTAATTTAACTAATATTTCTCCCATTCCCAGAATTCCCAGGCCCCGTATTTTTGTCTTTGCTCCTCCTCAGAAGCTCGCTCATTCCCTTTATTTTTTGCACTCCCTCACCCAACACCTCTTCTCATCTCATTCACTTTCTTATCTGGTTCTTGTCTGAGCTACATATAGGCAGCCATCCTTTCTGAGGATGTCCAGTTCCCTTGAGAACTATGGGAGATGGCAGCAATTTCTTCTGAAGTCAGGACCACAGTACAGATCTATGCAGTCATGAGAATAAGCTGTCAATTTTGTAGTTGATTCCTGCTACCTTTTGCCAGGACTCAGGGTAGCAAGCAAACTAATTAGCCTGACCCTGGCTATTTGAGTGGGTCTGGCTGAGAGTCACCTAACTACCCCAACTGTCCTCAAATACCTTCATGGGCATAGCTGCCTGTTTATAATATCAGCTCTTTCAATGCCCAGGAGGCTACTCAAGAGAACCTATTCTTTTCTGCCTGGCTTATGGCTCTACTGAAGGTGACCACCTACATCTGTGTTCCTTATAGACCTCAACCTCCTGATCCATCTGTTCCTCATCTTTTGACTATTGACTGTATTCTGACCATGTCTGCTCCTGATTAGTCAAGCCCCAGCATCCCCCATCCCAGTCATACCCATGGCACCTTTTCTCTTGATAAGTGGCTGGTCTTCTCTGTCCTTGATGGTCTTCCCTTCTGTCCTCATCTCCCTTTCTTCTGGAAATCCAGTAAAATCTGGGAAATGTTGCATTCCTTCTTCACCTGTTGTATTAGTAGCAGGCTGCTACAATGGACTTCTGTCCCTCAAGCACTTCTTGGGGTGTTCATGTGTATTTTCCATCCATAAACTTAAAAAAAAATTAAAACAAAAAACCCATGCACAATTGTTAAATCTTAAATCAAAAACAAAATATGCCTTAATTTTCAGGATGAAATCTAAGATTTCTTTTCTTCTAGAATCTTATTAAAATATAAATTTTGCAAAAAAAAAATTTATTTTTACTTTTTAATGCTTGAAAACTCATTAAGGAAAACTAGGTAACTTCTGCAGTGTCTGTCAAGGTGCAGTCATCTCATCTGATCAGTTATTGATGTAGAGTTCTTTTCCTGCAAGTTGCAACTCTTAGGCTAGGTACAGGCAGTCAAAAAAGCCTGAGGCTGAATTGATTCAATCTTCACAGGTTAGTCTAAGCTGTGTAGATTGAACCAATAAGCAGGTAAACAGACATCCACTTTTGATTCTGGAAATGCAGCCCCATGCATGCAGTGGTCCAGGCCATGCACTAGGGAGTGCTAGAGCATGCCTCCCTGCTTGACTGGAGCAGACAGCTTGGGCCAAAGACAGCCTACCCACCCTGGGGTGGGGGAGGGATTTGCAGGGGAAGGGAAAGGTATTGGGGATTTTGGGGGACTGGGAGTTAACTTGAATCTGGAGGGCATCTGGGAAAGAAGTTCAATACAACTCTTTAACCGAAATCCGTTAAGTCTGATACTACATCCATCCAGATTGATTTTAAACCAGTTTCAGCCATTTTGAAAGTGGTTTATGCACCCTGAACTTCTGTTATACTACAGTTTTGAACTGGTATATATGTAATTTCTGTTCCTAGCCTTTAAGGTCAATTTGTAATGATTTTTAAAAACCAGTAGAGTCTTGTTTATGTATGTGAGCTACTGTGTAGATTAAAATTATATTTTGCAGAATTGTTTTAAAGAAAGATAAACCTTTTGCAAGAGGAGGGGAGAAAGGTTTAGTAATACCATTTTTATTCACCAGATGGCCCTATACTCATAGACAATAATGGATAGTATTCATTCAATTATATAATTGGTTTTTAAGAAGAAATTTAAGTACAAGTTTTATGTTTATTTTACTACTGTTAAGCACTACATTTCCAGACAAAGTAAAACCCTATAATATATAATTAAGTCTTCAATAAATAGCAGCCACATTAATACAATATTATTTTATTGTTTGAAACTTGTAATAATAAAATTTTAATGCGTGAAATCCATAATCAAGCTCAGTTTTATATGGATTTTTATATGTTCACTAACAGCCTCCTTTAATCAAACTTTGCCTAGGAGATACTGTATTCTACCAGTAATATATAATGTATATTAATATATAATATGGAACCAAAGTAACTCAAATTACCACACTTACTGGCATACATGCTTCTGGTTTCTGCACATCATGGAAATATGATGAACCCCCCTAGGGCCAAGTTCAAAGCCTGTTGAAATTAGTCCTTGAAACAAAGTTACATTCTACATCCTCATTGTTATTCTTCACTATTATTCAAACTAACAGTTGACAGAAGGAGTCAGCAAGACCTTACCTATTTTTTCCCCATATAAACTTCAGTATCAATTTACTACAATTTAGAGGTAAATCCATTTAATCCACCTCTCTGAAATATATATTGCTCAAAAAAACCCATATGGATCTGAAGATACAAGCTCTTAGTCACATGAATAGCCCCTTCAGATTTAATGGACCTATTTATATGCACAAATGCTATGTAAGCGTTTGTAATAACTAGGTCTACATTTTTCTTGACAGACTGAAAAGAATACTTTTTTCCCTAATTTTTTGGTGTCTGGTAATGGCTACTCAGAGACGTTATGGAATCTTCATCTTTGTAAGTTTTTAAGAGCAGGTTAGATGAGGACTTGACCTTGATGGTTTAGTCACAGGTCTACCTTGAACAGGAGGTTGCACTAAATGACTTAAGGTCCCTTAGACACCTATTTTTCTATGATTCTTATTCCTTTATTAATTTATACAGATTAGATATTTTTGGAAAACAAACATTCTTACTTTACTTTGAATATCTGGGTATGAGTTTGACAGCATAATTGTCTCAAAAACTCTTTTTAGTTCATATTGAATGATGACAGCACAGGGAAGGGCAATTATTTCAGGCAAAGGGCTGCTTACCCAGTTTTGGCAAGCTGTCGAGGGCTGCATAGGTAGCCCCACCCCTTGGCAGGTGCCCTGTCCCCGGTTGCCATCTTGTGACCAGAAGTCCCACCCCTTAATCCCTGACTTTTGCCACCAGATGTCCCTCCCTTTGCCCCTGGAAATACTCCTTTCAGCAAGGGCTTTTGCCTTCTCAGAACCAGAAAATTACCAAATTATATTCTGAAATGCAAGCATCTAAAACATTCATTAATTTGATTTAAAAAAATATTTTTGTCCTGCTTAAAATGAAGCCTTACTCTTGTATATTGTGAGGGAGGTGGGTGTATGGCATGTGGGGGAGGATGCAGGTGTGTCAGGGGGTTGGATAGGTGTAGGGTGAGGGAGCATGTGGGTGTGTGTGGGGTTATGTGGGGTGTGGGTGGGTATGGAGTTTGTGGGGCCTGTGGGGGGGAAAGGGAAGGTGGCTGGGATGTATGAGGGGGTGGGTGTGGGGGTGGATGTGGGGGTCTGCATGTATGGCAGTGCAAGGGGGGGTGTGGGTGCATGTGTATGGTGGGGTGTGTGTGCAACACAAACCCCCTCCCCCCCTAGGATATCGGCATAGCCCCATGCTCCCGCACTCCAGCAATACAGCCAGGAGCCATGTGGTTCTGGCGCAGTGCCGGGGCAGGAAGGCAGGGAAATGGCTGGTGGTGGGGTGAGGCTGAGCTGCTGCATCCTGCTGAGGCTGTACCTGGGTCCTACAGCCTCTGGCTCCTGTCATCTTTGACAGGCAACCAGGAGCACATTATTTTGTTTGCTTTAGTGAAGCAAAGCATTATGTTTGCTTTGACAGGCAGTCAGGAGCACAAATATTTTCTAAATTTTTCAGGAGCCCTGGGGGCCAGATAGAATGGTTTGCCAGGTCGGATCTGACTCACGGGCTGTATTTTGCCCACTCCTGTGATAACACGACTTTATTCATGAATTGAACATGCTATATAAACTGATGTTATATAAACATGTGTTACCTATTTCTTCTATAACGAAGCATGATTTTGTAAGTACTCAGATTTTTTAAATAAGCATTTGTGTTTTAGCATAGGTGATAAGGACCAAATTATCTTTCAGCATTACGTTCAGCAGTATATAAATCATTCTCTGGGGAAGGGTCATATTTGGACTGAAGTTCCTCTGTATACCTTTTTACATATGCCAATTAGGCATGCATCATGTATTACACTGTTCTCTACAGCTACCTACAAAATATGTTTGTACTTTTCCTTGATTCCTATTAAATTTCTAAAGCACTGTAGCATTACTTACCAACAGAAGGTAGTTAGTCATATTCACCTGAAATATTAGAATAATGGTACTAATCTTTTCTAGTGTTTATGTCATGTAAACACAGCTTTACCTCAGCAGATTCTGTATTAACCTTTTGTTTAAAATGTGTTTGCCTGAAAAGTCTTATTGGAGTTAAAATGATGTAGGCCAGCATTGCCAGAGATATCTCAGGATTTGCCTTAACTTAGGTATTGTCCCTCGTAATTTCTGAACCCTGCCCCAGGAGTGGATTAGAATTGACCTGGGATTATTGTTTTATAAGGAACCTGCCTAGAATCCCTCTGCAGTCAGTGGAAAGACTTGGGAGTGAGTCATGGTTTGGTGCCTAGATGCTCTAAATTTGGACTGTCCACACAAAGTATAGCTCATAGGCTGCATGCAGCCCCTGAGGAGGAGTTAACCTCTGGCCCCCAGGCTCCTGGTCCAGGTGCCACTCACCCATCACTCAAGCTGCTGCTGCTGCCGTCACCATGACTACTCTGGGCTACTCCTACCTCCTCCAGCTTCTGCTGCTGCTTTCCCTGCCTCTGGGAGCAGGGTGGCATGACTTGGAGGCTCAAAGGGACCTTGGGATCTCACACAGTTCAGGAACAATGCCATGGTATGTGTGTGGGGGGCAGAGGGAGGTAACACTCGGAGCACTATGCAGTACAGTGTGTAAGGTGCAGAAGCACTGGAATGGTGCAGTGTGGAGGGATTCCCACTGCTTGATGCAGCTAGAGTGGGACCCACAAGGCATGGCACAGTTTGTGGCCTGCATGACATGCAGCCCAGGGCATGTGGCATGTGGCCAGGGGGCCTGTGGCTGCTGGCCTCTCAGAACTTGGACAGCCCTGCTCTAAGGAAAGAATGAGGAGACATGGTTGGCACATTCCACATGCAAAGAGCACCTTCAGAAAGCTCTCCAAAACCATTCCTTTAGAGGAGGATTGTATATGATGGGGTTGTCTCTGTTATCTATCCAAGGGGTGCTCTAACTTTCTGTAGGCCTAATATTGGGCTAACTTTCACAGGCTTCAGACCATGACACCTAGGTAGAATCTCCTATTGATAATACCCCTTCACTTCTCTTCTAATGTATTCTTTCTTCCCATGAAGGTAAATAAATTCCAGAGATCCTGTTCTGCAGAGAGCCCTAGCAACTACTGCTTCATGCACATAGAAGCCTTAATCTGTTTAGATTTTATTTATTAAATAGTATGTAGATATGACAGACCATTTTGAACATTAGGCAATAGTGAGAAGATGCTCACAAAATAATGAAAACAGAAGATTGGGAAGGACTGTGTTTATCATTTGCTATAGTTGTAGGTTTCTTTTAATTTAGCAGTCTAGAAGAACTGTAGATTATCTCTTCAGTGAGTAAGGATTCAGAAGAAACTTTCTCTTATGTGTGTAGCTGAAATGAACTTTTCTAATTTTTGTTTTGTTTTTTTGCTGTGAGCTGTCATAGTATGCATTCTAATTTGAAGACACAAAAGGAAGTGCATATGCCTGATTCTGCAGCACTTACTCAAGTTAAATATACTCAAACCCTTGCTCAAACCCATATGTGCACAAGCAAAACAGAGTGGACCATCTGAGTCATATTCTCCCTTCTGTTATGTACCCTGGAGTTGAGCGAAATGTGGCAGAAGTGCCTCCAGTCTCATGAAAAAGGTTAAACAGAAAGCTCAGTTGCACTGCATCCCCAATCAGATGGAGGGAGCATCTGATTCAGTTCTGCAGGAAGAATATAAGTTTTGAGAGGAAACAAAACGGGGTAAACCTTGGAGCCTCCTGCCTTTGTGGCAAAGTGAATTTCCAGCTACAGATTTCTTCTGAAGCTACTTTTGCTGGAACCAACAATAAATTAAAGCCTAACCTAAGATGAAGGTGTGCTTAGAATGCCCATGCTCAAAGCTCTCGGTGCCTGGCTGAGAGGGGAAAATAGTGACCTGAACACTCTGGAATAACGAATGCTCCATAGTAATCCTCTCAAGGGCCTTGAAATTTCAGTCTCTTCAAAGGTCAGTCTTTTGGGCCCCTCCATAACAGTTCCCTGAGGTAACAATGACACTGCACACAACAAATGAAGATACCTAAGGTATCTTCAAATGAGAAATATACTAAATTAGCTAATGCAGAGCTATGTGCTATTTTAGCTAAGGCTAGCTCACATAAAGAAAGCTTGGCTGTTTCTATACTACTCTGTAGCGTGCAGTGTGAAATACCCTAACTTCTGGAATCTAGGGAATTACAGCCTAGAGCAGGGGAATGAGCACCCACTGGGTGCCATTCCTACAAGCAATCCTCACCTATGGAGAAAATCCATATAGATTTTTCAATGAACCTCCACTCAGGAGCAATGATATAGAACAGTTTGCAAGATCAAGGCCACTGCTTCTAATGCATCTGAAGTATCCATACTAAATAGTATTATGCTGGTTAATCATAATAATTGTAGGGGGGAAATGTATTTTTAATTATCTGAAATGTATTAAATATTAAAAGATAAGAAAATTATGTTCAGATGCTGCAGCATGTGTGGAAATAAGAGGCACAAGGGAGATGATTCTTCATTTACAATTTATGAGAAATGAGTAATTTTTTTGCATTTGTATGATTATTCCTGGTATTTTCTAAAGAATAATTGTCTAATTATTAATAATTTGGATAAATATAACACATGTGAATATGCATTAAACAGTCATTAGATAAAATATGTAAACAATCCATGATTCAGGGACTGGTATCGAAGAGTTCCCCCTTCCATGTGAATTCTCTAAGAAGAAAATGGAGAATCTTATTCTTTATGTCTGGCTCACCAAATATTTAACTTCTAAATGCAGAGAGAAACAGGTATAGTAGAAAGGGTGAAGCATTGCAACAGACTTAGACTATAGTCTAGTGTAGTGGTTCTCAAACTTTTTTGTACCAGGACCCATTTGTAAACATTGATGGACAGTCCCAACCCAGTAAATAGTTTAAATAGAAAACAGCCCCCTGGCCTCATGAGTTCCCCTCACTCCTGACCCACTGCCCCCCACCCCCAGGCCCTATTCCCCAGTGTGTGAGCCAGGGGGTGGGAGGGGGGGAGTCCCAAGCAGCCGCAAGTAGAACTCTGCCAGCCTGCAGGGAAAACCCATGGTTTCCAACATTTTTCTCCTTTAAAGGAGAATCCATTTTTAAAGTTTGTTGATCAATTTTTAAAGGTTGTTCACAGCCCTTTCATATATACTCATGACCCACTTTTGAGTCGCAACCAACCAGTTGAGAAACACTGGTCTAGTATTTAAGGCATTCCCCTGGGAAGTGGTCAGGAAATGTAAGTTTAAATTTTCCTAGACAGAGAAGGGGTTGGAGTCCAGGTTTCCTACATTCTGGGTAAGTGCTCTACCCACTGATATATTGTGTAACAAGGGGGACACCTCCATCACTCCCACCTCTGTGGTGGAGTAGATTCAAATAGATCTCTGCTTCATTTGTCAAAGAAAAAGCATCGCTGGCTACTTTTGGGAGAAACTAATGGGCTGTGAATCCTGTATGGTCACACTGGGTGTGTCTTCATGAGGTGCCTTAATGCGCAGTGGACTGTTGTACTACGCATGAGCATGTCATGGCAAAAACCATGCTAATGTGCGAATGTGCAAAACACACATTCTACTGCGCATTAAGCATCACAAAAAAGTTCACCTTTGCTACTGTGCATTAGCGCAGCTACTGTGCCTTTATCTAGTACCTCATATTAGAGGTACTAAACTTAATGCACAGTAGCAAAAGTTCATTAATGAACATGTAGACACACCCACTGATAATTATCTAAGCCTCAGAAAGCAATGGGATTAGGATACACCCCTGTCCTTTGTGTTTCCTTAATTAGGTATCTCTCTGCTCAGCATGCTGACTTTTGCAGATCTTGTTCTGGAACACCTAACACAGGGTTCTGGATTCTACTCCATAGACCAGATGTGGAAATGTTCAGCATAGAAGCACCTAAGTTCCTTTTAGATCTATATCTTTGTAACTAGATTTGGTACAGTTTTTTAATATTTTTATAAGGCTGGAATAGGCTCACAACTAGTATATTATGGGTAAGACACGGTGTGCCCACCTGGTCTCAAGTACGTGTTCGCAAGCCACCTTGGCGCATGAGCCAGATGTCAGTCATGACGTGGGTGTCAGCGATCTTGAAGTAAGTCCATGATCCCATAGGGAAAGCCCATAGACTCTCCTACCATGACTTTGATGACACCCTCAGTGGTGGGCTCCCCTTCAGAGGACTCACTTGGATTGGCTGCAATCCCCTACACTGCATCCATGCACCAGCCTCTAGGATGTCCCTCGATATTCCCCAAGGCTCACCCTCCAGTGTCGCCTCTTCCTTCCTGGGTTGCTCGAAGCCACCAGACAAACCTTTGGCTACGCCTGGTTGTCGGTTGTAGTCCTGCTGCCACTCACGCCTTTGGAGGGCTGCTTCTGCCCCTGCCCTTAGTTCAGGGCCTCTCGAAAGAAAAAAAAAAAATAAGGAAATGGATTTCACTATCAATCTGAAGTAGGGGCTGGTCTGTCTGTTTCCAGCTCATGGTCCCTTTTAGATCCTGGTCTTCATCATCCCTTGATGTCGTCTGGCATCCTCACCCCTGCTGGAGCCCTCTGCTAAGGGTCCAGCTCCCTGTCCCTCACTGCATGCCAGCGTTGTGAATGCCCGGAGTGGGGAGCACCCTTGGAGTGCATGTCCTGTGGTGCTGCCCCTGGCATCTTCCTCGGTGCGAGCTTTTATCCCATCCGGGTGGTATCCAGGGATGATGTCATCTGCCTGTGCTGGCTTGAGCTGGAAGTAAGCACAGCTCACGAACCACGCAGCTGTTTGGAGCTGGCACAGCGCGTCCACCTCTTCATCTCCTAAAAGAAGTAAGTTTGCCCTAGTCTCAGAGCTTTTTAGTCACGGGTGGGCTGACCCATTCCCTGTCCCACCATGGGGTGGGGGGGCCCCCCATCTCCTGGTGACTATCCTCCCAGGACACATGGGTTCTATGGAACTGCAACATAGTTTTTGCCAGAGCAAATTGATTATCTTGAATAATTATGGTAATTTTTTCTGGCTCCTGTCTGTGACATCCCGGGGGTAATATTTAATGATTGTGGATGGTTTTATAACAGAGGAATGAAGGGCTAGTGGCTACATAGTAAACCAAGATTCATGTGATCTGGGTCTAGTAACCAGTCTTGGCACAGACTTCTTGTGTGGACAAGGGCTGTCTAAGTTTTTGAATAGGGATCTGAGACAAAGATATTCTTGATCCTGCCTTGCTGAGGGGGAGCTACTGAGATTAACTTAATTGGTTTAGATTAGAGCAGTATATTGAACCTCTTTTCCATATCTCATAGCAAACCACCTTAGTTTGCAGTCCTCCAGCATTCCAGGTGCTCCTCACAGAGCGGCACGCTAGTCTCAGCCAGTGCTCATCTGCTCCATGCAAGCGCCAGGCCAGCCCCATTCCCCAGACTGTCCCAGACAGGAGTCAGAATAGCCTCTGTCTCCTGTCTCTGCAGCTTGGTGGGCAGTGAGCGGCGGGGAACAACAGACAGTCATACAGACGCAACAGACAGGCATACAGCTCCAAGCTGCTGCTCTTGGCTGCAGCTGTCAGCAGCATCTGGGAGATGGGGGAGGGCTGGGGAAATGGAGCCTCCCACCATGCGAACTGAGCCTCGAGCCAGTAAGCTTGGAGCCACATGCTGTCTACAGTGACAGAAACTTGGGGTGGGGTTGGGGAGAACAGAGCTCCCCACCACACAGTCCTGACCTGGAACCCCCCGGCCTTGAGCCAACAAGCAGGGAGGGGCCCATGTGGCATGGAGCTCTGTTTCTCCCCCTTCCAGCCCCCACTGACAGCCAACAGCTGGTGGAGGGTGGGGCTGCTGCTGTGCTAGCCAGTCAGGGCTGACTGGCTGCTCAGCTGGGCTCAGAATTCTCTGGCAGCATAGGTGGAATAATGAATGGATTAATTAATGGATTAACACACAGGGGGCCACTTTAACCTTAAATAACTCTATTCTCAAGTACATTGACCTCGAGTAACCCCAGGGGTCACACTCTACCACCCCTTTTATAGGAGTGGGCTACCTGTGTCTCCTATGGGAGGGACATGTCCAGGCAAGGACAGTCCTGGTGTACTGAGCATGTGCACTCCAGGCAAGGACGTGCAGTTCCAGGTGTCTGTGTTGCAATAGTGGGTTGGCTGATTTCTGTAGGGTCTTTGTCTTTTTCGGTTCTGTTCCTGGGTGAGTCAATGGAAGGCAATAGTCCAGTCATTGAGCTGATGGTCCAGGCATTGAGTTCATTATTCAGTAGAGGCCTGCTACCATTGTATCTCAAGCACCCTCATTCATCCCCATTCATTCAGGAACCAACATACATGAGACTGGTTACACATGAGTCATAGGTTACACCAAGGCAAAGATCACAAGATGGAGGCGTGATATACAAAATGGAAACTTGACATAACTTGACATTACTTTACAGACATAGGCCTAAGTCATATAAATTCAATATACAACAGTAAAAATTAATACAAACATAATATAATACAATATAAAACAGTAAAAATCAATATAAACATAATAGAACACTATTTACAATATAAAAGGGGGCTTATTACTATGTGGGCATATAAGAACTTAGCTTAGCTTACCTAGTATTACTTGTAATCACTTATAAGGGATAGAGAGGGCACACAGAAAGTCAGAAATGGTTGGGGAAGGGGAGGGAATGTATTTTAAATTTTAAAAAAAGAAGGAAAAGCTGGGGGTTTTGCTACAGGCTCAGCTCTGGCTGTGGCAGGGGGAGGGGGAGGCAGGGAACAGGGAGTAGAGGCAGGCATGTGCCACCCCAACCCCAGCCTGGCCAGGTCCAGCCAGATTTTCCTTCTTTTCCTTCTGAGCCAGGTCCCTCAGGGCATGGAGGCCCACGCTGCCCTTGGCAGCCGCAGCACCAGGAGAGGAAGGGGCCCCTCCCTCTGCTGGACTCTAGGTCCCATGGGGACAGGAGGCCTCCAATTTTGTGTTTTCCCAGGGCCCCAATAAATCTTAATCCATCTCTGTCTGGCATCCTGCTGTGAGCATCCCCAGCCTGCTGGTGTTGGTCTGTGCAGGCCACCTCCATTCCTCCCCTTCTCTGCTCCCCGCCAGACAAACGTGAGTTCTGTTCACTGTTGAACTAATCTAAGGCACTTAGAAAAAACTGGAAAAGTTAGTGCAGAGATCTTTGAACCTCTGTAACTAACAATTAATTTTGTGAGTTTGACAGATAAAACAGTAGTGACTGTAGAAAAATCCACAAATAAAAAAGAGTTAAATATTTTCAAAAACAACATATAAATATATAGGCTTATATATCAAAGTAATAGATGGCATCTGTCAGCAAACCCCAGGTTGCAACAATCCTTTTCCTTGAATGTGACAAGAATCAATGGCACTGTAAAGGAGCTAAAGCTCAGAAAATCAGTTATAAACAGGGTCTCAGGATTGTTAATAGCTGGTGGTCTCATACACATCTTGTTGTTAAGCTCTGTTAGCATAATCCTTTCCTCTTGCTTCAAAGCAAGGTGGGTTTGTCTGTATTTCTGCAGCCCTGTCAAGTGGACAGCCGCACCCACCTATGCCTAGTCCACACATACCAAACCCAGAAACGAGGCAGTAAAGCTGCTGTGAGGGGTGCCCCTGCCACTGCTTTCAAACATTAAAGCATCCAAAAATCAAACTTCTGAAGACAACCCATGAGCATGGTTGCAGTGGCACTCACAGTGTTTTGCTCCTTCATTTAAGGATCTGGCACATGTGAATCAGGAACAGATGCACAGGGCCCTGTTTCCCAGTGGCACTCTCAAGAATATTATGGAACTGGTATATATGTGCCCTGAGAATTTCATCTAGGGCTTGCTGGTGTCAATGGACACAACTTCCAATTTACAGGACAGTGGGTCAGACCCTCCACACAGATGACGTATTGGTTGTTGCCATGAATCAGCCCATTATAAGGAATATTGTGCAGCTTAATCTCAGGGAATCTATCATAATAAGAGAGGATCAAATTTTTCCTTCTCCCCCTAATAATATAAGGAAAATGTTTCAGCAAAACGGTATTAGTGAAAATCCATGAGTCAGACACTAAAAATACTTCTTTTTGAGTGAAAGACTTAATTCATAGTGAAAGTGGATAATTCATAGTGGATGCTGCTGGTGAGTCAAAAGCAGGGCATGAAATTACAGCCTGCCATCTGCTTTTAGCAAGTTAATTTTTCAGCTCTGCCAGTCAAAATTAAAATTCATCATTTGTGTGGGATGCTCTGTTGTGAAGCCTCTGGAATGACAGACTGAGTATTGAGCACAACACTCTACTTGAACAAGGCTGATTTTGGAGGTCAAGGCTTCTTTCATAGTCTGTCACAGACAAGGGAACTGCCTTTTCTTCAACTTCTCTGTATCAGTTGCAGAAACACGTTCTAATCTTTCATCTGCAACATACTGTTTTCATGACAGACAGAAAGATTGAGAGAGAACACTACAGGAAGAAAGATCAATGATGAGGCTATGATTACACTCTTACATCTCTCTATATGGCTAATACAGACAGTCAAAAAGCCCAAGGCTGAATCAGTTCAATCTTCACAGGTTAGCCTAAGCTGCAGAGATCAAAGTGATAAGTAAGGGAACAGGCATTCACTTGTAGTTCCAGAAATGCAGCCACATGCCTGCAGTGGCCCAGGCCAGAAATTGGAGGGTGTTAAAGTATGCCTGCCTGCTCAGCTGGAGCAAACAGTTTAAGCCAAAGCTAACCCACCCACCCCCTGGGGGGGGGGGGGG
>NW_017729022.1:27993601-28018335 GCF_001723915.1 Gavialis gangeticus | reverse complement strand
GGGGGGGGGGGGAGTTGTGGGGGAAGTACAAAGCATGCTGAAATGCTGGGGGGGACTGTGCATTAACTTGAATCTGGAGAGAATCTGGGACAGAAGTTCAATGAACTGATTTAACTCAAATCAGTTAAGTCTGATACTACATCCATCCAAGTTTATCTTATACCGGTTTCAGCCATTTTGGAAGTGGTTTATATGTACTGAACTTCTGTTGTGTTTTGATTTGAACCAGTTTCTAGTCACTTACACCAGTTAACCATATTCCCTGTTAAGAACCAATAATTGGTTATTATATGGTTATTAATAACCATAACCAATATTGGTTATTATTCTTGAATTAGTGGTTCTTATTTGATTATTAATATGGTTGACTTACACCATATTAAAAGATGGATTTCCTCTTTCCTCTTCTAACCCACCCAACAGAAGATTCTGAATGGGAAAAAAATAATTTAGGAAAAAAAGATTTAGGTTGTTTAAAGAATAATTTTACGGCAACTTGTTGACTTGAATTTTGTTCCATTTAAATTCTGCCCCTCCCCCATTTCAAAAATTTGGATTTATTTTTATTTTTCATATTTCTCTTCACTTCCCCCCCCCCCCCCCCCCGTATTATCAGTTAATCCAGCAGGATGAATCATGCCTAAAGGTATAATAAAAATCCTGAAATCCAAACATGGGTATCATTCATTCTATTTTGTTCAGTGGTAAAGAAGAGGAAAGCAAGGAATAAAGGGGTAGGACGCCAATTTAAAAGTTCAATTTAATATTTTTGTTTTGCAAAACCAACCAAAAAATTCAATTGGAAGAAACAAGGCTCAATTTTTCATTTTCTTTCAAAATTTCTTTTCAAAAGTTTAAAAACAATAATAAAAATGTTTTCTTAAAAAAAAAATAATTATGACACCCCATTATTTTGTCGACAAACATTCTTCCCAGACAAAACATGTTAGATACAGTTCAGGTCTCAAAGACCAGTTAAGTTAAAGTAGGTCTGAGGAGTCAGTCCTATGGAATATTACCATGACTGGTCTGCTATGCTGCCAGACATGCCCCTCAATGGAGATAAAGGTTAGGACAGGACCTTTGGTAAAACTGTGATTGGCCAATGTGCAGTTTTGACATGTGAAGCAGATGACCTACTAAGAAAAATATGAAGGTTTGCAAATCCAAGCACATGATTTTGGAGAACGGCTTCAAAGTGCAGCTTCAAATGGATGATGAACATGCATTTATCATCTTTTGGATGGGGGAAAAAAAGACTTAGTAGAAACGTGCCTAAGATTTTTAGTGAAAAATGTATTTCTGCTTTTTAAGCTGGTAGTTATTATTTTTGAAGAACATTTTATTTTTGGTCCCTTAATCCTGGTGCAGCTTTTCTGTCAGTATGTTAAATATTTAGAACTGGATACAACTTAAAATATTGGTTTCTTCCTCAAAGGAGAATTTCCTGAAAAGCTGAAGAACTCATATTATCTTGTTCTCCCCTGGCCTTGCCATGGTAACAGGATACATTTTTTGCTGGCTCAAAGATCTCCTTCTGTTTACATGGACAAACACACAAATGAGTTCCTCTAACCTGTCAAGATATACATCTAAAACTTTTAAAAATTGCATTTCCTTTCAAATAATATTTTTCTTTCAGTGGGCATTACAACATGCTCACATCACAGTAGAGAAATTAATTAAAAGTTGTCACTTATATTGAAAAGTGTTTGCATATAATTATATGGTTGAGTTCCCAATGCTTATATTCTTCATTTTCATTTCAGAGCTTGTTCTCTATCTTATAAAATATTTTGCTTCTGTGTTTTTCCTTCATCACTGAAGCATAAACTTAAAAAAAACCTATTGGATCAGTCTCATAATATCATTTCTCAAACAGTGAAATCTAGGAAAGCAGATAATTGCACTTACATGTATTCAACATTAAACATGCTCTATTTTGCATGTGTATGTGTGCACACACACATGTATATTAATAGTACCAAAGTTATTTCATACTTAAGTATGGAATACTCTTTATTTTCACCAGGGAACTGTATCAGCCAGACTTTTAAGTCTGTATCAGTCACATTTGGCATCTAAAAGTTGCAAAAATTATACAACAACAACTGCTGAATGGTTTGTGATTTTTTTTTAAATATGCGTATGAAAATGTATTTAAAACAGCAGAATCTGGGAGGTGACCCTAAATGTACAGGTTTTCTGCTGCAGATATAGTTTGTAGAGTAAATCTAAGCAGTGTACAGGTTGTTCTTTGTCTATCGGACCAAGAGCCATGGTGTATTCTTCTCTGAGTATGCACATATAACTTCCATTAACATAAAAATAAGTAAAACAAGCAATGAGGTGATAAAATCATCCCCCAAGGCTCTTATGTTCTCCTTCATGCATTAAGTCATGTGGAGAAAAACAAAATCAGAATGAAAATATGAAGGCCTTTGAAGGAGGGCCATTGAACCATATGACTCGTCCTGCACAAATTCCACAGAGTGGATAGGAATATATGTGGACAGGACAGTGAGCCAAAGAATAGTCCATTGGTCCCATTCTGGACCCCTGGAGAAGTGTTAGTTTCACCATTTATTCAAATGATATTCTGGGGAAAAGGGCTTATAAAGATTATATGTGTGGTTCCTAGCAACTCTGAAACCTGCTAAATATATGACTATAAAAAGCTCAGTAGAACATGGAGGAAAATATTTTGCTAGTCTCTACCATCTTAATGTGGAAACACCATATGTATACTGATGAATTAGGGCTCTCAACAGATCAGCTAGAGCAGGGATGGCCAATAGGGCTGTGCGAAGCTTCGGTCCCCGATTCAATTCGGCAGAGATTTGGCATGATTCAGTGGCCGAATCTCCAAATTCAAATCAAATCAGGAGACCCTTTAATCTCTCCAAATCAAATTGGACCCCTCCGTATCGATTCAGAGAGATTTAGAAAGATTTGGTGATTCAGACATAGACACAGCTTTATGTTTTTTCTACATACTTCAAGGTACCAGGCGGCTCATGATTGCTGAGATGGTGGGTCAGATGGACCATCCCACAGGAGTGCAGGCGGCTCCCCAGCATGCTCAGAAAGTAGACCCGGAAGTGGACCAGAAGCAATTCCAGGTCCACCGGGGAGAGCACCGGGGGCTCCCCCAAGGGTCCCCCCATGGCTGATTGCTGATCCAGGAGGGTGTGGGGGACCCCCAGTACACTCCCCAATGGACCGAGAAGTAGACCAGAAGTACTTCTCATCCACTTCTGGGTTCACTGCTGACTATGCCCCCTCTCCCCTCCACACTCCGGTGGGATGCTCCTTCCGCCCCACCATCTCAGCATTCATGAACCACACCTGGTACCACAAGGTATGTAGAAAAAACATTTAAAGATGTGTCCAAGTCCAAATCGCTGATTCTCTGAATCAGCATCGAATCTTCAAATTTGGATTCAGCCAGATAGAATCAGGGAATCGAATTGATTCAGTGATCTGAATCAAATCACTGTCCCCGATTCGGGCCAAATCTAAATCAAATATGGCAGTTTCACACAAATCTAATGGCCAACCTACAACACAAGTGGCACAGGCCATCTCTGTGTGTGGAATGTGGCAGGTCAGGGAAGGACAAGCTCCACTCCCCCTTGCACCCTAGTGCTGTGCCACTTGGTTGCTAGCCCACATGGCTCAAGCCCTGCTCTTCCCTGCCTGTGTCAGCTGAGCTGGGCAGGGGAGGGAAGCACAGGCTCTCCCCTGTGCTTGCTTGTGTCTGGGGGGCTAGGGCCAGGCCCATGGGGTGGGGACTCTGCTCCTCCCTGCCCCACACCATTGCCCAGCTTGGCTGACACAGGGAGGCAGGAGCCTCCAACCCTTGCCCAGCCCTGCTATCTGAGCTGACACCAGCAGGGAGGAACAGGGCTGAGAGCCCTTTGGGCTGTCAGCTGAGCCAGGCAGTGTCAGGAGGGTGGGGGAGCTCCCCCTCACCCTAGACCAGAGCAAGCCTAGCTAAGAGGGGTGTCCCCCTGCAGCTGACAGGGCCATTGAGGTGGGAGTGCAGGGCTGAGGAAAGAGGCTGGGCTAGGGGTGCCCCATGCCTTCTGGCCTGGCCTGGCCAGTGCAGGCATATGCAGTTCACCCCCTCCACTCCCCTCAAGAGTGAATGTGTGTTCTGTTCACTCCCAGTTCAATCTATGCAGTTTAGAGAAAACTAGGTTTTCCACCTCAGGCTTTTTGAATGTCTGTACCTAGCCCAAGAGGTCACACAAAAATTCCAAAATTTGCAAAAATGCTGTGCATTATGTGTTTCTCATTATGTGTATCAGACACTTCCTCAAGATTCAGATGTTACCAAATCTAATTCTTATAGGGTTTGATCCTGTACTCACTGAAGTCAGTGGCATAATTCTTGCTCATTTTCATGGTGCAGGATCAGGGACACAGCCTCTTTCCTTTATTATCCATCTCTTCCATTTTTTAGCTCAATGTGCCAACTTAATTTTTCCTCTGATTTTGGAGAGTTATACTGTGCATAGATTTGCTTCTCCTTAATATGAGGGGCCCAAATAGAAGGGAAAAAAATGTTGCTTTGACAGCCAGTATAGGAGAGAAGCTGCATGGAAGCATCAGATGTGATGTATTTGTGCTTTGCAAGTAGGAGTAATTTTGCAATTACATAGCACCAGATTTTTTTGTGGGGAAAAATAAGAACTGAGTAGCATAAGCTCCAACTTTGGTTTTTGCCAAAGGTGCCGAGCCCCATACATGCCCAGAAGAAGCAGTATGTTACTTCAACCCAGCTCACCTGACATCTGTAAAGACCAGGTGCTTTAATGGGAATTTTTGGTGCTGATTGAATCAGCTTTAGCTAAAAGCACCAAAAAGCCCCACTGAAGTGTCTGATCTTTACAGACGCTAAGGAGCCAAGTTGAAGTAACAGGCTGCTTCTTCTGGCTTCTTCTTTCATTCACTACACCTCTGCTTTCCTTCTGCCCATCTCTGGTGTTTCCTTCAGGTCTTAACTTATGCTACACATGGCCCCAATCCACTTTTCAGCTCTGACACAGTTTGAGAAAAGATATCCTGTATTTTTCTGAAGGGCAGTCCTACGTATCTGCACACTTTCCAGTTGTGGACTAAGCAATGTAACAAGCATCACTGAGAGGAAATTCGTTCCATCGTTCTCTTCCTCTCATATCAACATTAGTACATCCTTAAGACTGCATAAATGTAAACACTCAAGAAGTCATGCATGAGGAATCAAGTGTGCTCAAGTCTTTTTTTTTATATATCAAACTCTCCGCCTCCTCCCATGCAATTCCCCAACGAGCAAGGAAAAAGGATTCAGTTAAATAGCTTAATTTCTGTTCAGCTGCTGAAATCTTCAGTGTTATTAGGTGCGGAGGAAGAGAAAAGTGGTATGGGCACATAACATTTAAATAGAACCCTGTGTGCTTCAACAGAAAAAACCTATTATGTCAATTTAAAAGGCTGCCCAGGTTTGCTAACAGTGTGAGCAAATCTTTGTGTTTCTTATAATAGAAGTGGCATGTATTTGTTACATTTTTTCCTGAAAGGGAAAAAAACCCACACTGCTCACGAGAACAGAAATGTGTATTTCAGGACAAAATATGTGATCTCCACAATGTTTTTTTGATGTGTAAATGAACTGATGTGCTCTTGCTTGCTTTTCATATACCTGGCTGAATTTAACATGACTGTCTAGAAACTGAAAAAAGAGGGGATGATCCTGCTTCTTAGGTGTCATCAATAATTGTGAAATTATGTAGTAAAAATTTACAGTGGAGACATATACTGGACAAACAAGTTTTCTTTTGCTTTAAGTGCAGTGATATTAGAGATAAGAAAAAGCTAGAAAATAAGCTGCAAATAGGTGCAGTCCTTAGAGGAATAAAACCTACTGAGTTCATTCTTTCTCTTTTGAAACGCTTAAGTTAGCCATCAACCTCTAAGAAGTGCATGTGGGAAAGCGAATCAATGGTAATGCTTCATAAAACAGCTCTCATGCTCTTTTAAAAGGTTTGTACTGGCTGTGTCAAAGAAGCTTGTTCTCTGTAGACGATATAGCTGCACATGGTAATGCTTTCTTCTATGGTAATGCTTTCTACTACTCTGGCTTATTGGAGGATTGAGTCTCTGGTGAGAAACTGAATCCATGATGAGATTTAGGTTATTGTTTTCCCAGTCAGACTGGGGTGAACCTCTCATATGCCCAGGCATATTGTAGCTGATAATGAGAGATGTAAAGGTGCTGGCGGAGATTAAACATAGAATTAATGTCAGAGTCACTTCTCAAAAAGCAGAGATAAGCCTAGTTAAAGATACATTCAGTGAAATCTGCGAGTAGAAATTTTTTCAGTAATTCAAGTCTTGCAGAATTCACATTTGTATGACTAATGAGAACACCCACAGTTATGCTGAAAGGATGAAAAGGAAAAAAAAACCGTTGAAAGGGTTATATATATAAAATATTTATGCATGGATAGGGATATAAAACCAGTGTATGAAATACCTTATAACTGATGGAAGTAGGACGAAACTCCTCCTATAATTATAGTAATAGCCCGCTTCATGATGTGTTGCCTCTTCCATTAGAGTATCTAGTCCTGGCTGACCATTTTGGTCACCTGAATGGAAAGCAAATCTGATTTACTATCTGGATGTTGCAAGTTTGGTTGGCAGTAGTAATGGAGAACAAGGGAAGGGAAGACATTTAGGAGGAAACATCAGGCATTCAGCTTTAGTCATATTGAGCTTCACATGATGGCAAGCCATAAAAACATATGGCAGTAAGAAATGCTCTTATAGTATGATTGTCTTGTAATGTCTTTCAGACATGAGAGGACAGGGCTTGTTGACACTGGATTTTAGGAATCCAGCCCTTATACCTTTGTTCTGGGTGGGCACAACCCTCAGACTGGCCACGACACCTGCCAGTTGAGAATAGACAAGTTATTGATACAGGGTGCTAACAAAGCAACAATACAAACAATTCTATATTTACCAACCCTAGGGCTGTCATCAGAGTCAAAGTACATCTGGTCAGGATTCAGGCTGCACTCTGAGGCTCTCTCTCTCGGGTGTCAGCAGTCTGGAGGTGGGATGCCAAGGCCCACAGCCCCCTCTGGTAGGGTGCATGAGATGGGTTGCTGGTATGTGCCCTCTGTCCATGGTGGCCTCAGGGACCCTTGCTGGGGAACGGGGATGGGGACGGGGACCATTCCCAAGGAAGAGAAGGAGGGACGGGACAAAGGGAGAGGGACACTTTGTTTATCTCAAGTCTCTGCTTTTGTATTCTTCTTCCCCCTTGATGATTCCTGATGACTCTTCATCCATAGCTATCTTTGGTTGGTTGTCTCTCTGTGGTCATATGTCCACATAGCCTTCCGGGCGTTTTCCTAATTTGGTCTGTTCCCCCAAAACTGGGACTCAGGCTCTGCTCTGGGGCCTTGTAGCTGATGTCACTTATCTTGTGTTATGGGACAGTATGGTACATACTTCCTTTGGTTCCCAGGCTGTTTTCTAGACTGTGTCCTTGTTGTGTTAGACAGCGTGTCTGCCTCGAAGGCTGTGATCTTGTGTTTTGGCATGCCCCGCTCTATTCTCAGGCTGTGCCCATCCATTGGCCTTGTGCTAGACAGCACATCTGCCTTCAGCGCCATGAGAAGCTGTGTGTGTGTGTGTGTGTGTCTCCCAAGCTCTTTAGAAATCCATTTAACCCCTGCTGCCCATCTTGAACCTTATAATGTATGTATCTATACCTTTAAGCCAGTTCCCAAAAAACAGACCTTGAAATGCCATTTCTGAGCCAACAGGCTAGACCTCTCATTTTTTGAACAGAGGATTGATTTCCATTATAAAAACCTGTGATAAATTCATTTCTACTGAGAGTTTGCAGAAGGATTTAAATCTTTCCAGAGTCTCAGTAAAACTTGAATAAAGTGAGAGCTGCAAGCATATAACTTTTTAAGGCAAGAGATTTTAATGCCAAATCCTTCCTCACAGTGCTAGGATTATTCATGTGTGCATATTTTTAACACATTTCTCAGTAGTCTTCAGAAAAGTGATGCACTTATTTTTTCATAGATACTTGGCAGAATGACATTTTTATCATTTTAGAGAAAGATAGTGTAATGTCATGTAATAGTGGTTATCTATCTTTAGCTTTTTTATATTTTCCATCTAGAAATTCAGCCAACGTGTCAAGTTCAAAATTACTAAGATGTCTTATTTTCTTTTCAAGGAGAAAGCTGAAATTTTGTGTACAAATAAATGTACTATATTATCAAGCTTAAGAAAGAATAGTCACTTTTCCAGTTTCCAAAGAACTAAGGTGACATACTCTGTTACAGGTATTTTTACTATAGCACTTTACCAGTGTCACAGCTGTACTTTAAACATGCTTCCCTGCATGTTCAATATTGCACATTGCCCTTTGGGAAAGTAATCAGTTAAATCGGATCCTTTTTAATATTGACATGACTTGCAGCCGTGAAACTGTCACAGTGAATTTCAATTTAGTTTGATTTCCTTACCTAAAAAGGTCTTAAAAGGTAATTGGCGCAGAGGTACTTTTGTCTCCCGATTGCAGGAAAAAATATAATTACTCAGTAGTCTGGGGAGAGGAAATACACAGGGCAATGACATATTTGCTGTCATTAAAATGTGAGGCA
Organism: Gavialis gangeticus; assembly: GCF_001723915.1. Taxonomy (NCBI): domain Eukaryota; kingdom Metazoa; phylum Chordata; order Crocodylia; family Gavialidae; genus Gavialis; species Gavialis gangeticus. Next base: position 28,009,654 of record NW_017729022.1, on the reverse strand, counting down.
GAAGTAGAGGGGTGGGATCATAGTAGTTAGAAGGAGAGGAAGTACTTATATCACTGAATTTCTCCCCACACAAGAGCAAAATACAGTGACCAACTAAGCCATATCATATATTAATTTATAGTACTCAGAAGCAGCCAAAGGACTGAAAGGAAGTTAAACATCCATATTTTGCATGTGAAGATATTTGCCAAGTCCTAGTAAGATGGGTTTGTTGTAAACCTGTGTTTAGTTTCTAAAAGTAATAGAGCATCATTATTCTCCTTAATTCTAATCCCTGTGAACAGATACACGTGGAAAGCAAGTACAGAAATTGTTAGCAATAATATTTATTTTTCTTTTTAAAAACATTATTTTCTTTTTAAAATGCTGTGAACAATGGCTTTTTTAAATGCAATGCTTCCATTCCTGCCAGTGGAAAATGATTGCTATATGTTTGTCCCTGCTGACTTTCGCTATATTTATATTCAGGAGAACAGAAAGAACTACTTTTTTCCTTGCACTGATGCTACCATCTACTGTTTTGAAAAATGCTAACTAAAATATGTACTGAATAGTTAACTGTATTAACAACCTGGAAGAGCTCTGTAACAGAAAACAAATCCATTCAGCTACAAAATTTTTTTGTTTTTCTTGAAGATATTTTCTGTCTTGTGGAGGGGAGTGGGGAATCACTGAAAATAGCTTCCGGGTAGATCTGGTTTACATATATGCCAGATGCCCATTAGGCACAATGTACTGAATGTTCCAAAAATGGAGCTGTATTCAGCAAAATATAATGCGTGAAATTCATGGTTGGTATAGTGCTGCTGACTACAATGAAGTTACACTCAGAACAAATATGGCCAGATGAAGTGTTTAAAAAAACCCTGATGTTTTAAATGGCTGCTACTAGTGGTCTACCTTTTTTGTGGCCTCTTTATGGAACATATATCTGATAGGTTTTTTTCTGCTCCTAAAGAGCATCGGAAATTATTTTGAAATTGATTGAAACAGTCTTGGCTTGGCTCTTATTTCCTTAAGAAAATGAACGTGGATAACAAAAGTCTCATCTATAATAGAGAAGCAAGGATTTGGAGGGAAAGATATCTTTTACTGGACCGACTGTATAGTTGGGAGAAATCATGGCATTGGTTCTATAAAAGATATCACTACAAAAATCCTTGTATCTGTCATATTTCCCAGACCATCATGACTACAATATTTAATTTATAGTAGAGGCATCTGACAGATTTTAGGGGCAACTTGTGTTTTAGCAAGGTGCACTGACCATTCCTATAGAAAAGAAATCATTGTTTTTACTCTGAAAGACTTAAAAAAATCATTCTTTAAGGAATTAAAGAAGAGAATCTAAAAATATCACTATGCAACTCTTCCTCCATCCCTTTCTCCCCTCTCCCCAAGTTATTTACGTATCTGTTTTGTATCAAGCTATTCTACTGATACATTACACTATCATTGCTTTTATGTAAGGGCACGTAGTATAAAATAGCTCACCAGAAGGCCTCTAGTCATTCAGTTAGTCCACATAGTTCATAACTAATTAGAAGCATATATTGGGAAAGAACCACCTGAGTTACTGAGCCCTGTCCTCCCTGATCCCATTCAACCGTTTCAGTGACAACTAAGGGTATACCTACAACTTGTGTGGCCTTCTCAGGCAGGGATGCTCTTGAATACACTTTGCCCACCAGCTGTTGCTTTTGTGTGCCAAATCCCTAGGATTGTCTCTCTGTGGGCGTTATTGAGACGTCTGTGTCCAGCGTAGTTGAGTAGCTTACAAGGGGCATTCCCATTGCATTGCAAGCAGGACCAGGTTTGCAGGGCTTGCTCAGCAGTGTCACTTCTCAATAATGCTGTGGAAGCAAAGCATACTGTGCCCCAGAACACTCCTTGCAAACTTAGGAGTCAGAACCTCAAAAACTACCATGTACCATAGGAATAGAGCAGGTTTGACCACCCATCTTTGGTTCCCGGAAACAGCAGAGAATGAATAGGTCAAACATAATAACTATAGGCCATACTATAGAAGAAGGCAGAAGACCCCCAATCTCTTTAGCAGGTTCAAGTGACAGTAACTGAACTCCACCACTACAGCTGTCAATAGTCCAAAGTACCCCTAAGGGGTTACCTGAGGGAAAGGCAGGGGCCTTCATGGAAATGGAGCAGTAAGTCTAGAGCTATTAGGTAAGAAACCAAAAGAGAATGGCATGAAGGAAGGCCAACTTAAATGGAAACTACTCCTTGCAAGTCACATTTTTTACACTGCTTTTAAAAGACAGAGGCAAACGAATGTCAATTTTTCCAAGTAGCAGTCAATATGAGCATGGTCCAAATTCCATTGACATTAAAGGAAAGACTCCAGTTGACTTCAGTGGGCTTTGGTTCAGAAATGTAAATAGATCTGTGCTATACCAAGTTTGCCATATTTATGTTTCATTTATCATTTTCTCTTGTTGTCTTCTCTTGCCATCCACTATTTTGTTTAAGAATTTCTCCACTAAATTGTACATTTAACCTTAGCAAACTCAAGTAAAAAATCCATATTATTTGTGTCTTGGTGGCCAAAAAACTGGCATGGAAATCAATTTTTTGAGGTTATGCGCTTGAACTTGTCAGAACTGTCAAATCTTTCACTTGTTCTTTTTTACCTCTGCTTGATCCTTTTTGTTCTTTCTGTTTGCTAAGCCAATTCCATTGGCTTTTATTATGAACATGTATAAAACAAAGGAAAAAAGGAACTCTTCCAGTCATTTTACCATTGTCCTGAAGCTAGTTATTGGAGTCAGAAGTGTAAGAAGTAATGTAGACCAATTTGTCTGTTCACTAGCTATTGAGATGTTCCTGACAATCTTCATAAAAAAGGACAGGAAAAGATAAAGATCCAGATTAAACAGCTGGTGTAAATCAGTGAAGCTTAATCACTGGGCTTATGTTAATATACATCTGCTGGTGATCTGGCCAAAAGCTGCTAGGGCTGAATATTCATGTCAGATGAAACAATTCCAAAAGGAGTACATTTACCCTTTTTCCTTCTTTAAACAGAGTGTAAACAAAGTTCTGTGTACTATATGACATACTTGACTTAAATTATATGGCAAAACCACAGCAATTAAGTGCAACAGGCTGAAGATTCCACATCAGCTTCTGATTAACTTATTTTAAAATGGAGAGCTAATTAATAATTCATGCAAAAAGGAATGCTTACTGCCATGACTTTCATTTTCCTCTAAACTGATATTAAATTCTGTTTGTTTTATTTTAAAATATTTAGAATCATGCATTGGGAAAGGCGTGACTGTACAGCAGTGATTCTCAGCCAGGGTGCTGCAGCACCCTGGGGTGTCACAAGGTCCTTTGAAAGGTGTTGCCCAATGTTAAGCACCGTCAGACATACAGATGCCTCCACATGATTCACAATTAGCTATTTACAATAAGAATCTGTAGTGTCTGACCTGCTATGGTCTTTCTGAGTTCTTTGCAGCATAACTCCTCTGTTATTTTTCTGTATTCATGAAATGAATTTAAGCTAAGAGCTAGTGTTTTCCAGGAGGTTCCTTGAGTCTGAAAACATTGAGAACAACTGCTCTGCAGGAATTGTCAGGGATAAATGATGGTTTGGATTGAGCCAGGGGAGAGATTTGAGATTATGGCACACAAAAAAGCATGTGGAAATTCAGGCGTGAGGAAAAAGCGGATTAGTAATACATTTAAAATGATCAGCAGTGGTTAATTCTATGAATGATGCCCTGTACATAATTCAGTTAATTATCCCATAGAGATAAATGCTAGGACTCTTTAGATCGGAAAGGAGAAGCCTGAGGAGGGTGTATGCTAGAAGTCTATAGAATCATTAAATGTGGGCAAAGCAAAGTGCAGCCAGAATCTCAGGAGGAGGTTCCTGAAGTGGTGGCAAAGGGGCTGCAGCTTGATGCAGCTTGAGGTAAGCATGCACCAGGGTCTCTTGACTGAAGCAGGTTTGGGAGTATCTGTGAAGTACGCCAGACACATGGCTGTGGAGATGGCTCTGTGAAGGAGCCGCTGACTGAGGTCACTGGTGGCTTACGGTATCAGGGTGGAATACAGGCTGGTCCACAGTGGGCCAAAGGCGTCCTGCTGCTTGGTGCCTGGGTGAGATGTGAGGATGGAATGGTGGAGGGTGTGGAGCATGAGTGTGTGGAGCTGGTAGCAATCAGCTGCGTGGAAGCAAACTGGTTTGTTATCCCCCAGCCTGCTGAGATCTTGCGGTGTGGTGTGCCATGGGGTCTGCTGAGGCAAGGAACCCATGACAAGCTCTGGAAGCCTGGGGGATATCAGTGGACAGGGACTGCCCTCATGCAGGATCTCTTGGATGTAGGTGTGGGCAACTGTCCAGCAGGGCAGCCTTCACTTCTTGGAGTTAGCAGCAGGGAGCACGCAGCATGGCCAGCTCTAAGCACCAAGCTAGCACAGACAGATCTGCCCACCCCTGCCTGGAAAAGTCCAGGAGGTCCTGATATGGGTGATGTTAGCCAAGACTGTCTTCCAATGCACCTAGGTCCCCCAGTCACTGGCACCACTAGTTGTAGGTTTTTCATCAGGGGTTCAGCTAAGAGGCCTGCACCATGGGCCACCACGTTTGGGGACCTGGAGGTCAAGACCAGCCTCCAGGCCCTGAGGAGGTCCTAGTAGAACTCCAGTTGCTCATATGGGAGGCTTCTCAGGTAGACGAGATACCAGTCATATCAGAACCCTTGGAGATGGCAAAGGAAGGCATATTTGATGGGGTGCCATGCCACTTGGCTATCAGCACCACAAAAGAGCCTCTGCAGGGCCTGACAGTGGAAGGTTTGCACCTGTAAATGCAGACCAGGTCTTAACCCCCATAATGCAAGGGGAAGCTCAGGACACCTGCAGACACCAAATGCCATCCTGGCCGGAAGAAGCCCAGCAGTCCTCTAGAGACTGGCCAGGACATTTAGAGGCACAGACAGGGTGTTAAAGCAGTGCCAGAGTGTGGACAGGATGAGCTGGTTGATAACCAGTGCTCTCCCATGGAGGGAGAGACACTGAAGGAGTCCCAACAGTGACTTCCAGCTGATCACAATTCTCTTGTGGGGACAGGTGGCTGGATGACAGGTATACCCTCCAGATAGAGCACTGATCCCACACTCCATCTGATGCACATCCACCCATCAACCATTGTCAGGCCACAACCCTTGATCCAGTTGACCTGGTCAAAGGAGGCCACAGAGTAGATGGATTGGCAGGCCTCCACTTGCACCAGGTTATCCAGGTCTTGGATGGTGAGGAGCATGTCATTGGCATATGCCAAGAGGACCACTCTCATGGCCAGCTCCCTGAGCACCAGGCCCACTATCCACTTGCACAGAAGGCAGAAGAAGAGCTTGAGGGCAACAGCGTAGAGCTGGCCCAGCAGTGGGCAACCTTGATGCACTCCACGTCTGAAGGGAATAGGCACCATCAGTATCCAGTTGTGCTTGACCAAACACTCTGCAGAGATGTACAGCACCTGAAGAAACTGCACAAAGCGGACCCTGAAGCTGAATGCTCTCAAAGTGCTTGTGATATACCTGTGATCCACTCTGTCAGATGCTTTCTTCTGGTTGGGGAACAGGAGGGCAGGACAGGAGGGCAAATGACAGAATGTCCCTGCAAGCAAGATCGAGGCAATCCTGGACCAGGTATAGGTTGGTGAAGATGGTACAGCATGGTGATACTGGACTAGATGGAGCATGAGTCTGACCAGAATGGAACTTATATTTTTATAAATGGAGTACCTCTCAGAACTATAGGTACAGGATGTCTACAAACTTAGGCAGACATCTCTGTACAGTTGGTAGTCAGTCAAGTTTGAAAACAGTTTCTTCTCACACGTGAAATCTAGCAAATATATTTTTAAAATAAAGAATCCAATAATGTAATAATTGTAGGAAGCCCTTTCAATACAGTGACGTGGAAAAAAAAAATTAACTTTTGGCACAGTCACTATTTAATAGCCTCTCTTTTGAAGTCTCTAGAATTCTGTAGCCTAATAATAAATATGAGTTAGCCACTCAAAGGCAAAGGATAAGAGCATCATGCAAACAAAAAGGAACATTACTTACCGTGATATTACCAGAATATTTATCTATGAAGGCCAAATGATAGCTCAGAGTTCAGAATAATTCCTGTTCACATTTTAATCAGAGGCATCTCATTTTGCTTCTCAAGTCTAACTTTTTGGAAGTGTACCAGTTCCTAAGTTTGTTGAATAAAAATCAAAAGATCATTGAAAAAGAACCAGTCTTGAAATGCAGTGAAAATTCAGTTGATATTCATTTTCAGTGAAAATTCAGTTGATATTAATTTTAAAAATATTTTTATAGGAACTAGTATTTAAATAAATGCCTATTATTCTATGTTAACAAAGGAAACCTGTTCATCTATCCATAGATTTCAAAAAGGCTCTCTTGAGAAAGGGAATACTGAATTTCCAAAGTAAAACAAACTGACAGAATTTTTTCTTCCAGAAAATGTATTCTATTTTGCATTACCCAATTTCCTCTGAATATATTACATTTCCCTGGAGAGGATAACAACAAAATAGGGCAGATTTTTGGCTGTAAATCAGCATAGCTAAAGAATAGGGGTAGCTTTTTTTTTGGCATAGTTTTCTTATTAATTTAATAATAAATCCCAGACTGGGTCATCAGTAAATGTGGCTGAAATATTTTTGGTGCATTTACTCAAGAATGCATCACTGTTTAAAGCAGGTCAAATTCAGCTTAACAGTTTTGGCTGCAAAAATGGAGGAAGGTTGAATCATAGACATATAGTTTCCATCACCTTTTATCTAATACCTGAGTGTACTCACTGAGGATGCTGAAGACCCAGGTTTAGCTTCCACCACTACCTGAGAGGGCTTGAACTTGCTTCTCCCACATTCCAATATAGTGATCTACAAACCACTCTGAATTATTCCAGGATGGCATATCCTTAGGGTACAGACACATATATTTGGAGTCATTTTAAAGGCTAGGGACAGAAGTTACACATAAACCAGTTTAAGCGATCAGAAACTGATTTAAACCTGTAACAGAAGTTCAGTGCACATAAAACTGCTTTCAAAATGACCTAAACTGGTGTAAGATAAACCTGGTTGGATGTAGCATCAGACTTAACTGATTTAGGTCAAATTGGTTTATGGAACTTCTGTCCCAGATCCCTTCCCGGCTCAAGTTAATTCGCATGCCCCCAACATCCCAGGATGATTTGCAGCCCTGGGCTATGCTGTTGGCTCCAGTAGAGCAGGGACTGCCTCTCCCCTCTGCTCCCTAGCCTGCTTCCTGCCTGAGTCCATCAGCCCATAGGGATGGGGAGGGCAGGGGAACAGACCCCCAGGCTCCCATAGGCAGGGCCTACACAGCACATGGGGAGGGAAAGTCCCTGTGGTGGGGGCTTTTTGACCCTCAGCAGCCTCCCCCCGCCACCTTCCTGATGGGGGCAACCTGGGGAACTAAGGGAATTCCTCTCCCTCCATTCCCACCTGCTGATTGCTTTAGCTGCTGCCACAAGATGGAAGGAGAAGCAGTCCTCCAGGCTGGGTGCCCGCCCATGCAATTCAGCATGGGGGCACTAGGGAACCCCCACCTTAGCGAGCTTCCCCCTACCCCAGCCCAGAGCAGCCCCAGGGAGCTGAGGGGGATTCTTCCCTTTCTGAACCCCAGAGCGGCTTGCCTTAGCCCCCGTGAACTTCTCCTGCTCCTCCACAGCCAGTTTTGCCTCAGCTGCTGTGAGTCTGAGGCAAAACTAATTGCAGGGGAGTGGAAGATTTTCTCTCCACTTCCCAGCACTGTCCATGAGACTCACAGCAGCTAAGGGAAGCAGCTGTGGGGTTCAACAGAGGAAGAACCCCTGCAGCTCCCTGGGGCTGCCTTGAGCTGGGGGACCCTGGGCTGGGGTGGGGGGGAAGCGCCCCAAGGCAGGAGCTCCCTGGTGCCCCCACACTGGGCTGGATTGGCAGGCACCCAGCTGGGAGGACTCCTTTTCCCTCCCTCTTCTGGCAGTGGCTGAAGCAATCAGCCCCTGGGAAGGGGTGGGGGGTTTCCCCTTGGCTCCCCCCAGAGATGCCTGGGCTGGGGAACCCAGGCTGTGGGAAACCCCCTGAGGGAGAGGCTCAGCCCTGGGCCAGCACCTGTAAAGAGGGCTCCTTAGCCCCCTGTGGAGGGACAGCAGGAGGTTGGGGGCATGTCCTGGGGAAACAATCAGGGACACTTAGTTGGGCTGGCAATGGCCAGCAAGGTGGGAGACATGCTCTAGCACCCTATGCCTACTGGCCTGGGTCATTGCAGGCCTCCCCCTGCCTTTCCCAATTGAAAACTGAATGTCAGTTCAGTTGGTTATCAGTTCAGCCTATGCAGCTTCAAGGAATCAATTCTGCTTCAGACTTTCTGACTGTCTGTACTTACCCAAAAGGGCAAGGTTTCTAAAGCACAGCAACTGCTACACTCTCATTTTACATGTGGGCAAGTCAGAAACAATACAAATTCACATCTACACACATGCTTTACTGTGGATTTGACTAATTAGCTCCACAAAAAGGTGTCACCCTCTACACATGTGCCCATATTAGGGCACAGTAAATTAATTAACTCCACCATAGGATAGTACTGCCTGAGACAAGTACTGTCCTACAGCAGACTAATTTATGCCACCTCAACACATGTGCAGACAGTGACTGGAGCTGGGTGGGGCATGAGGGTGCTACAGTATGGAGGCTGCCTGCTGGCTAGCCCCCATACTGTAGCACCCTTGTGCCCCAGCCATCCCCAACACCACCTGATGCCACCACCCAGAGCCCAGATCTGACCCTCCAGACCCACTGCCAGCCCAGGGCTGCTCCACCCCAGCTTGAATTGCTGTCATCCCAGGATCACACTGTGATCCCTGCACCCCCTCTGAGTACCCAGCATGTGGCTGGGCTGGGCTGGTGCTGTGCTATGTTCTTGTGCACTGCTTTGGGCCCTGTGGGTGCAGCTGACACAGCTCCTGCCTGACCCAGCCACATGCCAGGGACTTGAGGTTTTGCAGGAGCCACTGCTTACCTTTGCTCTGGCACCAACAAGCTGTGTCCCATTCCAGCCTGGGACATGGAGCATGGCCCCAGCATAGCCCCATAGCAGCAGCACAGAGTTGGCATTGCTGCTGCAGGGCTGGACGAGGCCATGCTCCATGTCCCAGACTGCAAAGGAGATAGAATCTGGCAAGAAGGAGCAGGAGCAAGAGCAAGAGCGCCAAGGAGGATGGGGGAGCGGTAGAAGCTGTACAGGGAGGGGAGACAGGGGAAGGCAGAGTGGGGACCCAAGGCTGCAAGGTATGGGGGGGAAGAAGCAGCACATGGAAAAGACCAGGGAGGTGGAGTGGGAACCTGAGGCTGTGTGGGGGAAGGCAGGTTTGTCTTGGCTTCAGGAAAATATGGTACTAGTTTTGACAGCAGTTTTTAGTACTTGTATGCCAGCAAATAAAATGAATCTTTTTAAAACAGTGTTGGAAGATTAGTAGAAGTAGTCCAAAACAAATGTATTTCATTTGGGTAAATGTATTTAATCGCTGCTTGTGGTTTGCAGTTTTTCCAGAGACATTAGTTCTATCTCAAAATACAGGGGGACATAGGTTGTATACTGTGTATCCTGATTGGACATAATCTTTCACCTTATCTGCTGGGACTTCAGTTTTTCAGTGGAAGCCATAATTGTACTTCAGCTGCTGCTACTCTTGGTTGAAAAGATGATTATAGTTACAGGACTAAAATGGGCAAAGAGCTCATTTTGTATTTGGCTGCCACAATTAAGGCTTTCAAATGAATTATGATTGCTTAAAATTCTAGGTTTAGATTCAAGAAAAGCCATTGATTAAATACTATGACTACATGTTTCTGAAAGATTACTAAGTTCCCACAGCGATATCAGCAGATGAAAAAACATATTTATGATACAGTTGAATTTGTTAATAGTTATTCTGTCTTTTTATATACAAAGGCAGCTGAACGGTAGGGCTAGGGACAGACATTACACATAAACTGATGTAAATGATCAGAAACTTGTTTAAACCTGTAACAGAACAGATATTCAGTGCACATAAATCAGTTTGAAAATGGCCCAAACCAGTTTGAGATAAACCTGGTTGAATGTACTATCGGTCTTAACTGATTCAGCTCAAACTGGTTTATGTAATGTCTGTCCCAGACCCCTTGCTGGTTAAGATAAACCAGAGACCCCCAGCATCCCAGGATGCTCTCTGGATGGGGCTCTGCTCTGCTCCAGAGCTGGGCTGGCCCCTTCCCTTTGCTCTGTAGCCAGAGCAGGGATGGAACAAGGCGGGACACTGGGCAGCATGGCTCCGTTAAGTCAAAGTGAGCAGGGAGGGGATTAATTCTTCCCTCCTTCTCCTCTTCCCCCACCGCAGCCAAGGTCTGCCTGTCAGCCAGGGAGCAGAGGGTAGGGGTCTGCAGCAGTGTCCCCTGGGGCTGGCAGACCCTGGCTGCAGGGCAGAAGTGACAGAGGGAGGAATTAACCCTTCTGTCTTCCCCCTTCTGCTTAACAACACCATGTCAGGATGGTTGTCCTGCAGGGCAGGGAGGAAGACTCTGGTCTGCATTGGGGGGGACTCTTCCCCCTCTTCTTTCTCTCCCCAAGGTGGGGAAAGCAGGTTCTGTGGGGCACTGGAGTGGGACTAGACCTCTTTCCTCCTGCCCTCTCTGCCTTTGCAGGGCTGGGATGTGGGGGGCTCTATGAGACGCTGCCCAGCCCCAGAGGGGGGCTCTTCCCCTGTGGTTGTGGCTGTGGCTGTTACAGCCACTTCCCACACCCTGGCCAGGCAGTGCTGCACAAAGTCACCACCTCGCCTAATGGAGGGAGGAGGGGAAGAGCAGGAAGAAGAGTCCCCCTCTGGGGCTAGGCCAGGTAGCCTCACATAGAGCCCCCCTCCCGTTTTCCTCCTGCTCCTCCCCTACTGCCATGGGGTGGGGAGGTGGGGCTCCATGCAATGCTTCCCGGCCCCAGATGGGGACTTTTCCCCAACCACCCCCCCGCTCAGTGACAGGGGAAGTAGCTCACCTCCCTGTCATTGAGCTGCACCCACCAAGGGTGGCCCCATCTCTATGGCCTGGCCTGGCCTGGCCCAGCCTGGCACCACCAAGCAGCTGCCTTAGCCAGGGCTGAGCGATACCAGGCTGGGCTGAGCCAGCCCTTGAGGCCGGGGCCACCCACAGCAGCTGTGGCTCTGTTAAAGCCACTCCCCATGCCCCAGCTGGACCAGGCAGGGCCATGGAAGACCACAAGAGCTGCCCCTCCCCGTCCTGCTGTGTGCACTTCCAGATCCAGCCTCCCAAAGCTGACACTGGGCAGCTGCAGCAGATGCGAACTGTGGGAGGGGCCACTTTTGCTCTGTGTGCCCCAGGCTGGCTTCAGGCTTACCCATCTGAGCCTAGCAGTGGGAGTGGGAGAGAAATGCCCAGCTGCCCAGTGCTGGCTTCACCCAGTGCCACCCGTCTGAGCTGCTGTTTCTCTCCCATGGCCAGGGCTCAGCCTGGATGGGTGAGCCTGGAGCCAGCGCAGGGCACACAGGGTCAGGGCTGTGCTGATACTGTACCACTGGCCTGGAGTCAGCATCAGCAGCAAAGGTGTTGCTGTGGCTGTGCTGCCAAGAAAGGCAGTCTGGCATGGAGCAGCCCCAGGCCTGCTGCATGCCCAGGGAGTGGCACCTCAGCCTGGAGGGACCGAGGGACCCACCGGGGGCCAGAAAAAGCCCCTCCACAGGCCAGATCCACCCAGGCTACGGCTTCTGGCTGTGTCCCTGCCCGGCCACTGGAGTGGCAAGGAGGGAGCAACTGTGACAGGGGAGAAGACCCTTCCCATGGTGGGGGGCACACTGTGGAGAAAGGAAAGTGGCCATGGTAGTGGTGCTGGGGGGCTCTGGCCCCCTCTGGGCTCCAGTGCTGCTGTGCACAGCCCGCTGCAACTCTGCCCACCTTGCAACAGGAGCCCCTACCAGGAAGGGGCTCATACTACCAGACATTATGATGGGCTGCTGTCCCCACCAAGAGCTCTGCCCCCTCCCACTGCAGTGGCCTGATGAGGGCACAGCCAGCCCATAGGGCCCCTTGTGCAGGGCAGGGATGGGAGTTATTCCCCCTCCCTCCGTCGTCCCACAGAGGGGACAGCAGGGGTCTATTCCGCTACAGGGAGTAAGTGTAGCAGTGAATGGGGCAGGGCAGACCCAGCTGCCAGTAGGGGTAGAGAGGAGACTACCCTCTGCCCCCCTCTGCCTCAGGGGCTATAGTCCCTGCTGCAGCAATGATAGGGTAACAACCAGCAGACCTGGTTTGGGTCCCTGCCAGTGGCACAGAGAGCTGGGAATTAAACCCCTCTCTGCTCAGCTCAGCCCAGACTGGCCATGCCCCCTCCAGCACAGCTTCCCTGCAGCCAAGGGTGCTCTCTAGCACCCCTGGTGCCTAGCCTGAGCAACTGCAGGCATGTGCCTTCATGTCTCTTCTTTTACAAACCAGTTCACTCTCTGCAGGTTAGACTAACCTGCAAAGGCTGAATCAATTCAGGCTCCAGCTTTTTGAATGTCTGTCCCTAGCCTTGGAGTGAAGCAATGATAATTCTACAACACAGATTTTATCTAGGTGTAGGTCCTTACAATATAAAGTAATTACAATATAAATACAAACAGAGTTATTTCATAGAAAAGTAAGGCTGGAAGAGACCTCACTTACCTGTTTCCTTTATTTATACTGAAGTAAAGCAAGTCAGATTTTCATGCCACGTCACAAGCGTGTTGTTATTATTATAAACAGTCTGGTTTGAAATTACAATTTTATATTAAATGTTGTAATTCTCCATATGTTCCCATTGCATTCAAGGAATAATACGGAGTGTAATTAAAATATCATTATACTCATTAATTCCAATTTACCAAAGGATTGTGTATCTTACTGGAGAATGCCTTCATCTTTGGCTTCAATATTAGTTCATGGAAGTCATTTAAGTGTTATATATTTATTTAAAATCAATCATGTATTTCTTTTTCTCTATTCAAAATGTTTAAGACAATTTATATTACTGATGTCCTGATGTCTCCCAGCCTTGCAGTTGGTCCAATAAAAGATATTCGCCTATAGAAATCCTTGCCTAATGCAAAAAATATATGTGCCCATATGCAAAAAATTATATCAATGTTTTGCAGAAATGAATTCTTAATTCTTGTTAGTATTCAAAAAAAGAAAAAAGTTTTCCAGTCAAAGACAGAGTAAACAACTCTTTCAAAAGAAAGAAAATGTACTATAGGATGTGTAGCCTTGTTTAATTAACTTTTGCACAGAGCTACTTACCTTGCTGCAAGGTAGGTAGTTTTGAAACTTATTTTCCAGCATTGTTAAGGACATATACCCATGTACCTGCAAATATTTTTAAATGAACAGGATTGTGTTTCTTTAGAACAAAACCAAACAAACAAAACCCCCAAAATACCACCACCAGCACCAAAAATACACTATGTCCTTTATATTAACACGCATATCAATTCTAGGTTTCATTGACTTAGTTGGAGGACCTACATAATGGTATCAGAAATGGTTTTCTGCATATTATAATCCCTGAGACGTAGAACCTGGGAGCACAAAGCTCTCTCCCCAGCATTCTGGCTACCTGTCTTTCAGTGTAGATTGAATCTTGTTTCCCAGACTCCTCTGCTGGAAAAAATCCCAGACTAACACAGCGCTCTGACTGGAGCTTATAGCTTGGAGGAGAAGCCAGATAGTGTTCCAGTGGTTTGCTCCACTTCCTCCCCACCAGTTATTGTGGAATCATTCCACCCACAGGCAATCAGTATGTTACATAAAACAGGAATAAGTTTTATTATGTAAGAAAGATAGATTATACAAGAAAAAGGGATTTACCCTAGGGTATGTGGCTGAGGTAATTTTGGAGCCGTGTTTGAGAACTTGTGGAGGTTGGGTGAAGCCCCAAATGATTGAAAAAGTGCAAATATAGTGGCCATCTTTAGGAAAATGAAGAAGGAGAATCTGGGAAATTGTAGACCAGTCATCCTGACTTACTTATCTGGAAAGATCATGGGGCAGGTCCTTGAAGAATCTATTTTGAAGCATCTAAAGGCAAACAAAGTGATCAGGAACACTGAGCATGGATTCACCAGGAACAAGCCATGCTTAACCAATTTGATTTCCTTCTATGATAAGGTAACAGGTTCTGTGGATGAATGAAGAGCAGTGGATGTGATATATATTGATTTTAGCAAGACTTATGACACTGTGTCCTATGACATTCTCATTAACAAGCTAAGGAAATATGGACTACATGGAAGTACTGTAAGGTGGTTGGATCATTGTGCTCATCACTCTAGTCATCAATGGCTCAATGTCTAGTTGGGAAAAGGTAAAGTAGGGTCATTGGGGGTCTGTTATGGGTCTTGTATTATTTAACATCATTAATTAGAGGGAGTGAGTGCATACTTAACAAATTTGTGGTGACACCAAGTTGGATGAAGTTGCAGACAATTTGGAGGGTACAGATAGGATCCAGAATGACCTGGAAAGACTGGGGAAATGGTCCACAATCAGTCTGATGAAAATCAACAAGAACAAATGCAAAGTCTGCACTTGGGACAGAGTAATTGCATGTGCAAGTACAGATTAGGGAATGATCAGTTATGGTACTGCAGAGAAGAACATGGTGATTTCAATGGATCATAAGATGAAAATAAGGCAACAGTGTGCTCTTGTTGCAAAAAAGCCAACAACATATGAAGTTGTGTTAACAGGAGTGTCTCTTGCAAATCAAGGAAACAGCCCAGTCCAGTAGGTATGCTCAGACCACACTTAACCTTCAAAAAGCATCTTGACACCCACCTTGCTGGGGTCATTTGACCCGTGCAGTCTTTCCTGCCCAAGTGCAGGGGGGCTGGATCCAATGATCTTGTAAGATCTATTCCAGGTCCTAACATCGATGAAACTGTGAAACTATGAAAGTGGCCCTGCTGCTCTCTTTGGCCCTAATTAGGCCTTACCTGGAGTACTGTGTCCAGGATGGGATCCCATACTTCAAAAGACACATTTGAAAGAGTTTGGCAGAGAGTGACAAAAATGATTAGAGGCCTGGGAAACATGATTTATGAGGAAAGGATAAAAGAGCTAAGGTTATTTAGTCTGGAGAAGAGAAGACTGAGCAGGGATTTGATAACAGTCTTCAAATACCTCAAGGGCAATTACACTAAGGATGAGATGAGCCTTTCTCTGTGGCTGTAGGGTACAGGACTAGGAGCAATGGCCTCAAGCTCCAGTGGGGGAAATTTAGATTAAAACAAATGTTCTTACCATGACGGTGGTTAAGCATTGGACATGATACCCAGTGTAGCTGTTTTAATCTCCATCCTTGGAAGTTTTTAAGAACAGGTTAGACAGACACAGCTGGAGTTGTCAGGGATGATCCTGCTTTGAGAAAGTAGGCTGGGCTAGATAGCCTTGTGAGGTCCCATCCAGCCCTACTTTCCTATGATCCTAAGCAAGTATTTGCTTTGGAAACAAAATGCAAAATTATAACTGTAGCAGCATTTAAAAAATGGACCCACCTGAAAGAATGGAGAGGGCTGCCTGCCAGAGAGACAGAGTTTGTCCCAGTGGGGATACTGTAGGCTCTGAGGGCAAGTGAAGCTGCTTTGGAGGCAGCCTTGTTGGAAGTGGGAAAGGTGATGTAACCCCAGCGAAGTTTTGAAAGAGAGCCATTAGCAAAAGCCCGGAAAGGCCTCTGGGCTGGGATTAGCTGAGAGGCTTGGATAAAAGCGGGGAGCAGTTTTCCCATGGGAGGGAACAAGACAGAGAGTGGGGCTGAGGGACAGGCTGGAAACTGGAGGCAGAGTCTCAACACAGTGGTTCCTCAGAGAGCCCCTAGGAGTGCCCTGAGGAGCAGCAGAAAGGGCTGCCACGGGAGAGATACAGTATCCAGTTCCTCTCTCCAGCCCGGGAGCCTGCGGAGGCAGGGTCAGAGAGGGGCTGAT
>NW_017729022.1:27984773-27993462 GCF_001723915.1 Gavialis gangeticus | reverse complement strand
GACTGCCAGAGTCTGCCCTGTTTTCCCTGAGGGGTGAGGGGCTCCAGGGGCAGGAAAAGCCCAGGGAGGGGCTGCATTTGCCAGGCTGTGAGGTAGGAGAGTTGCTACAGCCTGCAGCTCAGATATTGCTCCCTGCTGAGCCAGGGAAGGGGGTGAAAGACAGGGGAAGGCTGTCTTTGCAGGGACTACAGAGGAGGAGCCACTGCCTGCTGCCCGGAGACCCTTGCTGCTGGGAGACCCCAAGAGCATGGAGACGGATACCAGCACCAGGGAGCGTCCACAGACCACATGCAGGGACACAGACTGTTCCACTCTCTGAGACACCCCACCAGGGGCAGTGCACACAGGGTCCCCTGGTACACGTGTGCAAGTGAGAGACTGTGTAAATAATTTCTTGAGGGTTTATTAGTTGGTATATCAATGTGTTTATTTAATGGTTATTTTTTATGTTGTAAATAATTAAATCTTGTAAATAGTTTGAGAATTGTCTGTGAGGGTGCTTGATTGTAAGGGGAGGCTCTCCGCTTGGGGGCACTGCAGCAGCTTCCCAGGGGGGCTGGGCAGGGCTACTGGCTACCAGGTACCCCAGGATCCCACTATTCAGGTGAGGGCGCGTGTTGTGCCGTGCCCAGGGTTACATAACATAACAATCTTATTGTGTTTCTCTAACTAGAAACAACCTCTAAAGGCACAAGCAGTGACAATGTTTGCCTGATCTGGCTCCTGAAAGCATCCTACAGCCATGACCAAACAAAAGTGCATGGCTGCAGAGCGCTTTAAAAGAGCCATATCCCATGAAAATCTAAACCCTCATTGCATGAAACAGAGCACCTTCAGTAATTTGTGTCTGTATGCAGAGCTGGGCTGACTGCAGCTCCAGTGCTGTCTTCAGAATGGAAGGGGGGAAAGGGAGTAGAGGGAGTTCAGTCTGTGTTTTCTTTCAGCCAGCACTGGAGGGTTTGGTGAGTGGATTGGAGACCCCCGAGGTAAGGAGGCTCCAATCCACCAACACCACCCTCCAGCATTGCCTGGGGAATCCCTAGAATGAGTTCTCTCCACTGTGTTTCCTCCCTCCCATTCTGAAAACAGCACTTGGACTGGGAGGGAGAAGGGGATTGCTAGCAGAAACCAGCTGCAGACATGCAGCCAGCAGCTGGATTCCCTAACTCCCCAGACCCAACAGTAAACTTCTGTTGGGTCCAGGGGATCATTGTAACTCATAGTGCTTCCTGAAAAGCGCTATGAGTTACAGCAGGGAGCTGCTCTTCTGTCTGTGCCTTGAGAGTCCCTGCGTCCAGCAGTTACCAGCTCTCAACTAGTTATTCTAGACTGTTACCAGCTATTACAGTTGGGGACTAGAATTTGCAACACGGTATATATATCTCCTCAACAAGCTTTCATCTAAAAAGGCATCTTTTAAATATGTTGTCATTATCACCGCCTCTCCATTTCTCTATTCATGTCTCAAGAAACACGTGTATTATACAGATGATTTGCTAACCCTAGACAGGCATCTGTATAACAAGTTACAATTTCTTCCTTAATCTTAATTATTTTCAAGAAAGGCAGGAAAATCATTATAAATTCTCAGTCAGATTGCTCTTAGCCATTCTGATCCAAGAGAGAGAGACACACACACAAAGAGAGAGACACTCTCTCAGCATGAGATTTCCTTTTGAGATGCACTTTAGTTATTGCCTGTGTAAACTGAGTCATTTGTTGTTGAATTGTAATTATCCATTGTCTGATATTCCTGTATACCTATTCTAGGTGTATGTTCCAGAGTTTGGCTTCCTTCCTGAAAGCCAGGGTGTATCTGAGGTGGAAATAGCTGTCATCTGATGATGAACATACCTGACACTTGATTTGGCACTTAACTCATGCCCATCTTAACTCAAATTATAAAAGTACCAGAATATATTCATACCAAAACCGTGGTTCATGAAAACATTAAAATGCTAAAACTCAGCATATGTTAACATCAAGTTTAAATCGAAACTAAACATGACAGTGTAAACACAGTTCAGGAAAATATCTGTGTATGAAAATATGTACCCCAAATTATTTGTATTCAGAAATAATAGTAATTCTATGACTTTCATAACTAAACAGAAAAGATGACAGGCTGAATCTCTCACAAAAAGTGTATGTTTCTAATGTGATAGTCGCTCATAGTAAATAGTTGTTAAGAAAACAAACATAAACAGAGATATGACTAAAATTCCTTACCTTTTATTAGCCTCAGTTTTTACCTTTTTTGGGGGATGCCATCATCTCACTACCTAGCCTTCATGATGACATTCATTGCAGACAAACCTGGTTTTCTTGCATAAAAAATAAGCAGGTAATGATGCTCACTTAAAGAAAAAAACAAATGCTATAACCAACAGTATGTTTTGCTTTTTCTGATCTCTCAAAAAGAAATGGACAAACTCTTTTTTCCCTAGTGCAGGTCCCTTTTATCACTTTGTTCAAATTCTGTATCAAAATATTCTGGTCAATTTATTTGTTTCCTCAGCACTCATGAAATAGAATGGCTTCTGTACAGTGGCAGATATCCAAGCTTCTCATAAGTTTCTATTGTGAATGCTCTCTAACTTGACAAAAAGTCACAAGTGCTACTGGATGTGTCTTTACAGTTAACTTAGTGAGTGGCATCCAGGCCTGAGCACCTATGCTAGTTTAGCCTAAGTTGAGAGCAATCCCATGGCAAAGTGATATACATGATACTGTGTCTTCTCTGTGAATGTCTCAGGAAATATCTCCTGACTGTTTTTACTGAAATTTTCTACATTCAATAGTATCAATAGCAGAAGAACTATCTTTCCTTTTTGGAGAAACATGGGAAATTCACTGAAGGTCTTAAGTGAATTTTGTCTGCGTGCTCATTGCAAAATAAGCAGGTTCCAGCTCAACTGAAAGCAGTAAATGAGCTCTGGACAAATAAGCAAACATCTTAAGCACCTCCAACCCCAGACAGTGGCCATTTTCTATGGACAGGACTGTCATGGGTTAAGCAAAAAAACAGATGAATTGTTCCGTGAAGGCCTTCCCTTTGTTGCCAAGTTTGTAAACCCTCATTGGGTTTCCTGACTCCCTCAGCTCATGCCCATCTATTAGATCATCCTGCTTTGAAATAGGCATTACTAAATCTCACAACTTACCTATTGAAATATTTGTGGAAAAAATCCTGTTAAAAGTTAGCCACCACCTTAAGATTTCCTAGCGGTGAATCTACAAACTTTCAAATGGCCATAAATCTAATCCCCATAATGTGGCATTCAACTTGCTAAATTGAATGACTAATATGGCTTTTTTTCTGGGTATCAGGTTGTCATTATAGATTTAAATTGCTGTATTTTTAACTTTGGGGTTTTTTGCACATGTGAAATAGTTCAGATGATTTTTACATACCAAAGCATTATCACAGATGGTAAGGGGGTGTGGAAGAGCAAGTGGTAGCTACCAAAAAAGGAGTTAGAATTTATTGCCATCAATACGAGGTAATTTGTCTTCAAATCATATACTCCATGGCCTTAACACTGTGCATGCACTGCTTGTATGCTCTTTAAGCTAAAATATATCCTTTATAAAAAACAAAGAAAATCATTAGTGCCTCATCATGGAAAGATAGCAATTCCACTGAAACAAAGTGGGAGTTATTGCTGGTAAAATGACTGAATTGCTCAAACAGAACAAATACCAACCTAAGTAGCTATCTTTGGAAACATAGAGCTTGTTTCTGTTACATTTTCTTTAAACAGTACAGATAAAAAGGAACATAGATGAAATGATGGTATAGACCAGAGTCTTCGTACTGGGCAAAAGTAAAAAAGATGGTTCAGGTAATCCTGGAAATAGCATGGTAAATCCTGCATTTTGTTGGCCTAATCCAACTCATGATCATGCTAGCAGGATTCTTTCCATTGTCTTAAGTGATATTTGGAATAAGCCATAAAACCAATGCAGTCTGTCTGCCTACCCACCTCTTCTGTTATAGAGGCCAGGCTTCCAGGGTCCATAGGTATAGGGCATTTTTCTATGTGGACTGCCTCAGTGATACAGGAATGAGAAGAACAACGCCCCATCCACAGTACCCATTCTTAGGTGCAGTCATCCACAGTGGAAGGACTGATCTAGCAATGCCCTCAACCTACCTGACTCTATTCTTGTATGACTTTAATAGCATATTGGGGGAGCCCCTGACTGGCACTAATTTGGGACTCTGGCTCAAGTGTCCATGGAAGTAGCATAGGGCACTGTGGCATTTCTATACAACATTCTGGTGGTATGAAGATAAAGCTTTGAATTGGTTGGAAAACCACATTTTGGTTCTTCAAATATTTTCAAGTTTTCAAATATTTTTCATTCTGCACTAGAAAGGAACACCAAAAACCCCTCACATTTTGGGAGAACTGAAATCCAGCGATAGTTTAATTCCTAAACACTCAAATGTAGTACATGTAAAACTAATTATACTCCCCTACCTGCCTATTGAGAAGTTTGCAGTAGAGGCAGGGCCTTGGGAAATCTGGATCTAATGATCAGTACAATTCACACTGAAGCAGTCAACATAAAAGAATGTCCCATAGTTGTGGGCCCTGGAAGCCTGACCTTTGCAACAGAGGAGCTGGATAGGCAGGTAGACTGGCAGGAAGCCAGGCAAGTTTCTGAATTTTGCTTAGGCTCCATTAAAAGCATATTGGAATAGAAGTTACTGGAATTTACCCTGAAGCTTCTTCCACAAATTTCCCAAAAGTACCTGTCCATGAGGCAGCAGTTAGGGCTCAGAACTTCACAAAGTGAAGTTATTAGGGAAGTTGGTATTGAGTTTAGTACATGTAGGATCAAGCTAATATAATTTACTGAATAGATACAACATTACTCAGAGGAAAAGTTTTAGATGGTTTTCAAGAAGTATAAAACTTTTCTAATTTGCTCTATAAGTCAAAACCCCATTGTAGAAAAAATACTAATATCTTGTAACTGTACAGGGACATAATAGGTAATGTTCATTGTGCTGAACTTTTATTGCCTAGAAAAATATTAAAAATATAGAAAAATACAATGAATATATAAAATATTTGAAGCTGGGCAAATTGTCACGATACTTAAATGAAAACCACGTGAATAAAATCTGCTTGAAATATATCCAGCATGAACAAAACCTAACATCAGGACATGCATTGTAAATATCATAAATATTGGTGCATTATATTCTAATTTCATTTTGTAACAAGAAGTTTTAGATTTGATGCCAAATTTTACAAAATATTCATGAAGTGCAACAAATATTTGGAAAAGATGATGTCCTGTAAGTGACATGATGGTAATTTTTTCCCGTGACAAACATTGGAACTGTGAATAATAACAAGGGCTGCTATACATCATGTATTTTCCTTTACCTCACTAAGTATTTGTATAAAATTTAAAGACTAATATGTAGCAAGGCAGCCAAATAAATCTGAGCACATGAATAATTCTGGGGAAGTTAATAAGAATACTCAGATGCCTATGGGGAAACAAAAATGCCTTTGCTCTGGAAAATACTGCAAAATGCGACTTTCCATCTCGGCAGGCTTGTCCCTTATGCTTATGCTTATTTATAGACATACCTGCTAATATTAGTTACAAAAGTACATTTTTGATAATTTTATTTCCATCATCCACGCAGAAGAATCACAACTCTGGGAAAGTGAGTTGGATATTTTTCTTTGGCTCATGCATTGTCATCTGCTGTCTTTGTATTGACAGAAATAAGGAGACCTGAGTGAAATTTCTCTATTTCAAATTCTTGTTTTAGGAAAGCTCCTGGGGAAATGCCTGACCCCAAATCCTGCAGAGCTCAAGATATCTTTTGCAGAACAGGGCTAATCATTCTGTCTTATTATTAATTCCATGTTGTTCCTTTATTTTAATGTACTTCATTTTTGTTATATACACATACATAAATGTAAATGAGGACATATAGGTACTCATTTTTATTGTTATTGCATGAAACAATATTATTATTTTTATAAATGAAATATTTTATTTGATGTTATTTTGTTGCAGCTGCTATTTATCTTTACAGAGGGATATTGCTATTCTAACCTTGATCTATTAAGTTAGTGCTCTAAAATCAAAGCAGACATCATGTGCCTGTGCCGCACTGACTATCTGGGACATGGTAAGTAACCTACAGGTAATCTGTGACATAGTGCTTGAGGGACATCTTTGGGAGCCAAGAGGACATTTGTTTCTATACTGAGTTTATAATTTCTTCTGTTTATTTAGCAGTGTTTGCATTGGTTTTATTTCATCTCTGAGTACTAACATGATGCAGTAGTTACTTCCTTTCCCCAGTGCTAAGGAGAAATCTAGTTAAATACAATTGTGCAGCATAATGTTGCATGAAGGAAAAATAAGCACTCCAGTTACAAATGGTGCTATGTGTAGAAGGGAGACAGTGGTGCTACACACATGCTTGTGGGTGAGGGAGGTGTTTTAATTAGAACAGTTCCTGGAGAGCTGCTCTAATTAAAACACTGTAGCATCACATGAATTAAACCCACAAAAGTTTAAAATGCATTAAAACATTTGATGAGCTTTAGTTAAAGTGCCCCAGTAGACATTTTTTAACCCACAGGGGCTTATAAATATGCTTTGGCAATGCTAAAGCATTCTGATTAGAATGTGGAGCAGATTTGATTACCAATGCATTCTAATTGGAGCGTGTTGGAGCACGTGTACAGGCACCCAGTTATATCTGTTGGATCATTAACCTTCATGTATAGGGGTAGGAGGAAGTAAACTCAACCCCTATACAATACAACTGCTGCGTCCCTGCCATAATATAAAAGGGCTGCATAACTCTGTAGACAGATCCTACCCCAAAAGCTGCTCCTACTGTTACTCTGCCCAGTCTCTGCAGGGTAAATGCAAGGAATCTTTCTGGCACATCTGTTAGTAAGCACTCTATGAAGTGCCTCTTTGATCTAGAGGACTGTATTCTCAAGAGCTTTAACTTCCCTAAAAGAAAACCTGGCAGGATGCTGTAATGCCTTTCATCTGGTATGACCCAAGTGTGGGGGTTTAGGGCTTAGAAACCTAGGGTCTACAATACCTTTGGTCCAGGAGCCAAGCTGAGGGTCACAGTACCAGGAGTCAGTCCAGGTCTGATGGTTCATGCCAGGGGAGTACCGGGGGCAGGAGAAAGGGAGTTCAAAGCCAGACCACAGGTTAGGAGCTGAGGAATCCATCAGATAGGATGAGATAGGCAGGAGGGTCCAAGGCAGAGGCAAGACAGGAACTAGACAAGGCTACAGGCAAGACACAAACAAGGCAGTTGTTCAAAGCCCCAGGAGGTCCAGGACAGAGTCAGGCACAGAGGTCCACAGCAGGACTATGAGGAGTACTGTTGCAGTGACAAGGCTGTTCAGGAAGTGGGAAGGTCTGACTGCTCATGTAGGTTCCTAGCCGAGTTACAGGACCTTCACCTAACCCAGGAGGTGCACAGTCCCACCAGGAGAAATGCCTCGTTGGACCTGGTCCTGGCCACAGGCGATGACCTGGTGAGGGGACTGTGGGTGCTCGACCACCTGGGCGATAGCGACCATTGCCTGCTGTAATTTACCATCCAGCGCAGGGTGTCAAAGGCCTGAAGCAAGGCAGCAGCCCTGGACTTCAGGAGAGTGGATTTCAATGAGGAACGGAGACTAGTCGGGGAGGCACTGAGGTCCCAGAGGGGAGGGGAGTTAGGAGTCCAGGAAGAGTGGTCGTTCCTTAAGGAGACGATCCTCCAAGCCCCAAAGCATGACAATCCCCACGTGGATTAAAGAGGGCAAGAGTGCTCAAAATCCCCTATGGCTCACCAAAAGCATCCATGAATGCCTCAAAGCCAAAAAGGAGGTGTACACCCTATGGAAGGGAGAGGCCATCACCAAGGAGAATTATACCTCCTTGGCTCGAGACTGTAAGGGAGCTATTAGAAAGACTAAGGCAGAGATGGATCTAGGACTAGCGACCCGGATCAAAGATAACAAGAAGTCCTTTTTTAAATACATAGGGGGTAAAAAGAAGGTGCCAAATAATGTGGGGCCTCTGCAGGACATGCTTGGTAATCTGGTGGTAGCTCCAGATGACAAAGATAAACTCTTTGACAGATTCTTTGCTTCCATGTTTCTGAGCAGGGACAGGGACATTCCCCCCCCACCCCCACTGGGATTCCACATAGACCCAGGGGAGGCGCAGCCAGGCCCAGGGGCAGTGAGGACCTAGTCAGGGAACTTCTGGAGGGACTAGATGTGTTCAAATCAGCAGGTCCTGACAATCTCCACCCCAGAGTGCTTGAGGAACTGGCAGAGGTCATTGCAGGACCCCTGGCACAGCTTTATGAGCACTTGTGGTGCTCTGGTGAGGTGCCTGACAACTGGAAAAGGACCAATGTGGTCCTCATTCTCAAAAAAGGGAGGAAAAAGGACCCAGGAAACTATAGGCCCGTTAGTCCTACCTCGGTCCTGGAGAAGGTCTTTGAGAAAATTATCCAGGAGCACATCTGAGAGGGGCCAGCAGGGGGGTTTATGCTTAGGGGCAATCAACACAGGTTCATTAGAGGGAGGTCCTGTCAGACCAACCTGGTGGCCTTCTATGACTAGGTCACAAAAGCCTTGGATGCAAGTGTCACGGTGGACGTACTCTTCCTGGACTT
>NW_017729022.1:27963702-27979773 GCF_001723915.1 Gavialis gangeticus | reverse complement strand
CTGGGGAACTCCCTTCTCATCAGCACAGAGGCAGAAAAGGATCTTGGAATCACTATTGATTCCAAGATGAACATGGGCTGCCAATGTGGGGATGTGGTCAGGAAGGCTAACTGCACCTTGTCATGCATCCACAGATGCATTGTGAGCAGGTGCAAGGAGGTGATCCTCCCCCTCTGTGCGACATCGGTCATGCCGCAGTTGGAGTGCTGCATCCAGTTCTGGGTGCCGCACTTCAGGATGGATGTGGCCAGCATCAAGACAATCCAAAGGAGGGCCACTTGCATGATGAGGGGGCAGCAGGGCAAGCCCTATGAGAAGACGCTACGGGACCTGAACCTGTTCAGCCTCCACAAAAGAAGGCTGAGAGGGGATCTAGTGGCTGTCTATAAACTTGCCAAGGGGGACCAGCAGGCAATGGGAGAGTCCCTGTTCCCCCAAGCACTACCGGGGGTAACAAGGAACAATGGCCATAAGTTGACTGAGAGTAGATTCAGGCTAGATATCAGGAGGTGCTATTTCACTGTCAGGGCAGCTAGGATCTGGAACCAGCTTCCAAGGGAAGTGGTGCTTGCCCATCCCCTGGGGGTTCTTCAAAAGGAAGCTAGACAGCCAAAGGAAAGCATCCTTTCCTGCCCATGGAAGGGGGTCAGACTAAATGATCTACTTAGGTCCCTTCCGACCCTACCAACTATGAAACTAAGGTTTTATATCCCTCCCACAGGGCTTTGAGGCTCCCCTGGGTCACATGATCTCCCACTGTAAGCCTTGCAGGAGGGCCCAGGCTAGGCTGGGTCAAGCACCCAGGCAAATAGGTTATTTGTGAGGGCTGCCCAAAGGAAAAAGAGGAAGTCTGGAGGTGTGACTCCATAAAGGAAATTCTGGGGAGGGATTGTTTGGGCACTCCATATAGAATTTTCCCTTCTGGAACAAGGCATCAGATCTCCCTTTTTTTTTTCCCTGGCTTGTATGTTACTGTGAATGTAAAGTGGGGAAGGAAGAGGGCCCAGCATCACTGATGGGGATTCAGGATTTTGGCTGACTCCAAGTTTTTGTGGTCTGTGTAGGCACATATGAGGTGTTTGACTCCTTCCAGATAATGCTGCCAAGTTTTAAACTTTGTATTGCCAAGTATTTGCTATAATACTTAGTATTTGCCAAGTATTACTTAGTATTGCCAAATTTTAAAACTGCCAGGTTTTAAACGTGGTATTGATGGCCAGGGCCTCCTTATCTATCATGCACAACCAATGCAGGTGCCAGGAAAATAGGCATAAGGGTGCAGGTCTTGTTGACCAATGTTCCCTCTAAGATGTAGCAATCTGTGAGCATGCCGCTTCAGTCTGTGAGAGTGCTGCTTCAGTCCATTTCCGAACTCCTCCCCACCTCCCACCTCCCCCTTTCGGTACCCACCACTTTGGTCCGCCCCACAGTATAACATTGTAAAATTCAAGAATTTAACTTAGAAGATGCAGTAAGGGCCCCTTACGAAGGGGATGGGTCTGTGTGCAATGAGTATAAAGATGATCCTTTACAAAGGCTACAGGGAAGATATTGGCCTTCCTAGAATGATAGAAAAAGCAACACTATATGTTGCATGGTAGAATCATGCCCACTTTAACCAAGCTAGTGCCCAAACTAGATGCAATTTAGCCAAGTTGGTGCATTTCTCTGTACATGCCTATAAACTGCAGGGAGACCAAGCACAGTGTTGTGCAACCAAAACAGCACTAAAGCAGGTAACTAACTGAAGTTCAATAGCTAGCTTATACAGAAAAGACACATTGTATCCCAGCATGACAGTAGCCTGCTGCCAGGTTACACTATGAACTCCTACTTAACTTCCTATCTATCCACTCTTACCCCTAAGTCTCCTTAAGGATTGTTGCTTTCCAAGTTTCTTCTGTTCACTGAATAGCTAGCTTTTGCCTTCAGCCGCTGCTTGGCCTCTCTTCTCTCACTGCAAGGAAGCAGTGGTTCCAATACGGAGTCAAAATATATGGAACATCTTTGTGGCTTGTTTATATGGCACCATAAATTGAACATGTAGTACCCCCAGGCTGATGCTGATAGTCAGCTGACTGTCAGTATTGGCATGGGGACAGGAGTTGTCATTGGGCCCACGATAGCCCTGATCCCAGTGTGAAAATGGGCTGAAGAGCAGGTTGCAAGGTTCCCCAGCAGAGAGAGCCTGTCAGGAACTTGGTGACCCCAAGGCTGGTCACCTTTCCTGTCTTGTCCTACATCCCCCACAGGAGCCGGGGGGCTGGGGCACTTTAAAATGCCATGTTGCAGGGAGCAAAGCTGAACACACAGTTTTAAAACATCTCAGAGCATGAGGCACCTGGGGTTGTGGGACAGTCTCCCTGATCCTGGGGTACTGGTGCCCTAGGACATCTAAAAACTGCATGTGCAGTTGGGCTGTCCTGAGACAGATAAATAATCAACAGAATAACCCAGAGTCTCGAACAGACCTGGGGTTCTCTGGCCAGGGACAGACACAATACTTTTACTGATATAAGTGATTGGTAACCAATCTATACCCATAACAGAACAGAAGTTTGGCATATATAGACTGGTTTAAAAATGGAGAAACCCAGTCTGAGATTTGCCTGCCCCCATCCTCCAGGTGAATGTGTATTCTATTCACTACTAATCTAAACTATTCCATTTACAGAAAACTACATCGCTTAGATTCTGCCTTGGGCTTTTTGAATGTCTATACCTAGCCTCTGGGACCAGGTTTGATCATCAGACCAGCCTGGGGTCTGGTGGCTTGGAGCAGGCCTGGGTGCAGGGCTGATCTGCAGGACCAGGATGATGACATCTTCACAGTGGTGCATGCCAGATGTGCATGGCAGAAGGACAATGTTTGGGATAGGTCATAAAATACTCCAATCGCAATTTTGTCTTTGTTTGAATGACTGCCAAGTTTCTAGCTGTTCTTTTCTTATGTAGTATATTCAAAGTTTTGTCTATAGCTAAGTGTCTCTGCCAGAAGTTCTAGCAGCAGATAGCCCTCAAGCTAGGGACAGAAGTTGCACATAAACCAGTTTAAGTAATCAGAAACTGGTTTAAACCTGTAACAGAACAGAAGCTCAGTGCACATAAACAAGTTTCAAAATGGCTGAGACTGGTTTAAGATAAACCTGGTTGAATGTAGTATCAGACTTAGCTGGTTTGGGTCAAACTGGTTTATGAAACTTCTGTCCCAGACCCCTTCCTGGTTCAAGTTAAATCACAGTCTCCCAGCATGCTTTTCAGCCTTGGGCTGGACTGTGCTGTCTGCACCAGAGAGCAGGGCTGGCCCCACCCCTCTGCTCCCTAGCTGGAGCAGTGAGGGGTAGCTGACATAAGGGTGGGGGGAGACTGAGACTTGGTGGGGGCTCTCAAGACTGGGTGGGCATTTGTAGTTGGCGGCAAGTGGGGGCCACCCACAGACGCTGGCAGCAGGGGTAGTGAGCAGGAACTGCCCACAGATGCCGGCGGTGTCTGTGGCAGCAAAGGGCGGAGTGGTGAGCAGCAACTGCCCGCAGAAGCCAGCAGTGGCCAATCTCGGGGGGGCACGTGCCCCCCATGACTCCCCTATGTGTTGCCTATGGCCCAGTCTACGGGAGAGGACCATGCCCCCACCCCCGGCAAACACCAGCTGGGGGCTGGAGGCTGGGGCCAGGGATGGGGCTTAAACACCCTTTGCCCTGCTCAAACCTACTGCCAGCTGCAACTGTGGACCACACATCCCAGAGGCATCTAGAAGCAGGAAAAGGAAGTGATGAGCAACCCTGCAGCATCCTGCTGCTGTAATTCTGGATTTCAAATCCCAGAGACCTTTGGGGCAGCAGGAAGGGGAAGTGAGCACACTGTTAGAGTGTCATGCTCTAGTGCCCCCCCGGCTTTTGGCCTAAGCCACTGCAGGCATGTGGCTGCATTTCCTGAATCAAAGGTAAAAGTCTGTTCACTTCTGTTTCAATTTAATCTGTGCAGTTTGGACTAACCTGCAAAGACTGAATTGATTCAGCCTCAGGCTTTTTGACTGTCTGTACTTAGCCTAGGAGGGCATGTGTACCCATATGCTTTCGAAAATCTGTGCAGCTCCATGCAGCAACTGTGCTGCCAGAATGTGAAGTGCACCTTGGGAAAGCACTCTTTTCTGAATGACTGTGGCAGTTGTCTGAAAAGACAGATGTGTTTCATCATCATTAACTGCTCAACACTACTCAACACTAGCGGGCAGTGGTAGAAGTCTTCCTCCACTTGGCGAAGTGGGGTGTAGCAGCTGGCAGAAAAGAGGGTTCTGTCATGCTAGAGAGGCTTTGAGTGTGAACAGTGTTCATTAGGCCTTAGATCGGGTTTTCTTCTTAACATTCTATAGGAAAAAATAATTCTGGGAATTCTGTAGAGAGGAACATTTTTATTAGCCTGTTATTTTTCTCCACTACCCAAAGATAGTAATAGAAAATATCAGTTAATGTGTAGAATTGTTGGCTTTATCAGACTGAGATACAGCTTTCACAAGTGTTGCTTAAATTATTTTTATACTTCTAAATCTATTTTCTTTCTTGATGTGTAATTTAGAAAATAAGGTTTGATGACTGTTCGTAATTGCCTATATTTTCTATCATCAGCACATACAGCAGTCAAGACTGATGTTGCTAATTAAATAACAGACACAGGAAACCAGATTAAATTGCAGCCTGTGCAAACTACCCCTCAGGTGTTTAGTGTCACCTGGTAAGATTCAACTCATTAGCAGTAATAAAGTTGATATGTGTTTACAGGGCTAGAAGCAGCTGGAAAGTTAAAAAAGCACTGTGCCAGTGAACCTGTGCGTGTGTGTGAGAGAGAGAGAGAGACGGAGAGAGAGCGAGAATGAGAGAGAGAGATTTTAATTAATTAAAATGGAATGGTAGACTTTAATGTGGTCCTCCCTGTTAAGGACTTCAACATAACTAATGCCATTGCATTGTGAACAAACACGAACTGAAAGCCTCAGAGCCCAACTGAGTAACTCAAGCAACGTTCTCAAGTGGAACAGCCAAACACAAAGAAACAGCATAAGCTCATACTTCGTGATTTCAACCTTAATGCTGAAGGCTTTTGACCTGCAAAATGGGACTACCTAACCAAGCTATCATACAAACAGAAAATGGATGTCTTCCTGCTGCAAGAGGCTCATTTGGCAGGTGAAAATAAATCACTGAAATGCCACATTCTGGGATGCTAATTAGGGGCAAGCCAACACCACTCAACACAGACTCTTGAAGAGCTCTTGAACATCTGCTCCTTGGACTTGAACTTGTCAATACCATATGCCATCACACTGTTTTAATGAAAAGAAGTAACATTAGATGTGTGCGTGTGTATCTACATAAAATTCACTGCATCAGTTAAATCAACTGTTGGCAAACACTGAGAAGACCAGCCAGTGGGTAAAACATGTAGACAATGTGCTTAAATCCTTTGTGATCATGATCTAGTTTGATCTCTTGCAAAGCACAAGCCATTGAACCTAACCTGATTACTTCTGTATTTGATCTAGGTTTTTTTTCTACTTGGTATTTTATATTTTAAAAAAATCATTTCAATTAACCTTCTCAGACATAAGTTACCAATACCTAAAGATACTGATGAAAAACCACAGGTTACATTTCTTTTGTAGTAACCTCCCTTGTAATATGAAGTCACTGTTCATATAAGAGAACTCTAGAGACAATTTCCTATGTTCTTGGAACAGTATGAGTTTCGATAAGTGTAGATGAAATCATAGTGTCCTTTTCACAGGATTTTCAGTGCCCTTAAAATGAGAACTTTTTGGTTGTTTTCCTAAAAAGAAATGTATAATTTTCTAGCCTTTCTCCATTCAAAAATGGTGTAACCTTGATGATATACGAAGTCGGGGTGGGGGGCGTTGAGTGAAGAAACAAAGTCTCAATAGTCCCCCACACAGGAGTGAACCATAGCCCCAAAGGTGAAAAATTACATTATTCATCAGACATAGTGGAATATGAATTTAACAAAACCAGGAATGTAGAATTCCCATTAGGAGAGCAAATAGGATTTATGAATTTAAGCCAATTCCCGGGTTTCTTTTTCTCTCTAAACCAGTCCCTTTTTGATCTTGTATACCATCCTGCTACTTCTGTCTTCCCAGGCTTTCAAACCTAACTCAGTCATGGCATTTTTGCTTCTCTGTCAAATCTCTAATATGATACTTACTCTTCTGCTCTTGTTACCATCCAACAGGATGGATCTGTATGTTTATATTTATTCATCTCTATAAAAGAGAGTGTGTCCAAATACTCATCTTTAGTATGTAACTTGTGTAGGAACTATTTATTAGAGCCAAATATTTTACACGCAAAAAGGTATTGTCAAAAATGGCCTGTTTCCTACAAAAAAAGTTTTTGAGAAATCACTAACTTTTTCCATTTTTTAACAATATTTTTTTACCAGAACCATTTTCAAGATGATCAAAATTCATCAGATTTTGGTCAGTTTATTGGAAGTTCATTTGGATAATAATGTTGATCAAAAGATAAATGAAGATAAATTCAATGAAAATGAAGAATGAGTCTAGTTGGAACCCAGTCACATCGAAACAGATTTAAAATAGCCGTTCGTCTTTGCGAACTTGTTTCCCTGAGATCTAGCTATATGTATTCTTAATAGAGGGAGACACATAACAAAATGACAGTGTAATCCAGGAATTTAAATACAAAGTGCAAAGTTGCAGGTTAGAATCTCTAAGAACAAACAAACCTTCAAAACACTTGAGAGTCAACTCTGTGGTTCCAAAGAATACAGGCATTAAGGGTGTCACGGTCAATTGGTTATCTTTTCATCTCATCTAAAAAAAATTTCTATGTTTTTCTCTTTTCTAAATCAGTAACTCAAACACTCATCTACTTGAAGGGTGGTAGTTACAAGCAGTCATTAAAAAGAGATATTTAATGAATTCTAGTAATATTCTATGTATATTCCAGGATGCAAATATATCAAGGAACATATTTGGGAAGAGGTTGGATTTGGATAAGCATTGAACAAGGATGATTTAATAGTAGCATTCCTTCAGTTTCACAGTGGGTGGACCAGATGACCCTTGAAGTCCTTTCTAAACCACTGATTCTATGAATACTAAAGCCAGATCAAGTTTTCTGGAAACGTTTTACTCACTCCAACTAAAATTTATATGCAGAACCTTCTTTCTCTATTTTAGAACATATAAATCATAGCAGTTTTAGACTTGCTTATGGTTCAGTTTTAATTATATATTCATATTTATTAACATGCAGTGAAATATGAAAAAAAAACCTTTTAAAGTAGAGATGGTATGCTCTGGGCATCTGGGGACCTGTGTGTAACTCACAATCATATGTCTCTCACCTGCGGCATGTCTATGAGCAAGTCGGGTTATCCTTTTGGTGCCTCAATCTTCTCCATCTGTAAAATGAACATAATGGTACTTTTCTTCCATTCTAAATTGCTTTACGATGCATGGATGGAAAGAACAATGTGTGATGTGAGAGTGTTATTGATTATTGAAAGATAGATAAATCTTTGCAAGAAAAGCCCTACACCAGTCTTAGCATCTGACAAAGCTCATGCCTCTCTGAACCAGGCCCTGAGCCCTGTCCTACCATCTGCACCAATGTAAGTCACTCTTCTCCATTGTAAAATTACTCTGCAAAGAAACAGAAGTAACTATACAGTGCTGTAAGCTGTACTGGTTTAGATGTTGTATTTTTGTTTCATTCCAGGGTGGCCATTTGCTCAAAGCCTAAAATGTAGTGGTGAGGTGTGTAATAGTGCCTGGAGAGGTATTGAGCTCCTTTGGGACCCTGGACAGACCAAGGGGAAGGGGAGATTTTATGCTGACAGCTGGAGGGAGGGGGGAGTGCTGTCTTATTTGCACACTCTGGTGGCAACAGCAGATACTGCTCTGGCACTCCAGATTCACGTTGCTACAACTGGGGAATGGGCTCACTGCTTACACCAACTGAAGCAGGCCCATGGCATAGGATCCCCAGGGGCTCCCAGTCTGGCTCTCCACCCTAAATCAGTGCTCAGAGCTGGTACCCCACTCTCCACTCCCCCCCAGCTACACTACTGCTAACATCTATTGTAGGCAGCCAACCTGGGAGAGTGAGCCATCTCTCTGTCCTGGTGTAGTTTACATCAATGTACAAACTCACTGTAAATTATACAGATATAAACATGTTCTGTGTCCATGCCCTGAGACAGCCAGTGAATAAATGTTTGCCCCATAATTAAACATCTCTAGTTTGACTGCTCAAGCAGCTCTCGAATTTATGCCCATGCGACTCCATTCAACTTGATATTGTACCAGTGTAAGTGAAGCAAAATTTGATCAAGAAAATATGCCCTCTGTCATAGTTCATGAGGAAGGAATGGTCATGATGTGCATGACTAAAGATGTCAATACAAACAGCAATAACCTGGTCCACTGCAAAACTATTATTAGTTCTTATTTGAAGTTAACCTGCCAACTAACTGAATTCCCTTTCACGTTGCGCACACTTGTAGACTTGTTCATCCAGTGAATTTAATATGAAGAATGCATCTGAATAGTCCAATAAACCTACTGATGCAGGTTGTGCAATCTTTCAAACTTGGGATCTGCTTCTTGTCTTCCTTGCCCAGCTCACCTTCTAGACCTGTTTGTACAGGTTTGCTAATGATGATGAAAAGCATCCCCTCTGTACATTCCAATTCTGGTAAGCTGCAGGAACATCAGGCACCTGAGGTGTGTCCCAAGAGATCACATCTCAGCAGTTCTGGGACCAGTTATGTCTCTAGCAATAATACCAGACTGTCACCTTCTAACAGCTGAATAAGATTTGTTTTTTTCTTTCTTTGTTGGTTTAGAAATCTGCATGATTAGGGCTGATCAATGATGAGAGAATGAAATGTACAGAATTTTGCACATTGATGTGGACTCAGCAGTGACATCTAAACAGCTTTTGGAAAAGTAAGAAATTCTATCAAGTAACTCAGAGTGTGATATAGGTCTGTTTAATATAGAAAGGTGGCATGAGCAGTAGATGAGACTTAATGTGTTCAGGAAATGTTGAGCTATATGTTCTGTGTGGGCTTTGGTTGTACATCATAAGCAAATGGGATGCTTTAGTTTTTGGAGTACTATGAGGCATTAATTATAATTTTGTAATCCTTGAAAATAGATAGTATAGATAGGAAATAGAGGGCAATCTATGGTCACAGTCATAACCAGTTTCACTGATTTTTTTCCCTCACTTATAGCTATAATAAATACTGCAAGGTATCATCCTATTTCCAAAGTTTTTTTGCCATGGCTTTTGCCAAAGGAAAAGTAAGAATTTACAAAAATATTTAGCTTGTTCTTGCAGCTCCCCGTTCTTGACAAATTCAGAGCTTCCTAAAACCCTCTTCTTCTTGAGATATTTTTCTATTTTTCTCCTTTCCCCTCAGCTATTGTAGTATGAAGTTTTTATCTGAATACCTTCCGGAAATCTTGTGCTTGTGGGGTGAAGCTCTTAAGATCATAGTTAAAAGAAACTGAGAAGAAGCTTTCAGTTAATCTACCCATTCCCTTTCCCACTGTATTGAAGTGTATCTCGTAGTGCTTTGTTCAGTTTCATAGTTTCATAGTTGTTAAAGGGCTGGAAGGGACCTTACAAATCACTGAATTTGCCTAACGTGAGTATTCACCATGACTTTAGAAGACTTGTATGCTCTCCTAATAATAATGATCTGGAAAATGTGGGAGT
Organism: Gavialis gangeticus; assembly: GCF_001723915.1. NCBI lineage: Eukaryota > Metazoa > Chordata > Crocodylia > Gavialidae > Gavialis > Gavialis gangeticus. Next base: position 27,970,009 of record NW_017729022.1, on the reverse strand, counting down.
TGTTAGTGCTGGGAGGAAGGCAGGGGTAAAGTTATGCCACAGGTTATTTCATGTATAAAACAGTTGTGTACATTTAGCTTATGTGTTAGGCCCAATTTTGCAACAGAAGTAACTTTACATTTACTCCTGTTGATGATTTCCGTGGGATTGTCTGTGTGGGTTGGAACAACTCATGTAAGTAAGAGTAAGAGTTTGTAGGATTATACCCTAAGCACATTGATTCCTGCCTTTTCATAGCTAGATAGTATTAGGCTTTGTAAATAATGGGAACTAATTGACATAATTTGTCAGAATGATTTAAAAATCAATAGTTTCTGCTAAACATTATTGATTTAAAAATAAATAACAACCACACTCACAAATAATATTCCTTTCTTTCTTAGCACGGTGCTCTCATATAAAGTGTATAAAAATATAAGCATACGAATCATAAATTATCTTCCCTTCAGATTTTTACAACTTTTTTTATTTTAGACTTAACCGTCCAGGACCATATTCAGACCTTATTAAAGCAAATAAAATTCTCCTGATGTATCTGGGCCTTTATTAATGCATACAATTTCTAACAATTTCTAATTCCTTTAAATGAGAGATATTTTTATTAAAATAGAGCACACATGTAATATAGGAAGCAGTAGGGCTCCATGCAAGCTCAGCTGTTCTCCAATCCTTGCAAGAGGCAAGAATTTTGGGGGGTGCTATCTTTTGTGGGACCAGCTGCGTGATTACAATAAAGTTCGACAAGCTTTCAAATGTAAGTCATTCTTCATCAGGTCTGAGGAGGAAAGCAAGCAAGCACAGTGAATACTGCAAATCCAGTACTTGGTCATTCATAGGACTGGGCCTTAAATGGTATGTGCATCCTTTGAACATTGCCCTTGGAGCCATCATGCGTATTGGGATGCAGAAATTATGTACTCTCACATAAGGAATATAGAGGGGGAGGGGCTGATATTTCTTTGCAAATAGCCTCAGAGCTATTGCTCAGGCTCTTTTGAATGCCAGAGTGTGCAAACGTCACTCATAAAGCAAATTATTGTGTCTCTTGTCAGTTAGTTTCCAATAACTAAGAAGTCACTTTTCCATTATATATACTCTTTGCCATGAGCAAAAACAAATAAACTTGATAGAATATCTTGAGGTTGTATAGCACAGGGGAAAGGCAAAATGTAAATAAGGGTTGGTTTCCCTTGCCAGGTCATATCTATACTACATGTCTGCCAAGCCTGGGACCACCACTGAGGAAGAATTACATTTGCTTCTACTCTGCATGCACTAAATCCCAGCAATTAGGTAAAGAAAGAGAGCTTTCTAAAGTATGTTCCCAGGACTTCTCTAAGCTTTGCAAGACTTTGGTTCAGGTAGAAAGAGAATGAATTGGCAGGACTTGTTTTTTAATGGTGGCCCTGGTTTTGGCAGGAACACAGTATAGTCTATAGTATTGTGGCATGATCTGAGAAATGTAAGTGGCATCATTTCTGCTCACCTGGAGAAGCCAGGGTGATTGCTTCTACTGTCATTTTCAACAATTAGGAAAAAAAAGGAGAGTGAAAAATACTTTTCAATTGGTTCCTATTTGAATTACTGAAAAGATTATAAATTTGTCGTCTTCTCTTCCTGGGAAACAATAAACAGGTTAGAAGGACTTTGAACAGTAGGAGGTGACAAAAACAGATAAGAAAAATTCTGGACAAATAGAAGAATTAACAAAACCAGTTAAAACAAGAGACAATAGGAAGCTTTGAAGGGTAGTTGGGCCTTGGTGCAGGTAGGAAGAGCATAAATATGAAAGGAAAGGAGAGAGACTGACGGAAGTATTGAGATCACCCAGAGAAATATGTTCAGGGAGTTCCAGCTTGCATCCATGGAACTCGTACAGCAATGACAAGGCAAGCGTAGGAGCAAAGTACAATGTGACCAAAGTACAAGTATAAAGCATTAAACTAATTAGTTAATGTTTCCAGAGTGTTGTCAATGTCTAAGTCCTTTTTACATACTAAGTGCTACGTATGTATTAAATAGGAAGACCAAAGATAGCAACAATGAGTGATGGCAGTGATCCTGCAATATCTGAATGTGGCAGCCCTGTAGTAAAAATAAAATGTGAAGAAATGTTAGCAGTTAATACAGCCTACATGTTCCAAAATACTAAATGCAGACCTAACTGGAGTACACTCCCATTAGGATGACAAGGAAAGTATTTTACAATGCAATATTTACAATAGTATAATAAAGTACAAATAAGATTTATCTGAAAAATGAGATGGTTAGGGATAATAAAGTAGTGCAGAAATGTGAGGTTGGGTGGAGTCCAGTGTTATTTGTATGATGTAGACCTTTTTGATAGTCCTGCTCCAATGCCTATCATTTGAGAAAAGGCATAGTGGATAAATATGAATATATACATTTGAAGTAAAATGTTCATTGCTCTAAATCTCTTTCTAACACTGAGTATAAAAAACATGTTATCTGTGCAAAAATGGAATAGTGGATAACACTTTATTTCTTCTTCCCATGGTGAAGATCTCTGGAGAGGGCCTCTGCTTTCCAGTCACTGAAAAGGGTGATGCTAGTGACCAACAAATATCAGGCAGAAAAGCTTCTTTCTTGCTCTCACTCTTTGACCTCCCATCACTAAATAACCCCCCTCCCAAAATTGAACAGATGGCTGTAATATCTTCTTCTGTATGATTCGATCAAGTACAGGTTTCCCTCGTTTTATGCTGTACATGTGTTCCTATAAAATGGCACGTAACTCAAATTTGCATAAAGGGAACCCACTTTACAATGTAACAAATAGGGATACGTTCCAAGACCTTGACTGCACTGACCCCCAGACCCATTTCTACCACTTTTACAAGACAATTTTGGTCCTTACCAATGGCAGACAGTAGGGCTGTGCGTAGCTTTGGTCGCTGATTCAATTCCGTGGAGATTTGGCTCGATTCAGTAGCCGAATCTGAGTCTAATCAGAAAACTCTTTAATCTCTCTGAATTGAATTGGAACCTCCAAATCGATTTGGAAAGATTCAGCAGTTTGGATATAGACACAGCTTTAAATGTTTTTTCTATATATGTCAAGGTACCAGGCTGCTCGTGAACACTGTGATGCTGGGGCAGATGGAGCATCCCACAGGAACATGGCGGGTCCCCAGGGCACTTGGCAACAGACACAGAAGTGGACCAGAAACACTTCCAGGTCTGCCAGGGAGCATGTAGGAGGCCCCCCCTCACTCCTGTGGGACGCTCTATCCACCTCAGCATTGCAGTATTCACGAGCCATGCCTGGTACCTCAAGGTATATATAAAAAAACATTTAAAGCTGTGTCAATGGGCAAATCACTGATTCTCTGAATCAGCATAGAATCTTCAGATTTGGATTCAGCCAAATCGCATCAGGGACAATGATCCAAATCAACTAATCGAATCACTGTCCCTGATTCGGGCCGAATCTGAATCCAAATCAAATAGAGCCCATTTCGCACACCCCTAGTAGACAGTACACCCAAGGGCAGGACACTATCATAGTGGGGATGGCAACTACAGAAACACGCATCGCAGACAACAAGCAAGGAGCACAGGTCAACACAGGAGACTATATTTTGGTGCACATCATTCCCACAATGCACTGGACAAAGCAGCTGATTGCGGGCTTCCACCAAACTGATCGCATAGGAATGAATTTACCTTGGATATATGAATGTTGGGATAAAAAGGGTTATTGCATAAGAACCTGCCTAAAGCAAGGGAAACCTGTAGTAAAATCATTTTCCATAATAAGTTAGTTGATAACCAAGGGATTTCTCAAGAATCCAGGAGCCATGAGCAATGTTAGACCCCAAGCCTGGAGCAATTAGCCTTAAAAAAAAATTGGCATTAGTATTAAAGAGAATAATGCACTGGACCGTGGGCAGGTTTCCTCTTCCTGCACCTGCTCCCTCCTGCCTCCATGAAGCGTCTGGAGCAGGTACTAGGAGGAGCAATCTCCCCGCACTGCCACTGTTCTTCCCTCTGCAGTGGCAGCACGAATGGCTGAGTCTACCGTCATTACTTTCCCTTCCCCTCTCCTTCGCTGGTCTTGTCACCATGGCAGCTGCTTCCTAGTGGTGGCTCCAAGCTAGTATTGCCCAGTCTGCTTATAATAAGTGGATATGGGCTTATGTTTTTTTAAAAGTTCCTTTGATTTTTAGATCCATGGGGGGTGGGGCTACAGCTGGGTGGGAGCATGGAACCCAGGCCGAGGGGGTTGGCAGGAGTGCGGAGCTCACGTTGGCAGGGTGTGGGTGTGACAAGGGTGGGGGGGACCCCTATACATGATGCACAGCCCTGCTGCCAGCAGTGGCAGCCCTTGGGGCACTCGTGGCCCATGCAGACCCAGGTGTAGCTCCACCCAGTACTGCATAGTGGGAGCAAGGAGCTCAGCCCCACCAGCTGCACCTCTCGTGTAGGGCTCCATGCAGTGCACGTGCAGCTCCGTGCTACCAGGGAAAGCCCAGAGCCAGCTGCCTTCCCTGTCCCCTGCTTGCAGGTCCTGGGGAGCAGGTGGCAGGGAAGGCAGCAGGTTCCAGCCCACACTGCTTCCCCCCAGTAGCATGGAGCTACAACTGGTCTGTGTGGAGCCCAGTGTAAGAGAGGTGGCCAGTGGGGCTGTGCTCTTCACCACAACTGTGCAGCGCTAGCTGGAGCTGCTCGTTATGTGGTGCTGGTGCTTGTGCAGGCCCCGAGGGTAACCACCACTGGCAGTGGGGGCTGTATGCCATGTGGGGAGTGTGTGGAGGGTCTCCACACCCCCTCCTCTCCAATATATACACCCCAACATACCCTATTGACCCCCCCACAGCCACAGTCCCTCACAACTCTCCCACACCCACCTCCTACCTCCACTCCCCTCTCTTTGAAATGTGTTGGGCTTGTTTTAAACATAGTGTTGCTTTTTTTTCTCTTGAGCTTTGGCAACACTTCTCCAAGCCCTGATCCCTGTGGGTGGCATCACTGGGGTGGGGAGGAGAGGTCTCAACCAGCCCAGGACCCATAATTCTGTTTGCCTAGGGCCCACTAAAGGGTTAATCTGGCCCTCATTAGCTCTGAAGCTCCCCAGCCTCCAGCTCAGCAGGGGACAGCAGCAGCAGTGGGTGGGATTCCCCTTCTTTGATAACTGCTTGCTGCTTAGCTTCCCATTTGTTTCCTACCAACCCAGAGACTCTAGTCAGATCCTATCCCCATTCTCCCCATGGTCTGGGGGCAGTGTGCCACAACTGCCTTCAGAAAATCTTGCATTTTCTTGATAATTGTGATGACATCAAGGGTCAAAGATCAAAGGGTTGAGAGATTCAATGCAGATAAAGACTTAAAATCCATGTACAATCTGGAATCACCTGAAAGGGCCTCAACTTTCAGGATGTTCTGAGTACTCACTCAGAAAATGAGTTTCCTGTAAAGGAAACAGTAACCTAGTCATGCAAAAAATAAGACAGCAAGGTGACATGTTACTCTGGAAAATCTTGCCCATAACATTCATCCAAACCTGGATTCCCGCAGGTTCGGTTCTTGGACCTGTGCTCTTCAATATCTTCATCAGTGACTTGGATGCTGGTGTGAAGTGTACTCTCTCCAAGTTTGCAGATGATACTAAATTGTGGGGTGAAGTGCATACTCTGGAGGGCAGGGAATGATTGCAGGCAGACCTGGACAGGTTAGAAAAGTGGGCAGTGCACAATAGGATGCAGTACAACAAGGACAAATGCAGAGTGCTGCACCTAGGGTGCAAAAATATCCAGCATACCTACTGGCTGGGAAATGACCCTCTCAGCAGCACAGAATCTTGTAGTCAAAGTAGACTCCAAGATGAACATAAGTCATCATTGTGACAAAATCATCAGCAAAGCTAACCTTACTTTATCATGCATCAGCAGATGCATGACAAATAGAACCAAGGAAATGATACTTCCCCTCTATGCAGCATTGGTCAGTACTGTGTCCAGTTTTGGGTGCTGTACTTCAAGAAGGATGTTGATGGACTCAAAAGGGTCCAGAGGAGGGCCACTCATATGGTTAGGGGCTTATAGGACAAGCCCTATGAGGAGAGACTGAGGGACCTGGATCTCTTCAGCCTCTGCAAGAGAAGGCTGAGAGGTGATTTTGTGGCTGCCTACAAATTCATTAAGGGGATGCAGCAAGGGATCGGAGATACTCTGTTCACCAGGGCATCTCTCGTGATTACAAGGAACAATGGTCACAAAGTGACAAAGAGCAGATTTAGGCTAGATAACAGGAAAAACTTCTTCACAGTAAGGGTGGCCAAAATTTG
>NW_017729022.1:27958011-27963563 GCF_001723915.1 Gavialis gangeticus | reverse complement strand
GAGGTCCCTTCTGACCCTAGCATCTATGAATCTATGAAATTTTAACTTCAGGGACCTGGAGTAATTTGAGACATGTAAACCTAGCTTAAAATAAACTTATGCAAAGGGATCAGGAAAAGACAGTACTTGTTCTCTCTAACTTCCAACATTAAACAGTCCATACCTAGAGATTTAACAGTTGGAGAGATAAAGCAAATGTATTATAAAGCACCGTACTGAACATGCTCAAAAGAGCCCAGTACTCTGAGGAATAGAGCAGGCTTTGGGAGGATAAAATAAGACGTAACTTGTGCAAACTTGCTGTGCATAAAAATTGTACTCTATTTAGCTCTGTATTTTTCTTGTGTAAAGTAGGAAATTATTTGGCTTCTGCACATCGAATAAGGACAGTTTGGACAGTTTTAAGCTGCTAATTATCACATGCTTCTCAAAGAATGACAGGGTTAGAGTGGTGTTCAGCTGAACTTTTCCATCACTCCCCCCGTGTTTCCATCTGGCTGTGTATTGTCTTGTGCTTTTGTGTCAGATCATCTTTATCATCTTTTCTAAGAGAATTCATGGTAACTGGAGAAGAGAGTCAGAAAGGGCTGCAAAACTATAATTCTGGTTGCTTTGAAATACTTCCAAACTGGTATTTTTAGCGAGACTGACAGTTTTATGCTCAATTAAATTTTAGTCCTTGAGAAATGCAGAACCAAATTGAGAAAGAACAACTACATTTTAAAGGCATAATCAAAAACATCTCCAAAGCACATTGAAAAGTTCTATCATAGATGCTTCCATTATGCCCATTTTACAGATGAGGAACTCAGCAGACAAAACAAGATAAAGAGACAACCCCAGATCTACAAAATGACTTGAAAATGGCAGTGAGGATCACTACATCTAACCTTTATATGTCTGGTTTTGGGAGCAGAATTGACAAATCCAGATCAGGCATCTAAATTTTCTGTATAGTGAATGGGGAGAGTTAGAGGCTTAAGAGTGAGATTCACAACAGACATTGCATTGAATGGCAAGGGGGAGTCAATAACATTTAGTCAATAACCTAAATGAACTAATAGAAAGAAAGGACTATGTCTCTTGGACTAGTCTTCAGAAGTAGGCACTTAAGGTAGATGCTTACTTATGACTGAGATTCACAGCCCAAAATAATTTCCTGGACTTAGACATATGGGCTAAGTACAGATGTTCAGTGAATAGAAAAGATGTTCACTGTTTGGTGGGTGGGGTGGGAACTCAAAGCCTGTCTGCACTAGCTGAGGACAACAGGCTGGGGGCACTCCTGCAAGCCTCCCAGAAGGCTGTGCCAAGCCCAGCTGAGCAGCCAGTTAACCCTGATTGGCCAGTGCAGCCCCCATCCAGCTAACTGCTGTCAGCACCTGTGGTTGCGAGGTTAGAGGAGGGGGAACAGAGCCCCTACCCCTATCTTGCTGGCTCAGGTCCTGGAGCAGCCAGGCTGGTTAAGTGCAGCAGGGGGCTCCATTCCCCTACACCCTCCTTCCCAGTTCCCAGCACAGCAAAAAGCAGTGCACAGCTCTGAGCTGCAGCCTTCAGGAGGCTGTGGCGCACTGGGGGAGAACAGGAACTCCCCACAGCATGTCTCCCTCCAGCTTGCTGGTTCAGGTCTTGTGGAGGAAGAGCCAGTTTGGGCCCATGTAGCAGGAGGGCTCTGTTCCCCCCACCAGCTTGCCCCAGCCTCCTGGTGACTACAGCTTGGAAGTGAGCATGGGTTTCTGCTGTGCACAAGCTGGGATCCAGCCCTGCACTGCCCCTTCCTGGCCCCACACACCAGGATTGGACCCTGTTCTATGGGATCAGCCCCTGAGGCCTTGCACTTCTGCACTCAGCACCTTTCCTTGCCCAGCCACATGTGCTAGAATCAGTACCACTGCTCCCCTACCACCAAAGTTTTGCACCCATTGGCAGCCCCATGGGCTGGACAACACAGCACTGGGGACCAAATCTGACCTGCTGGCCAGGAGTTGAGCGTTCCCGTTCCAGAGCATTTGTCCTGGAAGTGGATTAATGCCATCTTCAGCCTGTGGCTACCTTCCAGGGGAGTGCCTTAACCATGAGACCATGGACTAGATTACACTGGGGGATTGGAGGGACACTCTCCACGCTTCCTGTTAAAGCTGTGCCACTGTGCAGCTAAGAAGATTTATAAGGCCAGAAGAGAGAGCATAAGAAGTATGACTGAAGTCCAGTGATGAATGCATTCACTGGGAGGGGAAAGTCCTGGACCCCTTACGCATTTTTCATAAAAGAGTTACTGGATAAAATGTGTAACCAGTGTTGGGAACAGGAAGCAGACATTATGATTTCCCCTCCCAGAGGAATGTCCTCATCACCAAGCTCTACAGCAACACTCCCTGTTGTTTGCTGCCCTTCTAGCCCATGAATCTCACATTGTTTTGTGAACAGTAGGACAGCCTCAGCAGGAGTCAAAATTGCTCTGCTCCCCAAGCCTGTATCCTAGTGGTTAGAACCAGGCTCAAGTTAAATGAGAGAGATGGGCTTGATACTCCCTAACTTCCCGAGTGAGTTCTCTAGCCATTAGGCTATTATGTAAAAGGTGAGTGCTTCCAGCTACACCTTTCAAAGTGGCTGTGGCTGCTGTGCTTTGAGCTGAACTCACTGTTCTGAGTGTGTCGTTGACATGTTCTTAGCATGGCTACCAGATCAGGTGCCTCAAGAAACTTAGGTGAGTGGAAGCTTAATTTGTAGCTTTATGCTTGAGATTGCCAAACTAAACATCTTGGTGCCAAAGATGGCAAACGGTACTTGAGGGCAAATGTATTAACAGACTTAATTCCTAGATAACTTTACTGGTGAAAATTTAAGTATGTTCAGGTGCCTAAACAGTCAGGTACTGTTCTCATTTTGGATGCCTCAGTTCCATCTAAGTTGTACTTTAGAAGCATAAGTCCATTTCTGGATCGTCCTGCATGACTTGCCAGGATATACTTTCTGAACTTCAATTCTGAATCAAAGCAAACAGTTTAATATTGTACTTAAAATACAATATTCCAGTAATATTGTATAAAGCAAGGTACAGATTTTCACACTTCTAAGAAGCATGGTTTATATCAGGGGTGTCATACATTGTATGTGGGCCAGATCTGGGCCGCCGAGCTGCTCTATATGGTCCACTGGGCTACCAGTAGGTTACCAGAAGTTGGAGGCATGGTCAGAGAATGTGGCCTGTCACAGAACTGGGGCCACTGGGCCCTAGTAGACATGACCATCAATAGCAGTTCACCTTGTGGCTGCCCTACCACTGCCATACCTTTCAGTCCTGCCACTGGTCCTGCCTTTCCAGCTGCTTTCCCCAGGCCAATTCTGGCCCTCACCAAACCCCACAGTTCAGATCCAGTCTGAGGCATGTGACAAGCTTGACACCCCTGGTTTCTATTATTCAAAGAGCATATGAAAATATTGTATGGTAGTCCAGGAGAAAACTCCTGGCCATGAAACACCAGGGTTCAATCGTCAAACCCAGAAGATCCATTAATCTATGTGGGACACAATAGCTCTGTTATATTCATGCTGCCTCCAGAACCCTTCCTTCCTCTCTCCCATGAGGAGGTGGAGTACTAAGTATGATCACCCAAATGTGTCAGTATGACACAAGTTCATCAGGGTGACCTAGCTATGAGAGAGGAACAAAGAAATGACTTCTGAAATTGCTCAAGGGGGAAAAAAAGGAACAAGTCTACTAAAAGACTGGGCTGTCCCCTCCCATATGATTGCAGTCATAAGTGATATTCCTGTGCATCCTATGGTGTCAAAAGATGCTGAGAGATCAGTCCATCACAATCTTTTCAATAACCTTCACAGAAAAAAAGATTTCAGACAGGACAGTGACTGGTGAGGTTATTAATATCCACAGTAGGTTTGTTGAATACCGACTAATGCACTCTATGCGTGGTTGAGAATTTAGCAAAATCAAAGGTGAAATGTCCTGTTGACACAGACGTTAACAATCCTTATCATTAATGGACCAAATGTATCTCTGTATTTTCTAATCATCCATGAAGGGCATGGAGCCTCTCTACAACTGACTGACTAACTCTCCAAGCACATCTAAAACATCAGTGAGTGAATCCGGGTGAAAGCGAGCCAGTGCAGATGGAACATTTTTCAGTCCTGCTTGTTTCTCCCTACAGAAGTGGTCAGCCTAACCCCAAACCAGCTCACTTTATTTGTGAAAAAAGTTAATGATTCCTCGTAGTGAGAAATATTCTAAATGTCACGTAGTTGAGGCAGTCTAATCTAATCATACTGACCACAATTCAGAAAAAAAAATTACTAATATAGATTTTGAGTGTCATGTTTGAGGAAAAGGTTTCTCCACTTCAGTACCTGTTATGGAATCAAATCATCAGCATTCTCTATGACACTGCAGCCAGCACTGCAGGCACTGAAGGCCAGCAGTTGTTTTCTACACAAAGGAATTGCCATATTTGCCATATTCAGTAGCTCCAAAGCCCATTACGTATCCTGTGTCTAACACTGGGGAGCACGCAGTGCTTTAGAAGAAGATTGAAGAAACCTAAACTGGGCAAATGTGAGTTATCCCCCATCCTAAATCTCATCCTGATCTTTACTACTTAAGAGTTTGGGTTGAACTCCGAAGCATCAAGTTTAGTTTCCTTACCACAAAATGTTATAAACCTAGATAGTCTTAATATCTGTACAAATATCCAATTTTTTTAAAATTTGGCCTCAAAAGCTTCCTGTGGCAATGAGTTCCACAGAATAATTATACATTGTACAAACATGGATTTCCTTTTATTGGTTTTGAATTTAGTAAATTTTAAGCTCAGTGAAAGAGGCCGTAGGGAACATAATGTACATTGAGTTTGTTTTCTTGTCACATAAATATTCTTTGGACAAGCAAGCTTAAACATTCACAGGCTACAAGTAAATATGAACTGTTTGGTCTCGTATGTGCATATTCAGCAGTTTTATGGAAAATTGGAAAATCCCAACCCCTATCTTGCTGGCTGGAATAGAGGTGTATTCCAGGTCAAAATTGCATTATATTGGCAGAGCAAAGCAGAGATCTTTGCCCGTCATTTTCCATTATGTTATCTGGTTCTAGTTACTGCAGCATCATATGCCTATTTTCTTTGCAATTACAGATGATTTTCTCCACAGCTTTTCAGAACAGCTCAAATTTCTCTCACAATTTTTCAGCCATTATTTGATTGCCTTGGAAGCATATAAATGTCCCAGGAAGTATTTTGTGTGTTTTGAAGTCTATTCACATTATATCTTTAGCAGAAAAAAAAGCATGGCAATTTAACTAAGTAGCTGTGGATAGCCCCTTATGCCCAAAGCCAAGAAATCTCTAATTTGGAGCATTAATGAAGCATCAAGATAACTGCAGGGAAATGAACACAAATTGCAGGTAAAATAAAATTCATCTAACAATTTATTTTTATCACAATTCAGAATTCAGCTGGAGTTAAAGCTATAGAGCTATTTAAAAATGTCTGTATCTTGGGGAATAACGTGAAGGAAGAAAATGTGAAATAAAAAAA
>NW_017729022.1:27952119-27958000 GCF_001723915.1 Gavialis gangeticus | reverse complement strand
GGGGAATAACGTGAAGGAAGAAAATGTGAAATAAAAAAAGAAAGGGGAAAATACCCCCCAAATCCTTTATCAAAATGTTTGTCTCCAAAAACCGATATGACAAAATTGAAAAAAAGGGTTCAATATGTTTATTTCAACAGAGCCACATTTTCTGATATTTTTCTGCTGGGAAAAAAAATCAGCCGTCTCTTTCTTCCTCCTAGAATAGTGTAGAATTGAAAATAATAGAATATATTTTAATTTTAATCATTTAAAGTATTGGGCAGTGCTGAATGCTACTGATATGTAAGTGGACACAGAACAGCTTTAGCACCGATGCAAGTTTGAACAGCATCAGGGGGTGTTTAAAATGCTTCAAACAGACCCAAAGGCAAGCTTGAGAATGTGGCTGAGCCTTTAGGAAACAAGATCTGAATCAAAATAAGAGAACCCATCATTTCCAGAAATGTGTGCTGGCCCTGTATGCTGTTATCTACGTGGGCTTGGGACTTTTCAAATTCCCAAGTCACACAGATGCTCTTTTAGAAAATTTAGGGTTAGGTTTTAGTTGCTATCAAGATTAGTGTCAAAATTCCTACCGTTTAGGTGCCCGGCACCCAGAGTGGAATCAGTAGGCTTGAGTTTAGCTCTCAAAGCTTCTTATAGAATCCACTGAGTGCCTCAGAGCTAGATAGTAGGCTTAAAGTGCCTCTCGCAGAACCATTGCCTGCCTGGAATTCTCTCCTAGATTTAGGTGTAGAAGTTTTGCTCTTCACAAAAAGGAGTGTAAACTTAACTCTGCTTTTAAAACAATGGTGGAGGTACCCTCCCTTAATACAGTAGCGGAGTGCTTAAGGCATTTACCCTGGATATAGAATATCTGGGTTCGGTACCCTCCTCAACTAGGCTGTACACAACTTTGGGCTTGGGCACTCTCTACCTTCTGTTGAACCTTTGCCACGGTGTGCAGAAAGGAATGCAAGACACTGGAGAAGAGAGAGGTGGCAAGGAGAAGTATGATTATTTAGCCTATTGATCAAGGTGCTCGTTTGGGACTGGGGGGGGTTGGGTTCCAGACTATGCCTCCAATATTATTTATGTATTTTCTCCAACAATCTGTTCAATGTAAAATGATAAACTGTCTTTGGAGCAGGTTTCCTGTGTCCCAGATGAGAGCCCTAATGGCTGGGCTTAGTAGTGTTGCTCCCTGTTTATCTCATGCTCTGGCCCAGTAAATCTTGAGCTCTTATCAACACTGTAGCACATTCTTAAGAAAAAGTTAGAGAGTGTCTCTGTCGTCTGGCTCCTACAGAACCCCCATGGGAGGTAAGAGATGTGGGCCTCAGAACCGCATTGATCTCCCATAAGATGCCCTGTTGCGTAGGCAGAAGTCATTAACATTGCCTCCAGCCACATTTTTCAATGATAATAGCTGTGAGTCCTAGGGGTGTTACACATACTGAATTGAACCTCTTAGATGAGCTAGAGATCACTTATTTGTGGATCCCAAAGGGGCTTAGGTGCCCAAATGGTGCCCATCAAATTGACAGGTGCCAAACAAATTCATTTCTTTATCTGGCTGCCTCATGCATGTTAACCAGAATGAAAACCATTCAGCTATCCCCCCACCTGCTCCCAGCACACTTTCTGTTCACGGTGCATAAAGTTAGAGACTGGCTGAATTTGGTGCTAGGCTGGAATTAGCTGAGCAAAGATCACTCAGGATATAATCAAACCAGGTATCACCGATTTATGACAGATTCAGGGAAAAAACCAGGAGTAGACTCAAGAATGACATTTATTTTATTCACAAGAGAGCCCACATCCAACCAAAACTGGGAATAGAATGGATCTGATTAGGCCATATTAAAACCATAATAAGTACTGCTAACTTTCATACACATGTTTATCCATCTTTAGCCTTCCTAGATGGAACTATCTTCCATTCACATGAACAAATAATAAAAAACCGAATAGTCACTAAAACTGACAGGGGGCAAGCATGTCTCTAAAGGACACGGAAACTCTGTCTACATTCTCTGAGCCGCACAACCACAATCAGGAATCCCTCTTTTTTAATATTAACTATAGAGGAGAGTAAATATGTCACCCTCTTACGGGATTTCTTTCTTCACAAAGCCTGTTTTATGGTTTTCAGTTGCTCAGTCAACCAGGTCATTGTGTAATACATGTAACATGTAGAGCAGGCCTCAGTCTCACACTTCAACTGTCTATATCTTTTATATTTCTTATCTAGATGTTTAATGGTAGGTGATGAGGAGTAGCAGACGGTAGAGTCCACTGGGTGAGTCAACTGGAGTTCAGACAGGAGGAGCCAGTGTAATGAATGACAGAGAACTGCAGTGAGGGCTGTAGCTAAGTGAAGGGTGGGAAAGAAATGGAGTGCCATAGAGGATTCACTGGTATTTTTGCCTCAGTAACAATTCTAGGATTTGGTTCAATCCATTGCAAAAGGGAAAAAATAATACCCTATATTGTAAATCAGTCCTTTTATGCATAGTTTTCTTTCCCATATATATAAAAAACCCTGTACCAAAACTCCTGTAGTATATTAGTTTTAATATGCTTTCTTCGTTTGTTTTTCCCCTGCTGATTTTTCTATTAGGAAATCCCTCTTTCCAAGTATTTTACTGAAGATAAAATTCCTTACCCTCAAATTGTCTGTTTTGCCTCAAGTGTATAAACCTAGAAACTGTCTCTATAGTTGCAATATCCAGATTAATAATTGCTTGGGGAAATGAGTCCTCAGGTGTGTTTGTTCCTCTCTAGGTTTACCAAGTCTCTGCTGACAGCATGGACTGCAGATACAAAATGATATACTCCTTAGGGAGTAGATACAATACATGATAAACACTGCTGATCAGCAAAAAGTAAATGAGTAATCAGTGTTGTATAACACTGTTTCAGTGCTTCCTTTTCCAAAGCAAAAGGTGCAGCACCAAAATCAGAGTAAGAAACAATTAAAAAATCTGTTCTAACATTGTTATTGCTTTATTTTATGTATTTGATGTACAGAGTTTAATGTCCTTAGTATATCGGTACATAATAGTTCTTTTTGTTCCATATATTATTATGACTTCCAAATAGTCAGAAAGATCTGGACTCCCTAGTATTTCAACTTAATTCCAGTTGCAATCATCTGTCTAACCTAGACACATTAGACCTTTGTAATTCTTTTAATCTAATCTGCGTATCCTAATGTGTCATAATTACGGAATACCAGTCACTCTGGTTTCTAGGCACCAAATTACTGTAATATGAGATTGCCATAAAAATATTAGAAGGGAGCTTTTTTACTTACAGGAACATAATATTTCTTTTCTATCTGTTCTCCTTGCCCCCTGTTTTCTTTTTATTACATATTTATCTTCTCCCTAATTCTCCTCAGCCTATATTATTATGCTAGGCGTTTGCAGAAAAGTGAAGTTTTAAATAAAATCAGACTAGCTAATCTCCAAAAGACAAGTCCAGAACCTAAGAATTAAAGCCAACATGTTTTGTCTTGAACTCCAGTTCCTGATAGTTTCCTCTTGAGAATGAAAGTGTTTACATTGCTGATGACACCAGCTGTCATTTAGGTTGCAAATGAAGAGATAGTCCTAAAGAAGTCCAATCCCAGTACTTCGTACTTGACTCAGTGAAAATGGAGGATGAACAGAGAGGGCATAGCATATTGATGCAATGTACTGACTTCTAGAACAGCCCGTCAAGAGCTAAATCACTGAATTCTTGTTAAAACTGGAATTTCTGTAAACTAGCCTTCATGAATAGGCCTACACAACAGCTCTTATTTTTTCACCCTTCCTACTCTTGAAGTTGGTACCCAGGGCTGCTCCCTCAAGTCTCCCTGACTTAGTTATTCCTTTATATTAAATCTATAATAATTAATAACTTATTAGAATCTACATCTTAGTTCCCCCAGTCATAAACAGGTACTTCTGGGACATCTTCTTCTGGAAAAAATTGGCAAAAGAAAATCGTATAACTCAGAGTCCTAGTTCTAAAACTTACCCTTGAGACCATTACATACGTGTAATGAATGGCCTTTCAGGGAAATCAAAATGTCTAAATTCCTCACTTTTGTGTTTTTAAACTAATATTTAACCTCTGCTATATTAGTATGTTCTGTTTCCCAATTAAAGTAAAAAATTTATAAGCATGGTCTTTATTCTTCAGAGACATTGGTCTGGACAAGTAATTCTTCACTGTCTGTATGTCATCATGATATGTAGCTAAGGACTCTCAAGAATCTTACTCTTCGAGTAGCAACCCATTTCTTCATTAATACTCAAATCCTAGATTCATCCTATTTGCAAAGTAGTAGCAGTTTCATAACTCCTATGCAAGCTTCATTTATTACACTACTCTGAACATTGAAATAGAGTATGCTGCCGAGAAAGAGCTTCCCAAGTCTGGTGTTTAAGCTGCTAGACCTGTTTGCCTCCACTCTAAAGACATCTTACCCAGGGGGGATGAAGCTGAAAAAGCTGCAGCCAACTCAAGACATGCCTGCAAATATAAAATACAACTATAAAATATGAAAATCTCAAAGGACATGGGAACATTTAAACCTGGAAGACCCTAAAACATTCAGGTTAAATCAGCTGTTGCATCTGGACTTGATAAGCAAGCCAGTCCAAACTGAGCATAGCATTCTCATTGATAGTACTGGGGAAAATATCAAATTTGGGAACACAAAACAACAACATTTTGCCTACAAAAATGTTGCTGGTTTAAACATTCAGCATATTACAGGTAAATTTTTCTATGTTGTGAATAAACATCCTGTTTTCCAGGAAAGGCGGTCTTTGGAAGGAAAGAAATTTCTTTTAAGGAGTATATTTGCAATTTGCTGTTTCACATACCACTAGTTAATTCTGCTCACAGGTCAATATAAAAAAAAAAGAGAAATCTTTATACAGTAATAGAGTACTAGGAATAAAAACCATTCCTGGATATATATTTACTCATTCTGTGACCTTGAGCACCTCCTCTTCTGGCTTCAAATAGAAAGGTTCAACTCCTACCTGTAAAATCATTTTCACTACATTAAAACAATCAGTTTTCAGTGAATATGCTCTACTTGATTCCAAGTTCTTCCTTCTGGCTGTTGTCAAAATACAAGAAGCCACAGATACAGCACCTCATTTCCTCCTCCTTCCTGCTTCCACAAGCCCAAATTATCTACAAAAGAGCACAGGAGGAGCAGAGTAAACCTGTCCATTACTTCCTGTGGTCAAGATCTCCATGTGCACTGATTTGAACTTCGGCTAATTTCAAAGGAAGCTTTCCTTCAGCAGGGACTCTTCTCAGGATTTAATTTGAAGAAGTGTTTAAGGGTTACATTTAGATTGACCTAACCAGGGCAGATTCCCAATTCAATTTTGGGTCATTCTAGAATTATTCATAGAATAAGTCTGTAAAATCCAGGGCCGCATCCAGGATCAGTGACAGGGATATGGCCACACCCCCGTCGGTGGTGTAGTACATGTGTAGTGAAAAGAGCTCATTGCATATGTGCACACAGCCAAAAAGGGTGCGACCACAACCCCTTGCTGTGATCTTGGATGCCAGTGACTTCTCAGACCTTGCTGGCATGTCATTACAAGGTTAGGTTGATCTAAATGCCCACTCATGGAGGCATTCTCAGGGTTAAATTGGCCAAAAAGTGGCACGCAATCTAAGTTAGTTCACCAAAGAAGGTACAGTAACTTAGATGGAGAAAAGGCTAATCCAATCTAGGAAGGGGTTTCCCCAATCTAGCAAATACCCAACTATGCTCACAGCACATCACCTGGGCTGGGAAAGCCCAGCCACTTGTCTTAGCCTTGTGGCTGTGCTATTTTTATCCCATCCCCCTCCACATGATCCTGATTGGGCT
>NW_017729022.1:27926835-27947119 GCF_001723915.1 Gavialis gangeticus | reverse complement strand
TCTCAGGGTTAAATTGGCCAAAAAGTGGCACGCAATCTAAGTTAGTTCACCAAAGAAGGTACAGTAACTTAGATGGAGAAAAGGCTAATCCAATCTAGGAAGGGGTTTCCCCAATCTAGCAAATACCCAACTATGCTCACAGCACATCACCTGGGCTGGGAAAGCCCAGCCACTTGTCTTAGCCTTGTGGCTGTGCTATTTTTATCCCATCCCCCTCCACATGATCCTGATTGGGCTATTTTTAGTCCCTTGACTCCCCCTTCTCAAAATCTACTAGCATCCCATCCTGCACACACCCCCAGACCTGCCACCCCTCCCAATCCCACCAGCCTCTCCCTGCATCCCCACAATCCCACCGGCCTCCCCATTACTTACCTTGGACTTCCCATGCTGCTTCTGGCAGTGGTAAACAGCTGTACGTGCCACTCCAAGAAGCAGTGCACAGCTGCATTCACTGCTCCCAGAGTAGGTTGAGATAGCTTAAAGCAAGCAAACTAAACCTAGACCTGGGTGCAGCAAATGCTTATTTACACCCCAGGTGTCACTATAAACCTGTGATATAAGGAAGAACATTTTACAGTGGCCCTATATTACAGCCATTCCCCATGAGGTATGGGCAGGCCAAAATAAAATGATCAATTATTTGTATTTTTGAATCATAGGAACCACATTTCCAAGAAAGAAATAAACCCTTTTACTGACATTCTGACCAATTTCTACAATTATGATGCATACATATTCTACGAAAATACACAAAACAGATTTTTCCTATCCAAAACCACAACTTCTTTTAAAGTGAAATCATATTCAGAACTAAACTGTTCTTTATATTTTGGTAATTGTGGTTTTTATAACAGTGTCTCTTGTCATAGGAATTACCTAAAAGGTTCCAAAGCCCAAAATGAATGGAGATGGGGAAAGGTTGTACTTTTCCAGTATTTAGTACACTTCAAGCTTTTCTTGTACTTGTTCTTTAATAAAAATGCAAATAGATTTCACAAATTTTCATCCTGGGGAAAATGGTTAGCAGTATTCATGGAGGTCAGGTATCTTGAGAACTCACCGTGCTGAGCAAGGAACTCATTAGCTTTTGTTTTGTTTTTCAGACGCTGCAGATGGATGTAAACAAGCTGAATATCACATTGCTTCGGATATTCCGCCAAGGAGTAGCTGCAGCTTTAGGGCTGTTACCTCAGCAAGTTCACATCAACCGACTCATTGTAAGTACCAAGAGCTTCATATAACAAAATGGCCAGGCTATTTGCAATTAAATAAAATTAGCTTTATTGCCATAATGGAAAAGTCCAATAGAATGTGATAGAAAAAGGTCTCCTTTCTAGAGGTTGTTTAATAGTCAAATAGGATGTGATAGAAAATTATATTCCTGTTATGTGGTACTTCAAAAAACTTATAGCAGATTCCCAATTCAATTGTAGGTCATTCTAAAATTATTCGTAGACTAAGTTCTGCAAAATCAAGGGGCAGATCCATGATCTCAGTGACAGGGGTATGGCTGCACCCCCTTCGGAGGTCTGGCACATGCACAGTGAAAAGAGCTCATTGCATGTGTGCAGACAACCAAAGACGGTGTGGCTGCCACCCCTCACTGCGATCCGGGATGCTGGTTAGCTCTCAGACCTCACTGGCATGTCAGTGCAGCACCTGCTGAGAGCTCCACTTGTAGCATGAGTTCTATGAGGTCATTGGTAAGGGGTCGGCCCAGAGTCCCTGCTTTTAGCTCCAGAACCTGCTGCTGTTTGCCTTTCCCCTCTGACTTTCCCACACCTTTGCATTCAAGACAAGGGGAAAGGAAGGAATGAGCAGCACGTAGCCCCAGAGCTCCATGAAAGCAGGGGCTGAGCATCCCTGTCTACTGCTGCATGTTCCCTTGCTTTCTCTTGCTGCTGAATTCAGGCGGGGAGGGGGAGAAAGAAAGATGGGAAAAACAAACAGCATCAGGCTCCAGAGCTGTTTGAAAGCAGGGATTCCAGACAGATCAGCTGGTGAACTCATACAGTTCCCAGCAGAGGAGCTCCCAGCAGAAGGTGTGTTGACATGCCAGTGAGCTGAGAACTCACTGTGCAAGTAGTACAATATCAGAGGGGGGCTGCAACCAGGCTATCATGCCTCCTCTGAATCCACCTCTGATAAAATTCCATTAGCTTCATCCCTGTTTGATTCTACAGTTCATTTTCATGAGAAAAAAATGTATCCTGGGTTTCTTTATGCCTTATCCCCTCAATCTAACTTTCATCTGAACCTCTGTCTTTATAACTTTGTTATTTCTAAGGCACCCCGATTATAGAGGCTGAGTAATTTAAATGTGAGTAATTTATTACATTAATCCTCCTGCCTTGAATTTGGGCTTTAGCAGCATGTGTTCAGGAAGGATCTTGTCATTCTTAAGGTACCACATTAACAGAAGCTGGTCAGACTTTATTTCTAAGGGGGAACAGTAAGGCATTATTTTTTTTTTCAAAAGATGTTCTTTTTCATTTTGAGATCCCCCATGTAAGGTGAATGGTAATGGGACACAGTATGAACCTATCACTTTTGTTGCTTTCCACAGGGCATTTTTGCTATCAAACAAATACCCATATTGTTCCATTATTCCATTAATGTTTCACAGTGAAGGCAAGTTATTTTTTTAATCTTCATGTCAGCTGAACATTAGCAAAGAGGAATGACAGGTTCAGCATAAATGTATTTCCTAGTTCAATGAGATTTTAAATGTCAAAGGGGATAAAAAAATACCTTCACATAATGCCTCTATGTGAGAGGACCACACAAGATGTACAAAAGGGAACATGAGTAGCAATATAGTTCAATCCTTTTTATTTCCTTTAGGAATGCCAACCATTCATAGCAATCTTTCTGTCCTGTACATTAACCAAAATGATAAGGTTATAAGGTTTACACATAGTAAAGTACAATTAAGAGAGAAACTCTCTTTATGCGTCCTAACCTGAGCTAGCAGAGCAAATCACTTAGCAGCTTCCCTGATGGATCCTAAGTAACTGAGAATATGAAACACAGGCCATGACATGTAATTACTGGTTAATTTTGCAATTAATTTAGACTGGATACACATGCAAATTAACTATCATGCCATAAAAGGTCCATCCAGCTATAAAGCCAGAGCTGGAAAAGGTGTACTAACTTTATAGCTGGTTTCTGTTCAGCTTTAGTTTACATGTGTAGCAAGGTATGCCCCTACCACTGGGTTCCCTAAGCTGGTGGGGCTCCCAGGCATAGGATTGCAACATGCTCAGCCCCTGCCAGGAGCCCCATCAGTTGATGTGGCTCCCAGGTACAGGGGAGGGTGAGGGGGCACTATGTACTGCTGGGACTTGGAGTCCTGCAGCTGATGGCACTCTCAGTCCTGGCAGCTTTCCATGCAGTGCCACAGCTGAGTCACACCAGCATCCCCCGTCAGCTGGCCGGACTTTCAGTTGTGGCAGCACATGGATTGCAGCTGCAGCTGAGTCTTGCTAGCTGCTGGACTCTCAGCTGTGGGAGCCTGCTATTTGCTGGTGCAGGGGGAGCCCAGGATGGCAATCCCAGAATCTCCCTACACCAGCAATAAAGCATGACTCGATCTGATTCGGGATCCCATAGTCACACCTCCTGCCATGCATTAGATCTTTTCACATGTTTACCCAATCATCTAGGTTAGGGATAGACATTCAAAAAGCTGAAGCCTGAATTGATTCAATTTTTGCAGGTTAGTCTAACCTGTAAAAATTGAACTGATTTGCTTGTGATGCGGCTGCAGCTGCCAGGTGCTGCACAGAAGAAGGGGCATGGAGGTGGCTGCAGGGCTCAAAGCCCACCAGCACTTCCAAGCCAGCCTGAGCAGCCTGCAACCCAGCCAGTCCTCACTCATGCTGCCAAGCCAGACTGTCACAGAGCCACAGCTGCTGGGAAGGGCCCAGCCTCCATGGTATTAATCTGTGCATTTTCTACATCGGGGTGGCCAACCTGTGGCACAAGTGCCACAATGGCACAGGCCGCCTCTATGTGTGGGCCACAGCAGATCAGGAATGGGCCAGGCAGTGCAGCAACAGATAGGGCAGGAAATAGAGCAGAGCAGGAGATCAGGCAGGAAGCACATAGTAGGGAGCAGCAGAAAAGAGAGATCTGGCAGAAGAATGGAATAGGAGTGGCACTTGGGGAATGTGCAGGGCTAATTTGTGGCACCCCTGCAAAAAGGTTGCCCCCACTGTTCCAAATGGATAAAATAGGGCACAAAAGAAGATATGTAACTTGTCCAAGATCTTATATTTGCTAAGAAGAGTTAAAAAAGTAACTCAAGACCTTATTCCCACTGACTATGCTGTTGCTGCTACATAGGCAGTTCCCTCCGTGCATAGCTGCTTGCGAGATAAACACTAATTTAGCAGAGGTATAAAGTCCCTCCTGTGATCAGAGGGAGGGTCAGTGACAGGCATCATAAAGAGGTGGGGATGCCACTTCATCTACTTACTTTCTCTTCCGTAATCCACCTACTCCCAGAATTTATTATTTTCCCAGAATCATGGCTTCAGTGTCACGGCAGCTGTTCACATGGGTGATTTGATAACTAACCCTTGCCTTGGCACTGTTGTAGGTATTTTCATTTTGCAAAACTCAGCTTGTCTCAGGGATACTGCTCTCTAAAGATACATAGTTTATATATATCCTGGCTGATCACAAGAGAACAAAAAGGGCTGAGTGATGTGCTGCTATAATGTGATAACATAGAGGTAAACACTCACCCACCAAAATACGGAGGACAGAAGGTACATTTAAAGTAATCCTCTTGGAAAGTATGCTGTTAAATCTGATCTCTGTGTGAAGTTATTTTTCTGAATGCAGCGTTATATATTTAAAAATATCGTGATATATTTCTTTCCTCATAGCAATGAAGGAATAAAGCAAAATATCTCTATATCCTGGAGGAAAATATTAAATTTGTCTCAGTTTTAATAAACTTGTCCCTATTCTGTTAACAAAATTGCAAGATAGTGGAACCAGGAGCAGGTTTTTCTCCTATGCTGTCAGAATTGTTTCCAGGCAGACTTTGAGGTCCTTTCAAATTATTGTGCCATCATATGGAACGATATTGCAATAAAACATAAGAATAGCACATCTCACCATGCCTCGTGACTAAAATGTGTTGACACTATATAGCAAAACAACAGCAAACTACTTGTCATTATCCTAAGCATTTTTGCATGAGCAAAATATATAAAGTTGATGACCTGCAGGTAAAAATAATCTATCAACAGTCACCAAGCAAAAGGGAAAAGATAAAACCCATAGCATATTGTATCATCCTGTGAAGACTGAACTGGTTGAAAATGAGAGTCAGTATATACTGTTGAGCAGCCTGTGTATCCTGTTCTGCCACTTTGACAATATGGTGAAGCTTTTGTGGCTAGCAGAAAGAATTCAGGATTCTACAGTTTTATATGATTTTGTCTGATCTGATTTTACTAGGGAAAGAAGAACTGTGTTGAACTATTTGTGTCTCCGGTAAATAGAAAACTAGGAATTTCTGATGCGCTCCCATCTGAAGAGGTGTTGCGTTCACTTAATATCAATGTTTTGCATCAGAGTTTATCCCAGTTTGGAATTACAGAAGTCTCTCCTGAGGTAGGTGATCACTTGTCTATCATATTAGCGTGTATTATAACTTAGGCAAAAGTATTATAATCATTGAATTCTGTGAGCTCAAAGGTTAAAACATTGAAACTGAAGAGAATGTCTAGCTTAAAAACATTACTGTTACAAGACAATAATAAAATAATGCTGTTAGATTCAAAAGAATGCTTGAATGGGCTAAAAATAATCCTTTAGAAACTTTGGTTTTGCATATATGAGTCGACTTGCTTGGAGACTTCTTTTGGAGAAAAAAGATGATAGAGCATCTCATAATTCCCCACTTCAGGTTGGTTTATCAATCTGCTTTGTCCATATAGGTTTTAATTGTATCTTATATGGAAGACTTTTTATACTTACTTTGTTTTTATCTATGTCTCACTGGCTGCATCTACACAAGATGCAGACTGCATAGTTGTTACTGCACAGTCATTTAGTACTTGCATAGCCAAGTACTAAATGAGTGCACAGTAACCAGCATTACTGCACAGTAGCATCTCAACACGGTTGCCTGCTGACACTTACTGTGCTGTAGTAACGTGTCCAACAACACGACTGTGCAGTAGTAATGAGCTGCTGTGCAGTAAGTATCTTGTGTAGATGCGGCCACTCTGTCTTGTGGAAGAGTTTTTTAACTAACCAAATAAGAGATCATTGTTATTGTTATTATTGCTCTTACAACTTTTATTTTTGTATAGTAACATATTTTAAAGAAATAACATCACTATCACCTCCACATTGCTCAAGACATGAGCTTATCTGCTGAGCTGTGTATACTATGGGGGATACCAATTTAAAAATAAAGGAAGGAAATTGGTGAGTTCACATGTGTCAGGCATCAGACTACCATTCTGGATTTTTTTGGTGTCTCAGAGGCCCATACAGCCAGTCAGATCTCTATGGGAGTTCAGATCCGTGAGTCACCTGAAAAAAAAATCATAAACAAACATTATTTTTCCCGTGACAATTTCCATTTTGGCAAGAATATGAATTTAAAAAAAAAGAAGACGTTTTTATTGAAAAAACAAAAACTTGAAAAACCTAAATTTAGCAGCTCTACTCTCTTCCTAAGCAAAGCATTATAGTTCTCAAATCCAAGTCTGTGTATATGCCATAGCTAGTTACATAATGGCTGCTGCTTATAATATCTTGAAAGTTATTGGACAGACATTTTTTCTGGCTGATTTTAAATATTCTACTTCAGTGTAAAATGCTTCAAGACAGATTCAGTCTGAAAATGTAACACCAAGAACAAATTCTCATAAGTACACTTTTATGCATTTCCTATAGGAAGTTACCTGTGCAGAAATGGGAAAGTTCACCCATTTTTGGCAGCTCTAATACTGGGTTAGAGGATCATAAAGTGAAGCTAAGCACTTCCGTGCAAATGTCAGATCTGTTCACTACAGGTCCCATCAAGTATCAGGGCTACATCCTTAAAATACTTTCTTTAAATTAGAATTGCCCTTTGTTGAAGCCTATGAGTTTTACAGTTGTAATAAATATAATTATCTGTTCCAAATAGTGCACTTACCAATAACACTCCAAATAGATATGGGAAGAAAATATATATGAATAATGGATGAATGGAGAAATGATTTCAAGTTTTCAGGGACTGTCTGAAAAATAAAGTGCTGAACTTCTCATCTATGTTATATGAAAAAAAGTATATTTCAATACTCTGGAACTGCTAGGTATTTGCATTTGCTCTCTGTCAATCAGATAAATGTAGCCAAACAGAGGAAACGATTTCAAACAAGATAAGTCCTTGAAGAATGTATAAAACCATGGAGACTGTACTCTATTTTAAAGCTGTTGCAAAACAAGAACCTTATTTTAATATTATGTCTTTTATTCTTGTTTTTAAGTACAAAACTAAGACCCAAATTCTGCAAAGACTTATCCACATGCTAGTTACACATGTAACTAGTCCCATTGACTTCAGTGGAACTATTCATATATGTAAGCTTTTGTCAAAATTGGAGCTGAGAAGACAACTATGTGTAACCTTACTTGCCTGGTTATTAACTCTTCCCTAAATCTGCTCAAAGAATAAAATCAAACCCTACGAAGCAAAAGCAAAACAAACCCAAAAGATAAACTAGGGAAACTCTTCATAGCACAATGTACAAAGACCCTTGCAGCCCTTTGAATAAATATATTCCTACATTCTTTGATTACATTAATTCCTGAACTGATGCTAAATCTATCCTTTCATATGTTACAATGTCTGATCCCTTCAAAGTCTCTAATGCATTTGTCTTAACAATATCCCCGTAAAGTTAGGATGTATTTTCCTCATTTTACATCTGGAAAACTGAGACCTAAGATCATGCAGTAAGTCTGTGGCTGAGCATGAAACTGGGTCCTTGACATCTAGGGGCCAGAGAGGTATCTGTACCAGTGGGTCAGTAAGCAATACATCTTAATCTGTATACTCACGGTAAACTGATGTGAGTATGTCTCTATTGACTTCAGTTGAACTGTGCCACTTACCTGAGGATGAATTGCCCTATAATCAATTTAGGGAGATCAGTATATTTTCAATTAAATCAACTCTGTCTAGACTATCATATGTTAGTCTCTGAGAAATACCTCCTAAGTAAGAACTGATATCCATCCTACCTTTGCTGTGGGAGTACTGACTTTCTAGTGACTTAAAATGGTGTCCTATACATGCATATATTTTTCTGTAACATATAATCAGCCTGTGGAACTTTCTGTGACAAGATGCTGTTGAGTTTAAGAGTTTAGATGATTATAGTAAAGGATTTGATATAGCTGAATAATGAAACTGTTCAGTTACGCTTTCATGTTTCATGGCAATAAGCCAAATAGTAACTGATAGGAAGTGTGGAAGTAAGTACAAAATTTGCCATGGGCAGCTTACACAGGCCTGTACAGAAGTTACGCTTATCACAGGTTAAGTCTGCAAAAAGCTTTCTAAAGCCATAACTGAACAGATATTCATAACACACAGAATGCTTTAAAAATGGTGGATCCTGCTCTAAGTTAACCCTGGATGGATGTGGTATTAAACTAAAGCGCTTTTGGTTAGAGCAATTTATTGAATGTCTGTACCAGTCCCATCCCAAGCCAAGATAGGTTACATTCCACCAGCATCCCAGGGACCTCTTGCTGGGCAACCTGCAAGCCTCAGCCAGTGCTCATTTGCTCTGGGCAAGCACTGGCCCAGCCCTGCTCCCAGGCTGTCAGAGGGGAGACAGACAAAAAAGACTCTGTCTCCTCCCTGCATGGCCTGGCAGTAAGGTGGGGGAACAAAGCCTCTCTGCTGTGTGGATCCGTACAGCCAAGCTGGCAGGCACAGGTCTCCATGTGGCAGAGAGGCTCTATTTCCCCTTTCCTCTTTCTCTGCCACAGTTCCCAGCATGGCAAAAAGCAGTGCAGATCCAAGCTGTAGCTCCTGACTGCAGCTGGGGGAATGGAGCCTCTCTGCCACGTGAATTTCCATCCCCCTCCCCAACATATGGGCATGGGTCTGGGTGGGGGCTGGGCTGGGTCCACATGGGAGAGAGGCTCCACTTCTGCAGCTGCAGCCAGGAGCTGCAGCTTGGGGCTGCACCACTTTTCGCAGCACTGGGAACTGGTGGGGTGGGGGAGGGAAATGGAGCCTCTCTGGCACGCGGATCCCCCCCCACAAGCTTGTGGCCATGATTCCTGGTGTAACCAGACCAGGTCCTCTGCACTCCACTCTGCAGCTGCAGTTCCCGATGCACCGAAAAGCAGTGCAGCCGTGAGCTGCAGCTTCTAGCTGCAGCTGAAGGAATGGAGCCTCTCCACTGCACAGACCCAGCATGAGCCTCACCAAAACAACCCATGCCCGCAAGCTTTGGGGGGGGTGGAATCCACCTGGCAGAGAGGCTCTATTCCCCCAGCTGCATCCAGGAGCTACAGCTTGGAGCTGCACTGCTTTTTGGTATACTGGGAACTGTGGTAGGGAGTAGAGGAGAACAGAGCTTCTCTGCTGGCCCTCACCAAGACCTGAGTCCACGAGCCGTGGGGAGCTCCTTTCCCACTCCTCCAGCAGCTGGCACTGACAGCAGCTATCTGGCAAGGTGGCAGGGCTGGGGAGAGGGGCCACACTGGCCAATCCAGGGTAGGTGGCTTCTCAGCTGGGTTTGGCTTGGCTTGGCATTCTCCTGCAGCCTCCTACGAGGTGTGCAGGAGTGCCCGCAGCCTCCTGGCCTCAGCCACTGCCTCTACAGGCAGGCTCTGAGTCCCCCCACTAACGTGTGTTCTGTTCAGTCCCAACCTAATGTAAAGCGCTTTAAATAAAGCACTATTCATAGAGTGCTTCCACCTCGGGCTTTTTGAGCATCTGTACTTAGCCTAAATGTCTACTACAAGAATTCTTGTGATTGCATTTGAAGCATGTGATACTGACTTCTGTGAGAGACAAGGTTAGATGGACCAATCATAAACTTTAAAGTACGTACAAACCGTAAGTCAGTGCAAGGACAAGTGATCGTAACCCATAGTTTGAATGCATATTATCATCTTGGAAAGACACACTGCTAATCAAGAAAAAACCCAGAGCCACTTGGTGCCCATCAGATCAGGCATGGCACACACAGTATTCTATCTAGACAAGGCAAAAAGCAAGTTACAACCCTACAGAAATCTTCTGCTCATATAGTCAAAAAAAGATTTGCCTCTCCTGAAAACCTGTCTCCATAAAAAAAAAGATACACAAAAATCGCATCTGTTTCACAAAAATGGAGTTGTATACAAGGAAAGAACTAATGTGGAACTTGAAGTGTGCCCTGAAAATTATCATATCCAGGATTGTTTTAGTCTTTCCAAAGCAATTTTGTCATCATGGGCATGTTATTAACCAAATCAGCTACCTTGGGTTGAAATAGAAGTGGTAACTCAGGTTTCAACTTGGGTTAGCCACTTGAGTTTGACTCCAGGCTACTCTACTGGCTTTACCTTGAATTGTTAATCCAATGTACCTCGTCTTCATTGCTATTGTGTAAGCTAAGTTTGCAACATCCCTTCACCCCTTGGTACAAGTCAGTGCCTTCCTTCTCCCATTCCCCTCTGTTACCAAGGATTGATTTTTCATTTTCCTTGTTACTGAGAATGCTTTGCTAGATTTGCCTGTGCCCTGCTTCCCAACATATCTTAGTGAAGGAAAGGTTTATAAAAAAGCTAAATATTTTTCTATGCACACACCTTGCTCCAGTTCAGCTGAACCTAAGAAGACCCCCTATGCACAGGACACGTCTACATCAGATGATAACTGCATGTAGCCCATAACTACTCCACAGTCAGCGTCACAAAAAAGGTGTTTCTCAATGCAACTGTGCAGTAACTCTGGTTACTGTGCAGTTTATCTAAGTACTAAATAACTGCACAGTAATGACTGCACAGTCAGTGTCTTATGTAGGCACAGCCACACCCTCTTAAATCAGTTCAGTAATAGCTTATATTGATTTAAATTATGTTATTTTTTCACTGTCTTAATTGATATAAGTGAGACTTACAAGTGTCCACACAGGAAATAGCATGGTTTTGAACTAAACTGGTTGTTTGTCTGCAAGAAAATCAAAGGTAAATAAGGTTAAAGTATATCTGTCTAAGGCCTGAGCAGCTGCCTAGTTAGCTAAAGAAACGTGTAATGGTTC
Source organism: Gavialis gangeticus (assembly GCF_001723915.1). Lineage (NCBI taxonomy): Eukaryota > Metazoa > Chordata > Crocodylia > Gavialidae > Gavialis > Gavialis gangeticus. The sequence goes on along the minus strand of NW_017729022.1, from coordinate 27,935,825 downwards.
CCATTAGTTTAATTTAATCATCCACTCCCAGCCTCAAGCTTCAGTGTCTGTAAGAGTTGAGAGGGTTTTTTTACACAGCATCTCTGCTTTTCTGATCCTTAGTATCAGACAAAAGGACGTACCCACAGCTTATCTCTTGAACCTTGACAATTAAACCATTTTAAAATTAACTTAGTAGTTTAGATCCGTGTCTTATCAGTTCTTATGGACTTCATAAGTAAAAGTTCTGAGTTGTTTCAGAAATAATTTTTTATCATGCAAATGAGGTGACTCATCTATGATAACCAGTAGGCCTGCGTGAATGGGGAAGTATTCGATTTGGATTTGGAGATTCGGATCAGCTGGGGAGAGGCAAGCACAGACAGGCAGCTGCAGGTTTTCCCGCAGCTCCTCTGGCTGTGCCTGCCTCTCTCCAGGTGGGGGGAGCTTCAGGAGAAGCCCCCATGGCTACCCTACCCAACCCCAGCCCCTGCCTTGCCACAGACTCCAGGCACTTAAAATAAATAAAAAAAAGTCCCACACTCACCATCTGCAGCAATGGTGATTGGGGCCTCTGGGCGCTCATGGCAGAGCCCCCTGTTCAGTGGAGGGCAGTGGGGGTCAGTGTGGATCACCACCCCCCCTGCTTTGCACCTGCCCCATGGCATGGGTGCAGTGCAGCTCAGCAGGGCACCACGCGTTGTCTGGGAACTAGGGCTGAGCAGTTCCAGGCTCTGGCTGACCCATGGAGCCGCCCCAAGTCCTGGACAGCGTATGGCACCCTGCCAAGCCATGCTGCACCTGTGTCAGGGGGCTGCTGCCGAGTTGGTGCCAGGCGGGGGGGTCATCTCCGCTGCCCTGCACTGCGTGGGTGGGCTCTACCATGAGCCCTCAGAGGCCCCAGTTGCTGCTCCTGCAGCCAGTGAGTGTGGGGCTATTTTTTTTTTTAATTGCTGGGATGCTGGGGCCAGGCAGGGCAACCACTGGGGGTGTGGCTGGGCAGGGGGGGAGATCATGGAGCAGGGGCTGTGCAGGGTGCTCTGCCACATGGTCCTGGAGCCCTCATAGCTGCTGCTACTGCTGATGAGTGCATTTTGGGGGGTTTGGAGGTTTGTTTGTTTGTTTGTTTTTTAATTTGCAGACTGCTGGGGCTGGGCGGGGGGGGCATTGGGGAGTGAGGCTGTGCCGGAGGGCTCTGCCAGGAGGCCCCACAGCCCTTGCTGCAGCCAATGAGTGTGGGGCTTTTTTTAAAAAAGAGCTGGGGGGCTGGGGCTGGGCGAGGGATAGGGCCAGGCAGGGCAACCATGGGGGCTTCTCCCATGGCTCCCCCTGCCCTAGGAGAGGCAGGCACAGGCAAAGGAGCCTCGGGAGAACCTGCAGCTACCCAGTTGTGCCTGCCTCTCCTCAGCTGATCCGAAACTCTTTGAATATTTTCCAAATCAATTCAGAGGATTCATAATAACCAGAACTCCTGCAATTATAATTGCATAAGAGTTTAAATAAAGCGTCTACTGTCCTTAATACCACAGAGCAGGATAAAGTGTGTAGATTTCTTTGGTTAGGGTAAGGAAGTGTTTTGGTGTTCCAAAATGGCATTGCAGTCCGTGTTATCATTACAGCCGCATGACTGTCTTTTTATAGACAATCTCTAGTATTTGGAAATGTTTGGATCTGATTTTCTAAGGGAAAATTAATGAAAACTCTGTCATGGTCAATAAAGATAGTAGATTCAACAACATATGTCAAATTCTATCAGAAAAAGAATCTCTCCTTTGTCACTGTTTTATTAAAAAAGAAAACAATTAAAAGAATTGAAAAAATAAAATAGCACTCAGCTCATATCTGGAGAATCATAGCAGCAGTTCACTAACCCTCTAGGGCAGCTCAGCTGATTTTCTGTATATGCCTTTCATCCAGTTTTCCACTCGGGATGCCTGAAACACAGGAAGGTCATTGGTTAACCTAAAGAGGGTCAAACAGTTAGCTCCTGAGCCAGTGCTGCAGCTGTTCTGCTTGTGGAATTCCCATGGATTTCAATGGGAGCACCGAAAGCAGAGCAGCTGCAATTTTGGGCACTAAGCCAGCATTAGGACCCAGGTCCTGTGCTGTAATTACTTATTAAAACAACTTCCCTACTATGCTGAGGTAGCAAAATTGCACAGACCACTACAAGGCAATGATGAAAGATGTGGAAATATTGTTTAAAATATGTTTAGGAACAGTTTCTGCAACTTACCATTGAAAACTCTTCACATTTCTGAGCATTTCCCTAAACAAAGGACAATCATTTGTTATGCTTTTGCAACCTGAGGACACGTATATTGTTTATAGGGCCAAAATGTGATACCTCATGTGATACTGGTGAGCAATCACCTGCACAAGTACTCTTACTGAATTTAGTGGGGCAAATTGTTTACCACTGTGTATAATAAGTTTCTAGTTGGGTCCAGTGCTGTGGAAGACAGGTATGTCACCGAGAGAATGCTTCTGTTGGAGAGGTTTTCCTTTTTAATACTACTTCTGTGTTCTCTTCTTGATATAAGTCAGTATATGGTAATTTTTTTAAAGCACCTTTAAATTGACCACCCTAACGCATAGGTTTTTATTTTGTGAAACTAATTCATGAATCGCACAGACTAGAAGCAGGAGGAAGCACATCTGTGTTGAAATGAGGGACAGTCAAAGTGAGCTTTTCTGGCAAATGCAGTACAGCAGCTCTTTTTGAACTTTGTCTGTATGTCCAGAAGTCCATCACTGCAAAGTGCATGCAAACACCTCCACTTGAATTCTTTCTGGTCAAAGATTTTTTTGGTGGGGGAGGCTTTTAGGGCTAAAGAGATTAGCAAATGTGTATAGCAGTTGCTTGATTGGGCAAGCTTCCCAGGGCATGGCAAATTCTGAGCATGAGTTACCCCCATTTCTGCTAGATATTCTACTAGCAACATGTTTCCAAATCATGTGAAGACACCGAGGTAGAACAAAAGGCCCTCTGAGTTTGAAAGCTGTCTATCTGTTGCCAATATGAGACAGCTGAATCCTTCTGGTCAACCTCATGACCTTTTTATGTAAACGTCCCCATCATAGACTGTGTCTTCATTGGAAGAAAAGAGAGTAACAAGATAAAAATAGCTGCCTTAAGCTAAAACTCTTAATGAAGACAAGGCAGTGCTACTGGTTTTACACAAGTCAGTTGAGTTAATGCCTAAACAGCTTTTCTGTGCAAGGACAGCGTTCAGAGTTAGGAAATAAGTAGCAAGGACCTGATGAAAATACCTTGTGCTTACTCAATTTGACAGTTGTATTTGAGAAAGGCTATAATAAAAAAGGAAGCAAATAGATTGGGAATTTAGCTCTTCATACTACTATATACAATTTAAGTTCTTTCAAATCTGTTGTTATTTAGGCTTTGCCCTTTGAAACATATAAGTGAAGATTTGCATTATAGAAAGAATATGCAAAATATTTTGAGGGGCATTTTAGCTGAAGAGAGGATACTTGGATCCAAATTTCAGTTAGCTTTTTTTCTATTTGTAAATGTAGTGGCAATCTTATAGCTCACAGACTACCACATTTTTTTTTATTTTAGGAAAGCCAAAATAAATATTATTTAGCTTCTTTAAATGTTATATTCCCCAAAAGCTCTGCAGTTTTCAGCATACACAGCTGCTTTAAAAGTGTAATATCACTGGTAGTCTCTAGGGTTAGGAGATTGCTTTAAACATAATCAGAATTTAATATAAGGTTTTTTTCAGGTTATAGTATCAGGGTTTCTCAGTTATTAATGCATCATGAGATTCAGTTTGCACCTGTTTTCACTTCTGTATAAGGTGTAAATAGTACTTAGGCTTGTGTGTGGGTGTTGTGGGAGGAGACACATAACAGAATGAAAAAGACAGCTTGAGCAATTTCCTCAGCAAATACAAGAGCCCTGCCCTCTTACCTGATGAGCTAGGTAGTTTCCAAGAAAGAATATGAATCTTGTTTGCTTAGTTTAACCCGTTATGTGAGTGGGATATTTACTTTAGCACTTGCTAAGGAGGTCTTAAACCATCTTTCTGTGTGTTAGGATTATTGTGGCAAACGAGTTCAGCCAGTTTGCTTAGCTTAAGTAGATGTTGAACGGGCAGCCGTCAAATGAAGTGCCCTACACTATAGAATACTAACTGTAACAAAACTAAAAACAGGATTAATGCTGGACCAGAACTCTTTAATCTGCATATGCTATGGTATAACATCACCCTTTATTTTTCTTATCCTTTTTTTTTTTTAATAAAGAAAAATGTTTTGCAAGGACAACATGAAGCGGATAAAATATGGAGCAAAGAAGGATTTTATGCAGTTGTCATATTTCTCAGCATCTTTGTCATTTTAGTAACGTGTTTAATGGTAAGTTTATTGTTTTTCCTTGTTTTTTATTAATATATTGTTTACATCATTCTGATGGGTAGAGCCTTTATGTATCCCAAAAGCATTTTCATAAATTAGTCATAAGCTTGGCCACTAAATAACAGTCAGGAACTCTGATAGTGCTGTGAGGCCACAGACAGATGATTAACAGATACATGAATCTTATTATGTTTAGAATGTTTCATTTCTGACATAAAATATTACAATAGGTAAGATAAAGAAATAATGGGCACTTAACTGTGCGTAACAACTTTACTGTAACTTAATTGAGAGCTTCCAGTAACATGATAAACCATTAGAGTGAAGCTTGAAAAAATAGTTTACTAAGCTTGCAGTCAAAGTAAATAGAGACTTCTAGCACATTTTATTTCTTACAAGGTAATTTTATTTTACAAGGTAATAAAGGAGCAATACATTGACATAAAATGTTTTATGCACAGTAATAGTATATTTTAATAATTATATAATATATTAATGTGAAATTTAAAATATTAAATATTGCTCCTCAGTGATTCAAGTAGAGGTAAGTCTGTCAGTTATTTAACTGGTTTTTTGCCATTTAATTTTACGTGTCACATAGTACTGTATGCATTGGTGGATAGTAGATGTCTAGTGTCAGCGCTTGCTACTTCATTCAAAGAAATGAAACTCAACACATTTATACAGCTACTGCCTGCAAATTGACACTGAATGTCCTAAGGGACACTGTCAAATCTTTTTTTCAGTTCATGTTTTAAAGACTATCTGTTACAGTCTCTGAAGCTGACTCCTTCTTCCCCTACCATCTGATATAACTTTGGGCATGACCAAGACTTCTATCTCTGTCCATCCCTCTTTCAAGTTCCCTATATTTAATCTGGGTGATATTTAAGGAAGGGATTCTTCCAGTTGCATCTTCCTCAAGGTGCCAGTTGCATTCCTGCTATCACAGACATGGAGCTTCCTTCTGAATACATCACCCAAATATTTCCATCTTCTTTAATATCTGGTACTTTCTAAGGCATTTGTTTCCAAAGGCATTTTGGTGAATGTCCAAAGCTTTAATTTATTTCCAGCTTTCACACCTGTTTTTTAAGATAGATAGAAATGACATTTAAGTTGAAGATTTGTGATTTGGCTTTTAAATTGCAGGTTTGGGGCAACCAGTTCTTGTTTAGTTTGGTAGAACCTCTCTGAGGTTTGAGAAGTCATATGTATTTTCCAATTTACAAACACCGATTCTGCCATTCAACCCTCTCCCATTATCTCATGAAAAAGACATGGCATTATCAAAGATGGCAGTATAAGTCTGGAAACAAACTTTTGTGGGAGCAGAAATCATAACATCTTAGCCATCATTTCTACAGGCCTCCTCTTTTTACAAGTTCCAGATGCATTTTTTCTGAGTAAACATGAATTTAACCTGTATAAAATGAATGCTTTCATAAACTCAGTAGGTTACAGAGACCTACTATGTATCTTTAAATCTTACATAAAGAGTAATCATCATGCTTTAACTTGATGTGGGCAGTATCAGATTTATGGAGCAGGAGAGTTTATATTTAAAATCCAAAGCTCACAATACCCATCTGATAATAAAATATTACAGCTGGTCATCAGTGATGACCTAACAGTGTCAGTGATTACTTAGGGCATAAAAATGAGGTCAGGTTGGGAGTTATGCTCTTGTACATATGTATTTCTAGATGCCTATTCTTAGAAAGTGTCAAACATGCTATTGTACTAAGATTAGCTTGTAGGCGTAATTTTGGATCTAGATTACCTGAAAGCATTTCTTAAAATAACAAGTGGAAACTGATTAGCATAGTAGCAAACAATAGGTGGTGGAAGGCATTTGAACTTTCTTTGTTAATGCTTTGTTCTATGGAATTCTTATGGAACCTACACAACAAGACAGGCTTTTCTGTTCATGAATTTTTACAAATCGTACTTAACTGCATTATATTACACTTACAGAATATTTCACATTTACAGTCTTTTACATTTTTAATATTTAATGTTACTGGAATATGATGATGAGCAGTCCTCCCTTTTTCATATCTTTGGGACTAGGTGTTTAGCAGAATTTGCAGATTGGAATCTGACAGGCCACACTGTGGGTGCTTCTGCTATGATCTCAAACTTGCAACTTATGTGCTGCTACCCATGCACCTTAGCACCCACGCCTCCCCAGCCCGCAGTGAACAGTAATAAGAAAATAAACACTGACCTACATGGCATAAAATGTATTATGTACTGAATTGCAATATACTGCAATCAGCTACGTGGGCTAAATTCAGATCTGTACATTTTAACTCCTAGAGTACCTTATGTATCTGAATATTTACATCTCCCAGCTCTTATGTCAGAGGAGAGATTTATTGTTAGTAGAAGCCAAAGGGCACTTTTATTGTTGTCCCCATCAGTGGTTCTCGCCATAAATTAATTTCTGCTAGCAGCTTCCATACATCATTGTAATTAGTTAAGCAACTGACTAATTAAGTGCAACTATTTTAAAATATTATTCCAGAGAAAAGATCTCTATGGGCTTTTTTATTATTATTTTGGACAGAAAGAAATAGCAAGGCATTAATTTTGAAAAGCAGTATAATATTGTTTACAACCCCCTCTCCCAAAAACCTGACCTCCATGTCAAAAAATGGTAAAATGCCTGTTTTGGGGTTGATTCTAGTTATAATTAAATTGGAACTTGCCACTTGATATTTTTATAATATACTTATTTTAAATCATGCGGTATATATTTTTTGTCAATTGAATCTTTAAACAGAGAACAGTGGATAACAAAATTTCAGTTTACCACTATAAACTTTCATATGCCTTCCCTATTGGATTTAAAGTATGTGAAACTTTCAGGCTTTTCATAATTTTTATGAATACTTAATGGTAGGAATCTGTACAAATAATGAATAATCTGGCCTCACAAATCACAAATCCAGGAATAAGTGTTCTTTCTAGGAATCCTATTACAGGTATTTCCAAGTAATTAAAGTTTTTTGGGGGACAGTTGATTTTTACTAACATAACTATAATCAAAATAATATTTTTAATGCATAATAAGGATGTCCATATAATAAGTTGAACTGAAATAGCAAAAGGGAGGGAGTTAAAACCAAGGTAGTTATTTCACTCTAGGTTTACAAGTAGGCCAACATTCTGTGAGACTAGCGTAGGGCTTATAAATCCACACTTTCCAGCAAAGATGAGACAGAAGCCTCTGGCAGATGTTCATTTTAAAGGGGCAATATGATCTGATTTATGATCCCAACAATCAGGGGACTGCATGTGCATGGCAGAAGGTACAATTGTGGAACCAGGGATCGGATCCCAATCATGCCATATAGCCAGTGCAGGCAGAGCCTAGGATCATGATGCTGGACTCCCCCTGCACTGGCAAGTAGCAACCAACGAGCTGATCAGTGTTCCCAGCCTCAGGAACACCTCAGAGTCAAGGGCTCCTATGCACCCCTTAGACTGAGAGCCCTGATCAGTGGATGCATGCCACACATGCAATATAAGGCACAATTGGAATGGACCACAAAGTAATTACACATATTTTGTGTAATAACTTTTTGGGGGTTTCCTTGTTGTATTGTGCCATTAATTGCATTAACATGTGGCCAGGTTACTACTTAAGACATGATTAACTGCTTAAGCGTAACATATACCAGGGGACAGAGAGAAAGGTTTTGTTCCCATTAAGTTGAGAGAGCACACAATGGTCTTGATATCTGCAAAAATTAAAAATCTTCCACTTTAGGGTGAATCTATCTTTTTGGTTCTTCTGCACCTTTGTCTTTGTGCATACCATTTATCCTAGTGTTCTGAGACGCCTACCAAGCATAATTTTTTTCCTAGCTCTTATGTCCTTCAATGTGGTCCACATATGCCCAAACTGTGGCACGAACTGTGTCAAGCAATTATGTTTAAATTCACCTTTCGCTAAAATAATTACTTGCATATATTTTTTAGCCACTAGTGCTAGGGTCATATAATTTCTAAACATTTTAAAGTTTGAATGTCTTTTAAATATGCTTTTTGACATGCCCTACTCAGTCCACACTATCTGAGCAAACACTATTAGTTGAAATGTGAAAGAAGGCCAAACATGGTTCTTTAGTCCATTTCTAATTCTGGATAAGAAGTAATTTAGTGGGAAGAGTTTTAGAATAATATTTCAAATACACTTCCTATATAAACATTGGGTTTTGTTTCCTAATTAAGGCTCTGTTCCTACCAAAGAAGGAGGAAATCCTGCTCGTGCCATCTGGTCCCTTAGCTCAAAATGTACTCTTGCCATGTACTAAACAGTCCAGTTTAATGAATGTATTGCTGGTGATTTTGTCAGTTCCCTGGTATACTGAATGTTACAATGAAAAATGAAAGTATAAGATATGATTCACATAAATAGGGTCAGGTAGTGACAGCTCCTTGCATGGATTCCTCCTAGGTGACAGCACTCAAGGGGTTTCACTAATGTAGCAGAATAAGAGTTTGTGAACTTTTGGAAGACGGAAGCACAGCAACACAGCAGGTTGCTCTTGTAATGTGTGTAACAGCCGGAGGAGTCAGGGGGCAGTCTCCAGAGCTGGACTGACTGTGAATTT
>NW_017729022.1:27882621-27921835 GCF_001723915.1 Gavialis gangeticus | reverse complement strand
TGCACATTCTCAGCTATCTGAAAGCTAACCATTCCTCTCTTAGTGTGTGGGTGAGAAGAAGAAATTGTGTTCCAGTCCATTTGTACTAATGTTCTAACTAGGAATTGGATGGGGGTGGGGAGAGGATTGGGGAATGTGTGTGTGAATTTGGACTGCAGCTCCCAAGTACCCCTAGGGACTGATGGGGAGGGAGACAAGGGAAAAAAGGAAGAGAAAGCTTGAGGCTGGAGTAAGGGGAAGAGAGAGCACTGTGCACGTGGAACCTGGTGAGCCCTGCACAGAAGAGTACACAGCGGAGCTGCAGATCTCACTGGCTCCGTCAGCCAGGACTGTGGACAGAGGGAATGTGGACTTAGACTTGGGGGCAGCTGCAGGCTGCTGTTTGAGAGCTCTAGGGACTAAGGGCTTCAAGGGGGACATCTCTGGAGGTGTGGGGGTAGGAGGGGGGAAATTAAGGTGCTGAGTGTATGTTAGCACAGAGTTGATGTTTCTTTACCTTTTACCTTTTCTATCCCTTTGACCCATTGGTTTGTGACCCTAACCGCTCTGATTTTCTGTATAAAAAGCGGGAAATCCCCTTTGCTTCTTGTGCCGGTTTCTGGGGCTGCAAGGTTGGCACACTGAATTTCCCAAGAGTTTGTGAATCCCTTCTCAATATTGCCAAGTAACTGGAGCTCCTCAAGTTTGAGAGAATAAAAACAAAGCTGTGCTAGAGCATGACTTTTTTGCATCTGTTGATCCAGGGCTTTCAGAACCAGGTCTCCATTTGAATCCTTTATGGCACAAGGCAAATGGCACCTGCAGGCAACATGAAATAGCTCCACCAGTGGCTTTCATCCATCTTGAGGCACAGATTTATCACAGCTTGGTTGTTACAGAGACATAAAAGTGCTTCTTTCTTTATAAGTTTAATAGTTAAGGTAAAAGACCACTACCATCATCTACTATGGTATCCAGTATGGCACAACTGCAGCTCAGAAGAGTTTTTCTTTTCTTCCCAAAAAAGGAACATTTTAGCTGCTAATTAGACATGATGTAGTGTCTTTGGAAATGGGCGCAGCTAAATAAGCCTGCACATGCAGTTTGCAGTGCCACAAACCCATCTGCAGCACTGCAAACTGGGCACACTGCACATGCATGCATTCACTGGGCTGCTAATTTGCAGCACGGTGGGGGATTTGACACCAGGATTTCCTGATGTTAAAAAAAAAAAAAACAGGCCAGAAAAAAGTGGAGTGGCGCACGTGGCAGCAGTATGCACCACCTGATACTGGAGCCTGGCTGGCCATGCTGTGACTGCCAGCCAGTTCTGCATGCCCAGATTGCTGCTGCTAGAGCCACAGGAGGCCCCCAGGACCCGAGGTAAGGCTGCTGGGGCCAGTCCAGGTGCTGGCCCCAGCCTCCCCTACCCCACCTGGGGCAACTTGGCTCACACTATATCACATGTGCGGGGCATTTCCCAGGGACAAGCAGCAGCGACACAAGTATGTGCTGCTGCTATTTGTCCCCAGGAAAACGCATGTTCCTGCTTTTGGGGACACACCCAATGATGCCATTGTTACCTTCATAGCTTCTACCAAGCCAATGTACAGTGCCTTTGATATGGAGTTCCACTGAGGTCACTGCAGTGGGTTCCAGGAATAATACAACAGAGCAAAATATTGTACAACTAACCAGTATCCAAGTTTGGATGCTAATGGCTGGAATCCTGGTTTGATGACAACAAAACTGAGTCTGACAGTGACCCTGTTAGAAATATTATATCCTGCTAACAGCCAGCCCATAGCAAGTAACAAGATTTAATTTGTTTGTTTATTGTTTTTTGCTTTTTTTCTTCTTTTTTGAGACTATTAAAAATAGTTAGGACATTACAGTTAGAGCCAACTGAGTCTGGAGCTGTAAGAAGAATCAAATATTATTCTGTATTATTGTCTTTCTTGTGTCTATATTCTGAGAAACTTTTCCGTAATTATTTAATTCACCAGTATTTCTTTTCTTACACTGATTTTGTGACAATTATCTGCCCTTACATTTTATTTATCTTTTTAATAACACAGCTGAAATTATAACCACTAGAATTAAAACAAATATTAGCTAGCAATGAGAAACTATTAGCTGCTAAATACCCTCCCACCCCCTCACACAGCATGGTGTGTGTAATAGGAAATATTTATCCCACTGTTGGAAAGAATACATTACGCAAATACATTATGCAAATTGGGGAATTCTTCTAGAAACCATTGATATTCTGTATAAAGATTGAGGGTATATTTAATACTTTCATTACCTTGTTTACACAGTGGTTGAGATGATAAAAGAATATTTTTCCTCTGTTCTGTAGGTTCTGTACAGATTAAAGGAGAAAATTCAGTTTTCATTGAGACAAGAGAAGGAGAAAAAACAAGAGATCCACCTTTCACCTCTCCGCCTACAGACATCACAGTCGAAGACAGCAAACAGTATGGTCCAACCTCAGCAGGCTCCTAAGGTTGTAAATGTCCTAGTAGACCCTCAAGGCCAATGTGCACCTGAGATCAGACTTCCTTTTTCTGCCAGTCCATCTCCTTTCAAAATGAAACCTGTTGGCCTTCAAGAAAGGTAGGATGGTGCCACATACATTATTTACTCTTCCATTTTGGATCATTACTAATGTGTATCTTCTTCCTTCAAAGAAGCAAAAGCCTTTAGCTCCCAAATGTTTTAGCATTAGTAGACTTCATCCTCTAGAAGCAGAGGTAGTTTTTATTATACAGTGAACTTGAGGGTAAGCACTTGAGTCTAGATTTTCCATTGAAATATTTAAATTGGTCTTCTCCTTTATTTTTTCTCTTTTAATCTTTTCCATGGTTTTGCCTCATCTAGTACTGAGGATTCTTGACCAGACATTTCCTTCCCAAGGTAAAATAAATACAGTGTGTTTATTTTATTGCATTAAGTGAAATCAAAGAACAGGAACAGTAGTGCACCTGCCTGGCATGACTAAGATCCAGGTGTGGTTTAGGGAACAGAGAACATTTTGGGATGCTTAGTAATCTCTTTGCCTGAACAGAAATCAGCAGTAATAATGAAAGGGACTTTCACAGTCTACTTTTCAAATATCAGGATTTAGATGTCGTCGCTAGCGGGAACTCCTGGGGCTCCACCTCCCCTATACCCCAGCCATGCACCAGCCTGTTGGTACAGCTGGACAATGGACAGTCCAACCCAGCTTGGATGTCATGTCCCAATCCCTCTCACTCTCTCTGGCCCTTGGTGTTTCACCGATGCATCAACACAGCTTGCCACCTCCTTCATGAGGCTACGGTCTACGGCTTGTAGGCTGTGATTTAGCTACAGTTCTCCACTCTGCCACACCAGGTTTATGTGGGTGGTAGGGTGACCCCAATGATGGGTTTAGCCTATTAATGTCAAGGGTCCCCAAGTGACCCCAGCCCACTCAGCCCTCGACATATGTCCTGTGGCCTTTCTGCTGGCCTCTGGGGCTTTAAATGAAATGAGAGGCACAAATAACAGAAACTGCAACACATGTCCTGCATCTGGAGACTTTGCCATCCCTTGGCATACTCCTCCAATCTGGCACCTACACCATTCTGGGTGATGGGCCCCTTTAAGTGTAGCCCAGACCCCTCTGCTGGGTCCCTCTCTGGCCTCTCCCTACAGCAGTTGGGAGGCCTCTATTGGCCTTGGGGGAGGTCCCACAGCTTTTTCCCCGCTGTGTCCCCTCAGCTGTTTCCCAGCCACCGGTTTTTATCCCAGCTGGGTGGCATTTTTCAACGACATCATCTTTCCACACTAGCCCCAGCCCCAGAGAAAAGCGGCTGACAAAACATACAGGTGTTCTACCCCTCTGCATCTGTTGAGGATGAGTTTTCCCTGTTATCGAGGCTTTTCTTCTTGGTGTTGCGGCAAGCAGCCCCACCACAACCCATGCCACGGGAGGGATATCCTGTCCCTTTCTCATCAGCCCCCTGGGACATGCAGATTAGCCTATTTTAATGTGAATTAAAGCTTCACTAAGGGCACTTTCACACATGCTGTGGAGGTGGGGACGGGGCAGCGTTTTAATTGGATTGGCTCTGGGAGCCACTCTAATTAAACCACCACAGCATTTCATGCATCAGCATCCCTGTGCCTCAAAATGGTGGTAGGGGCACTTGAACTAAAGCGTGTCAAACAAGCTTTAGTTCAAGTTCCCCTTCACCATTCTTAGGTGTGAGGACACTGATATATGAGATGCATATAATTACCACACTCCAGCAAACTCAATTAATTGAGTCTGTTCCAATGCATTGTGATTACAGTGTTTCAAAGCAGCCTCTGCACTTGTGTACAGGCACCCTAAAAAAACTGTGCTTTTTACTTAATGTGCATTAAACTAGCCTAATGCACATTAAGCATCACTTAAAAACTGTGCTGTTTAGTTAATGCTCATAAATAAAAGCTAATGCACATTTTTCTAGTACCTCACAATGGAGGACTCTTTTACATGTGTTCCATGGGGGGTGGGGGGCCTTTAATTAGAGCAGCTCTTGGAGTTGCTCTAATTAAAGCATGCAGTGTCTCTTGTATCAGCCTCCCTGCACTCTAAAATGGTGGTGGGGTGCTTGAACTAAAGCTTGTGCAACATACTTTAGTTTAAGCACCCCCACTGCCATTTTGAAGTTTGGGGATGCCAGTACAGGAGACATTTGGAGGCTGGCAAGAGCACTGTACTTACCATGCTCCAGAAGACTCGATTAATTGAGTCTTAACTGAGTCTGCTCCAACGTACTGTAATTACAGCATGTCAGAGCAGCCTTACAGTACACTTAAAGGCACCAAAAGGTACTAGATTGAATGTGCATTAATTAAATATACATGTAGATGCGCTCACGTTGAGTGGCTTAAATTGGGGTAGCCATTGCTGTTTAGATGACTTGCCCAAGAATTAGTCATAGAGGCTGCTGCTACACATCATGGGGGTTTACTTCATTTTAATTCTCCCTAAATTGAAGCAATGGGTTTTTAAAAACACCGCTTCAATTAATGGTGAAGTAAACCAACGTGGCATGCACAACAAGGGTCGGGCCCGATCTTTACCTGCCTCTCCAGCAGTGGGGGAGAAAGGCGAGCTGCCAGCAGTCTGAGCAGTCCCTGATGTGTGTGGGGGCGGGGGGGGGGCAGTGCTTTCCTCTGCAGCAGTGCCCCCAAGGGCAGCACCTGCTCACAGGCACTTGGCTCAGGCAGTCCCAGGGGGCACTGCAGCCATGGAGGGAAGCACTGTTCCCTTCCCGCAGGCCCAGAGGGATGCACCGGACCCCCATGAAGGTCAGGCAAGGAGTCTCCGGGGGGGGGGGCGGAAATTAGGCCTGCCTGTTGTTTTTTTTCCTTCAGCGGAGCCTGCCTGCATGGGCTGCTCCTGGGCTGCCTGTATGGGATGCCTACACACTCCCCTGAATTTCACGTGGCCTGGTGCTTCCCTCTGTGGCTATAAGGTAGCAAACTAAAATACCTTGGACGTGTTTTATTTTACTGCCTCCCAAAGTCATTCAATATGCCACCAACAATGTAAACAGCTGCACCATTAAAATACGCTATGCCACTGTCACTGTAAACAATTGTCCCATTAAAGCGGTGCAGAAAGGCATTTAAGCCGCCTTAAAGACCAATTTTGTAGCGTGTACAAAGGCCCAAAAACATCTCCTCACCATGGCAAATACTGCCCCTGCTTTCACAGACCCCACTGGTCATATATAATGGAATCAATGATTCCATTACAGAGAAAAGGAAACCAAATTTACTCAGGGGCAATATCCCTGAGTAAGCTCAGATCCTACAATGGGTAAATTGAATTGGGGAAAAGCAGGGAAAAGGAAAGCATGAGGAACAAGTTAGTGGACTGACTACTGCAAGGGTCCTTAATTACTTAGACGGCCAACTGCTTCTGGGAGGAAGCAGAGAAAAAAAATTGAATGACACTGGGATTAATACCATTAACTTTTGTGCAAGCAGGGCCTTTGAGGTTACTTGTGTTCAGATCTTAAAGCTAAGTTCTCTGACTCCCTCTGCTATCTGTGCCTCTCAGACAATGCAAAGGGAACAGAGAATAGTTGCACCTCACTACCTGTGGATTCCTCAGATGTAAAAAAGTCCCTAAGTGCAGGTATACTGGGCTGCACCAATCCTTGACTGCCAGCCCTTTTTTCCAAAGGACTTTCCAAAGGGAAGTAAGTACAGCTATGCCCATTTTACAGACAGAAAACATAGGTACACAGGATTTGTATGTTTGCCATTCCACACAGTTTTGAAATTAAGAATATTTTGAAAGTCACAGAAAACATATTTGGAAAAGACCACAAGATAATAACATAACTCAAGTGGGGTGACTGGTACAGTAGCTCCAGTCGTCATCTCATGGGAAGGGGGCACAAAAATAGCTGCCACTGGCACTGAGTGCAGCAGATGATGCTGCCCAGAGCCTGGAGCTGACCTGTTACACTTCTGCCAGAAGAGGTTGTTTACCCGAGCAGTTGGCAATGTTTTCAAGTGGCAGACTGAAACAACCCAGCTTGGGTTTGAGGCAAACTAATGCTTAAGACCCAGCTGCTGCTGCTACCACTGCTTTTCCCCTACCACCCAGCCACAGTGCAAGCAAAACCTCCTGCCACCAAAACACCACAAAAGCCTTTCCAGCTCTGTGGACAGGGTCCAATGACTCCACAGGCCTGTGGATCATAGGTTCCTGACCTCTATGTTAGTCCATTTTCCTGTCTTCATACAGGCTCATTTACTGAATATTCCTGTTTGTCTAAACACTGATAAAATCTCCAGTGGTAGCAATGGAGATTTACAGCCTACCTAGGTCAGCTCTGCCAGTGTTTATAGGAAGTCCTGGGAGCTGGAATTATAACCCAGGGCTTCTCACTCTCAGCCAGATGCCTTAAATATGAGTACAGTAATTGTCCCTCAAAGATTGCCTTAAAATGCAGACTGTAATACTGGGCCAAACTTAAAAGAAAAGCAGTTGTAGAAAATGCCAGCAGTTTGCCAGGCATAATCAGTATTCCCATTGCTGTCACTAAATATATTTTATTTCTCAGCCTTTCCCAGGGATAGGGTTACAGTGCAAAGTCCATAACTCTTGTAGACAGAAGAAATAAGCTTGTAAATATGAAATATACACAGGCACCCAGATTCTCAAAGTAGTTAGGCACTTAACTCCCATTGATTTCAACAAGTGTTTTGTTCTTGAAGACCTTTGAAGATCTGAGCCAAAATGCTTGCTTTAAAAATGCTTGCTTAAAGATAATGGCAGATGTGCATGTTCTCCAATAGGCCAATGGAGAGCATGTGCATCTGTCATTATATCCTCTCTGATCTAGAAACCTAGATGAGTTTTTTGCCAGATGGTCGCAGCCTGCTTTCATAAAATATCAGCACTTAAATAACTAACGTAGATAGGAAACAGCAAAGCAAATGAACTTACACCTGAACATCAGAGGAATGTAACAACAGACGCAATGGAAATGCAAGAGGAAATCAAGTATAATATTCCCTTTCAGGATTTTTTTTTAGTTTAGCAATAACTTTGATTCAGTTGGAACAATGCGATTTCAGTAAGTGTGATTTTTATCAATGACTTTGAGAAACAGAGAACTAAGAGAGAGAGGACTCTGAGTCCTCTGCACATAAAAGATGCTAAGGCCAAGTCTGTACTAAAATATTCAGTAATATTCCAGTGGCTATAAAAAGCGAGGACTCTAGGAAGCAAGTAGATGGGTCCTGGTTCACATTTTGTTCATGCAAACAGATCTGAGATCAGAAATACAAAGTTAAAATCACCTAAAGCAGATAGAAATCCTACCCTTTGTCTACTCGCTTCTCTTCCAATAGTTACTGAAACAGGTGGGCTTGGCATTGTGCCTGGAAAGCTTATACATTTGGACCTTTTGGGGAAACCTTCCAAAAGAATTTCATTTGGAAGCTCATTATTGGAAGATCTTTGCTTCCTTATGACTGCAGCAGTGTGATGGCAGGTCCTAAATCATTTCTATGCTGTCAGCTACCTGTGCTGTAGTGTAAAGGGAAGGAATAACCCATTTAGCTCTGTATCTTTCCAGTTAATTTCTAAGGCAATTATACCTGTGCTCGTCTCATTAAAACATACTCTCTGGGCCTTGTCCTGGGCATTATTAAGTGGAGGCTGAGATGTGATCAGAATGTTTGCTCCCATTTTTATCACATTTCTAGCTTTCACAGATGCAAATGAAAGCCTGAAGTTGTGATCCAAGGGGTGAACTGATACCACCCTGCAAACAGGCTAAAAAAATAGCTAGGAAGAATAAAGATTGTCCTATTCAGTTTAACTCTGAAGACTTTTGACACTCAGCTTAGATCACAGCCTGGGGACAGGGCTATGCCATGGGGTTGTGGACAGAGCAGAACAAATCTGCATCATCAAAGGACTTTACATAGCATGCCTACTCTGCACATACTACTCCTAAAAAGGATGTAACATAATCACCATTATTGCAGCTATGTCTTGAAAGACTTATTGGCATCCTTCCAGTGCCATATTAAGAATATTACTTTCAGATATATTGCATCCTTTTGGGATGTAGTGTACACTCACTGTGCTTTACCTCAGCAGGCTCAGGGAAGTCCATTTCTGGTATAGATCTGTTGAGGGATACCATGTCCCCTGCTTATGACTTCTGAGACCTACAGAAAAAAACTTGACAGGCTGGTGATGGGCTCCAGTGCTTACCCATTGCTTACCCATTGTGCTGACCAACTCATTGTTTCTTTGTGGAAACTTTCTACTTTTGTCTCTATTTTGGTCTCCTGTTTTGTAAGCTCCTCTAAGACTCTAACGTCTCTGGGGCA
The DNA here is from genome assembly GCF_001723915.1 of Gavialis gangeticus. Taxonomy (NCBI): domain Eukaryota; kingdom Metazoa; phylum Chordata; order Crocodylia; family Gavialidae; genus Gavialis; species Gavialis gangeticus. The sequence goes on along the minus strand of NW_017729022.1, from coordinate 27,912,970 downwards.
GAAGCAGTGTTTTGTTCGGTGTTTATACTTGTCATAATGATGTCCTTGTCTGCAGTGGCACTCCTAGACATTGTAGTGGAACAAATAAATAATGATAACACCCTTGTGGGGTGTTTTTAGAGCACTGAATGTCTTAAATTTGGCCTTACATCTTTTTCTACCATCATCTTGTTTTCTCTCTCTATGTCCTTACTCATTGGTTGTGTAATATTTATATCCTAGTGTTTAAAGCTCTGGAGCAGAAACAGTGTATGTGGCATGTGTTTGTTCAGTGCCTAGCTTATAGGGGCCCTAATCCCTCTTTAGATTTTTTAGGTATGACCACAGTATAAATAATTAGCATCATCTTGCTAGGGAAGCCTATAGCTCCCTAAGCAGGAAGGGCACCTGGTAGATAGGTTCAGTCATATAGAGCAGTTAAAGGGGGAGATCTCTGGAGACAGGAACAGAAGCTTGGCAACTGAAGATAAGCACCGCGATCCCTCCCTTTTAAATAAATATTAACATTGAGGTGACACTGATGGTACCTTTATGCTTTGTGCCACATTGTTACATTCAACCAGTTGGTTGATGAGAGAGTGACATCTAGAGGAAGGAGGAAAAAATGCAATGGGCTTAGGCTGGGTAGACTCGTAGTTCTTCATCTTTTAAACTCAATATGCTCTTGTTAGACACAGGGCACCCCTCAGAAGGTGCCTGCCCTGAGCCTTCAATCACTTCTTAAGTATGAAAAAATGATAGAGGAATTATTTTGTTGCAAAGAACTCAGAAAGCCCACAACAGGTCAAAATGTTTTCGACACTCTAGATTCCCATTTGAAATCTCTGGGTTTATTTTATGGATTGCGTTTGCACACCTAACAGGGCTGGTATTGTGCAGCATGCCATGGCATCCTTAAAAGGATTCCCAGGGTGGACTCTCTGATGTAGGGATAAGGAGAGCTTTTTTCCTCAGAAACTTGGGACGTTGCCTCTTTCTACAGTACTTTCAGTTGTCTGCCTTTTGTATTCCTGTACTGCATCATTTTGGACTGTGGGTCCCTTTGAGCAACTCCCTAATTCATTTAAGTAGATTGTGAAATCCTGATTCAGTGAAATATTGGCTAAAGCAAGGATATCACATTTGCCCAGCCCCCAGACCATATCTGGGCTGCAGGGCTTCTTATGTGAATTTAGACTTCAATAAGGCACAGGACAGATCTGTACCCACCTCCAGCAGTGTGGCAAACCTGAACTTCTGTTTCCTATCAGGGAGCTGCAGGGATTAATGTGGCTGTTGCTTGCCCTGACACTACTGAAATGTGTTTCCCAGGGGGGCTCTGTGCCCCAAAATTCAGTGCCTGGCCCCACCATCACTTGCTTTATGCCAGAATTCCTAGCCCCTCCAGGAGCCCTGCAGGCCAGGTGGTATGGCTCCACAGGCCATACCTTTGAGATCTCTGAACTAAAGTATTTCATTTTAATATTTATTTTAGTGAAGATAAGACAGCATGACAGTGTAGTCATTAGCGTAACAGGCACTGTGATCCAATAGGTGATTTTTCTTCTCTATGATTAACAAAAAGATCCCTTTCTCTGCTTATTATGTAGTAAATATTTGACCCATAGATGCTGATGGCTAGATATGCAAATTAAAGAATGGCATAGAGAGCATAGGCTGTGTACTCCTAAACTGCGTTTCTTGATTCCTGTTTTATTCTGGATAAGTAACGATTATTGGGCAAGAAAGGTGAAGGGCTTTTTTTGAAGCCTCCAAGCATGTTGTGAATCATTCAGTAGAGGGAGCTTAACAGTTGCCATTTGCTGGCATCTTCACTATATTGCCTAAGTGACAAAAATCTATTGCACTGGTATCACGCCTGGTTTCATTATTGCCTCAGGAAGCAGAACTAATCTTGCTTTTCAGTGTATGTCTCCTCTGAGGCACTGCCACAGTACCATGGGCCTGACACTTGAAATTAATATATAAATGATCCTTTATTTTCCATGAATATTGCATGCTGCCTAATCATTCATCTTCTACTTAAAATCCCATGATTCGGCTTTCTTCCACTAAAAGGGTCAAACCTAATCTTAATCTCAGCTGGTCCAAAATTAACATTGTTTTATATCCCTTTTACCCAAATCAGAATCTGGGTTTTCTTGATTTGGTGTTTCAGATTGTAGCCTGACCTGAAGATCACTGCAAAACTGTAATAAAGCAATCAACAAATTAAAACACAGCTATTCTGTGGATTCCTCACAGAGGCAGTAGGAGAGTTACCCCACCACTAAATCATGCATATGATTTACAAATGCAATTACTCCCTTATCTAGCTTTTGTTGTTTTCATTTCAGGTGTCTATAATCTGCCTTTCTAAATGGCATCTAAACTAAATAGTACAGGACGATTATAGGGATTGCCTGGATTTATTCGGACTATTTCAATTTAACGTTGCATACACAAGAACACTAGGAAAGATAGGAATTATGAGCATAATCCATTCTATCTTTCAGAGTATATAATATGAAAAAAATTATTTTTAAAGTCTCTGCACACACTCATATTCTAAACATGGTACAAAGATCTTCTTCCTCCTTGGTCCATTCTAAATAAGACGGCCAGCTTTGGAAAAAGTTATGAGCCTGTTTCTCCATCACCCAGCTGTCTGTGCAACTTTTTACCTATGCCAAGTGGGTGTAGAGCACTACCATTCCAGGCTGGTAGTATTTCATCTCACTTTGTACTTTTTTTGTCCAGGTGCAAATGCATGAAGTGAGGTATAGAGCAAAGGAGGATAAAGTCAGTGGAATTCAGGGAAAGGTTGACTGGCATGAGAAACGAAGATTAAAAATTCAAAACAAGAACATGTTGTGAGGAGTCACTGCCGGGGCACAAAAATGCCACATTAAAGAAAGTCTTCTCAAAGCTACTGTGAGAGAAAAGTATAGTGGGAAGCCTTCCTATTGCCTTAGTACTACTTGATAGCACATCACTGTGAAGGGCCCCAGTAAGTGTGCAATGCCACCTTAAGGAAGCCAACATGACATCTCAGTCTGTCATCACTATTGAGAAAAAACAACAGGCCTAGAATGGGAGAGTATTAAAAGTTTACATCATAGGAAAGTGGCATTCCATTATTCAAAAGTGGTTAAAATAATAGGCAGTATAAAAAGAAGTAAAGTGGACTCTTCTGTTTACCTACTTATAGTACGGGAATAATAATAAAAGTATATTTCAGTGACGTTGAAAAGGAGCAAATTTTAACATGGTAAAAAGAAAATAATTGTTCATAAAATATATAGTTAACCGCTAGAATTCACTGCCATGAGAAAAAGTTGAAGAGAGGATCATAGCAAGATTAAAAAAATTATTCAACCTATGTTGATAAGGGAATAAACAGTCATATCACAAAGAAATCTGTTGTTGGTGTTAAATATATAATATGAGAAATATAAGCCACTACGCTGAGAGCAGAAACTCTAGCTGGTAGACTTAGGAAAAAACTTTCCCTGAGGGCAGCTTATTCCATAACTACCTACTGCAAAGTTACTTGCATCCTTCCTCTGAAACATTTGGTACCTGTCACTCTCACTGGAGCTATATGGAGCTTGGGTTTGATTTTGTATGGCAGGGGTATCAAATTCACCCCATCTCCTAGGCCAGAACTGGAACACTGGGTTCCTTGCTGGCCAGATCTGAACTGCAGGACTCCTTATGGGCTGGGTCCAGATGCCACAGTAGCAGTGGGGGGAATGGCAGTGACAGGGTGAATGGCACCAGTGGTGAAGTGAGTAGCAGTGTGGGGACAAGCAGCAGCAGTGACCAAGAGAGTTAATGCCACCATTACTCACTCCCTGCCACCACCATACATCACCAATGGGACTCCATACCTGTACGTTAATAGCAGGCCCCTCCCCCACTTGCCCTGGCCCTTTTGGGAACCCTGTGGGCCACAGGACATGGCTCCACAGGCTGTATCTGCACTGTGGGACATATGTTTGACAGTCCTGTGATATGACAGTTCCTATGTTAATTTTAACAGTGGGGCCAAGTAACAGCAAGCCAAGTGGTCTCAAACAGCCAAACCCTCCTTCCTGTTGCTGATGGTCAAGTCCATGGAGCCCAAATTCTGTGGTAAGTCGTGGTGCTCCCTCACCACGCTTCCCAACTTCAGGAGGCCCTGCGAGCTGGATGGAACAGCTCTGCAGGCTGGATCTGGCCCATAGGCAATAAGTCTGGCATCCCTGCTCTAAACCAAATAACTAATAAGTATTGTGATCCAATAGTTAATGTACTGAAAAGAAGGTAACCCCTTCCTCCCTGATATTCGCGTTTGCTGCATCAACATCACAAAAGTCACACTACAAACTGTCACTCTCCAACCAAGCCTCCATTACATTCAAGAAAACAAATCATAGGGTGTGACTCTGTAAATATAAATATGATGTTATTGATCTGCTGTCTTTATACGAAATATTGTATTCTGATCGATCATGTAAAATAACACTTAAAGGGCAGCACCTTGCAGTCAGAATATTGTGAACATGCCAATCTTTGTAGTTTCTGACCTAAGCATGAGAACTTAATATATTTACAGGAAGGGGCCTTGAATTTCCTGGCCAAAATATGCTAGCTTTGCACAGACTTGGAGGATAAATTTACCCTATTGTGTTGAGCTGAATATGCTTTTTGCATTCTTAATTTAACTCCTAGAGATTGTTTTCAGGAAAATGTCAGTGTAATTGTTCAAAGCAGAGCTATGTGCCAACCCAAAAGTAATAGTGGGTGAACATTTTTGCAAAGATATGCATACTTTATCCTGTGGAAAGGCATTTGAAAAGCAGCCAGGGACTTATAAAATAAGTTGGAGATCACAGCCAAGAATTCTGGAGTTCCAACACCATATCTGCCATCACTCAATCATAGTGTAGCTTTGGACAAGTCTATGAACTTTCTACCTAAATATTCCTAATTGTAAAAAGGGCTCATGACACTTACATACTGACCTCATAGGAGTATCAGGGACTGGAATATTATAGAACTGCTAAGCATCAGCATTTACACACATCTTTTACTAAGAGCACACATACACACATACTTAAGGCTTTCCAAGAGTAGGGGATAGATCCCTATGGAGATGTCCAGTTCAGTGCTTTCCCTGTAGAGTATCCAGTCCTACCACTCCTGGAGGCAGGATACTGGGTTAGACGGACCTCTAGATGGTCTGACTCAGTATGGCACTTCTTATGTTCTTTAAGAAGGCTACATTCCTTTATTTCTTCATGGAATAGACCCATGATTTGATAACACCTATGCATTTACAACTTATATGACATGACACATTCTCTTGTTTGAAATGTGGACTACTAAGCACTTTCAGCATCACTCCTGCAAGAAGTTGGTTGCAGGTTGCTTCACTGGAAGCTTCACTGAGGGCCTTGTTACACCTTGCACTGCGAGCTGCACAACTGTTGATGGGTGATAGTGCTAGCTTGAGTTTGGAGCAGTCACACTTCAGGCCACCAAAGGCTTGGAGGACCAAAAGGTACGAATCCCAGCCTTCCCCCATTCTGGGCTTCCCCCCTACATCCTGTCTCTCTGTCCCCCAGGGCTCCCCCTGTTCTCACAACCCCAGCCCCACGGCTCCCTCCTGCCTCTTGGGGTGCCCCCTGCCTCCTGCCTCCCACTGTTCCTGAGGCATTACTTACTTGTGAGTGCCTGTGCTGTGTGTCCCAGGGGAGCAAGCAGGGAATGGTTAACTCCTGCTGGAGGGGAAAGGCAAAGGGGCAATGATTAGGGATATGAGGTGAGGGTAGGGTGGGGGGGCAGTGGGCTTGATCTGGACCAGTGCGGGATGGGGACAGGTGGGGTGTTTACACTAATGTGTAGCCTAGAGTGGCTCTGGTGTGGCATAACTTTGAGCTGCATACTGAGTACTTAAAACCAGTTTTAGGTGTTAATGTATGGACAATCCAAGTGAGAAGAGCCCCAGGAGCTGCCCAAAATTACCATGTAACAAAGCCCTGCTTTGAAGGGCTCCAACTACATACAGGGTCTGCCTACATAGATATCAGGATGAGGCCTTAAGGTATAAAATAACTGTTCATTTCTAGTGGTGGAAGTTTCCACTGCTAGAAATCTTTCCAAGAGAGAGAGCATACAAGTGTAGCCAGCAAGCAGCCCCTGCACTGAAGCACCCTCATGCCCCAGCCAGCCCCATTAGTGTCTACACATACATTGCTGCAGAGTAAAAAACTCCAATGTAGGATAGATAGTACTTGTGTTTACAAGTACTGTATGTAATGCATTTATTTACAGTGGATTGAAATTAGTTTACTCTGTCCTAATAGCACAGCACATGTCAATGCTGAGGCTTTTACTGTGGAACTAAGTAAGCAACTCTGCAATAAATATCTCATGTGGATGCACCCACTGTTAGCACTGTTAGGTTTACAAACATATTTCACAAGTTAAACCCAGATATTTCAAATAGAAGTCCATAGTTGTGGTCTTTCTGACATTTTGCAACAGAAAAATTGCTAATATTTTTCTGTAGGCAAAGAAGAGTGAAAACTAAGAGCTGACATTTTCCAAGGGATGCCTCAAGTCTATCTATGGGTGCCTCAAATCTGAAAAAGGTTGAAAACCACTGGTCTAGATAGTCATATGCCCTTTAATTTTATCAGAGTATTTGACAGTGGCTTACCCTCACATCATCCTTCTGCAGAAAAGAAATATGATCAGTATTATCTCCATTTACAGTAAAAAATTGAGGGACACAGAGAATAATCCATGACTTGCCCAGGTTACTAATAAAAACTGATGTTGATTTCCTGGGCATAGACCAGTGTGTGGTATGTTGCATTTGCATTCTCTCAAGGAGGTATGAATGTTCCCTAACACTAAGAGATGATAGGTTTTGCTAGTTATAAGGGGGAAAGGATTTTTTGAAGATACCTTTTATTAGACCAACCATAGAGTTGAGAGAAATGTTACAAAAGCTCTCAAGCATAAAGTTCCCTTCATCAGGAGCATTTATTCTAGAAAACTCCTATAAAAGTTGAAAAGAAAACAGCCTTGCAATAAAATATTTTTACTCCTCCTATGTAATTTGATAATTATTTCTCTTCCAAATGGTTGAAATAAGCTATAAAAAGCTGAGTTCTATATATTTTAGAGTAAGTATAGAACAATTGGCTTCATCCCTGTAAGATTTATTGATGAGAGACTTCTTTATTGTGTGTGTGATAACAGGATCACAGGAAAATAGGTCTGGAAAAGACCTCGAAAGATCATTTAGTCCACCTCCCTGCTCAAGGCAGGACCAGTCTTAGGTTTCTAGACCACATGCATTACCTGCAAGCCTCATGAAGTTACTCATAGCATCTTCAGCACCTCTCTTATGAGAGTAATCCAAATGCAGCTAGAGTAGATTGTGCCCCTTTCAAACAACAACTTTCCTTTGCCACATCTGAAAACCTTCATAGAAGCTGACATTTATACCTGAGACTGGGCAATCCAGGCAAACTGACCCACCCAACAACCCCATTGGCTGCAGTTCCACATTCTTGTTCTTTAGAAAGAAAGGAAGTGTTTTGCCTAGAGCCAAGACAGCAATGCCTACACAAGAATTTCTATTTGCTGCCTTAGGATTTTTAGCCAGGAATTTTATAACAATTTTATTGTATTCACAGGTGTCTTATCTTGCATTTATTCTTGTTACTCTAGTTGCTACTGGTGTTAGCTTGTACACAGGAAACTGCAGTACCAATCAAGTTAGTTCCCAAACTGACAGGAAACCCTATTTGGTCAGATGTTGATTGTGCTTGTCTTTACTGCTCCACCCATCACTTTTTGTTCCTTTTTGGCTGAAGTTAAGACAAATTAATCAGTGGCCACCATCTGGCAGACAGTTTTGGTCGATTCTTAGTAAATTGTCCAGCTGATTGGTTAAAAAATAAGTATAGTACAATAAACTGAGGGCAAGCATATTAGTGTTAAAATATTTTTAGAGTCCTAGCCTCTTACATAGTCTCTGGGCCATGTCACATGAGACACTTAGCACTTGTTAAATGCACTTAAAATGTGAATATCTGCATGTTTGTGAAGGCTAACACATGCTAAGTGCACTCATATTGTATCAAAGTAAAGTTATACCTTTTCTGGTGAGGAGCGTCTCCAGACTGTATTGAGTAACATGTGTTGAGCTAACACTGGAGATATATGATCACTTGTGGTCCAAGGGCTGGAACCCACAATCTGTTTTTTGGGGGTTCCAGTGTGGTCCAGTGAAGGGGCTGGAACTGATAAGCAGATGATTTTTGGTCTTAGCCCAAGGGCTACACTGGAGCCAGTTAGAGACTCTGGTGGATTCCCAGGGATGGGACCAAAAATCAGTTGATTCCACATGGCACCAAAGTATTGAACCAGATCCAGTCAAGTGCAAGCTAGCACTTCAGAAGTCCAGTTCAAGACTCCAAGGCAGTGTAGGAACAGCAATAAGCTGATTATCAGTCGAACCCTGGAACCACACCAGGGTTGGACTGACAATCCAACCACACTCCAATCAGCTCTGATCCCAGGACACTGGTGGGATCCAGTGGCAGGGGCAACACCTTCCCCAAGACTCGGCTCCCCATACCTACTGCCAGCATCAGAGACTGTACTAAGCATTACCATGTGATTGCTGAAAACACATTCTAGCTTTTGATAATGCCTACTAGGATCTAAATAAAACGTGCTAAATGTCCCATGCGACAAGGCCCTCTCTCTGGCTTCCTGGAGGAATTACTAATTAGGATTCTATGAATAATCCATAATCCCTAAATTTGTGTACAGGAGAGAAATTTGGCTGTTTGGTCTCCCTAGTGTACCTACAAATCATTTCATAACCATGTTATGATGATATTCTTGCCCTTATTTAAATTAGACTTGCTTCCAAGAAAGGTGCCCAGTATGTGGTCCTTCACCATAAAGTTTTCCATTGGGGAAGTTACATTGCAGAGGGAATCACTGACATAACAGTTCCAAATGTACAATGGTCACGGTATGGTCCTACTGGGCCTTTGCCAGTATTTAGATGGTCTGTTTGGTTTACTTTCTATATTCCACTGCATAGCAGTCAGAGTTGACTGTGGTGCTCACTTGCATTCTATCTGCTGTAAGGCTGTATGAAACAGCACTGTTTCATTTTGACTTCCATTTTGCTGTTTCGACGGGACAGTGTTTCATTCTGAGTTTTGTTTTATTTCGAAACCACTGTTCCATTTCTTTGTCATTACTGTTTCGCTGTTTTGACGTTTCACCCGTAGGCTATAATGGGGATGCATGAAACTGCCTATAACTTTGTCATTTCTTGCCTGATTTGAATGAAACCTGCCGACTTGGTAGCCCCTTCTGAGGCCATGAAGCCTGCCAAGTTTCAAGGAGATAGGTGGAGGGGTTTCTGGGAAACTGCACCTCAAATCTTGGAAGCAAAACTCATGTCACTTGTAAGCGTGAAGGTACAGGGGGGTGAAAACTGCAGGGATGGCAACCTCTGCTGAGGCCACAAAGCCTACCAAGTTTCAAGTGTAGGGGTTTCTGGGAAACTGCACCCCAAGCTGCTGACAAGCAAAACTCATGACGTGTGATTGTGTGTTAAGGCACAGTTGTTTTTCTGTCTCTCCCCCAGAGCACTGGGGATCTCAGGGAAGGATGACAGTCACTTGCCAGCTACACACAGTCAATATCAGATCAGTCCTTTCCCCCTCTTCCCCCTCCCTTTCCTTACTTTCTGTCTCCCTGCTTTGAAACTTGAAACATTTCAAAGTTTCAAAAAACTTGGAGTGCCCTTGTTTCATTTTGAGGCTGTTTCAAAGCCTTTCATTTCATTTCGATTTCACTGTTTTGAGCTTGAAATGAGTCGAAACAGTGTCAAAATGAAACACTCAGCAAAATTTTGCACAGCCCTACTATCCAGTGATCAATTTGTTTAAAAGATTTTCATCCCTTTTGCTTCTGTTCATAGTACATTTCAGGTTGGGCCTTCTATGAACATACTGACCACTAGCTTGAGGGTTAATGAATGGTTAGTCATCTGGGATGAAGATAAAATCCAGGGGGAGCTGAAAATGATTATTCAGAACATTTTCGTGTATAACACAACACCCCAGAAATCAAAGGCCATAAAGTCTGAGATAGCAAGTCCTTGGGGATAACATTACATTTGGGTCAGGGCAAGGGCGTCCATTCTTTAGCAAGTTGGACCAACTCCTCCAGCCTCATCTTGTTCAACTGTCTGAAGTGTAAATGGATAAAACAGAGCAGCCTTGAAGTGCAATGGTAAAGAATACAGAAGAATTCCAGGTTCATTAACTATGGAACAAAAGAAAGAGTGGCTAGATTGGGCTAATCATAAAAAAATGCCAAGACCTCTACATTGCTTTACAGGAACTCAAGGAGCAGAAAAAGCAAATGACTGGTTTCAAGAGAAGAAAGGTTGCGTGTGTATAAGGCTAAGGACAGAAGTTGCACATAAACTGGTTTAAGTCATCAGAAACTGGTTGAAACCTGTAACAGAACAGAAGCTCCGTGCACATAAGCCAGTTTCAAAATGGCTGAAACTGGTTTAAGATAAACCTGACTGAATGTACTATCAGACTTAACTGATTCGGGTCAAACCAGTTCATGAAACTTCTGTCCCAGTCCCCTTCCTAGTTCAAGTTAAATCAGAATCCCCCAGCATACTCTGCAGCCCTGGGCTGAGCTGTGCTGTCTACTTCAGCAGAGAAGAGTTAGTGGGGCAGGGGGAGAGGCAGGGACTGCCGCCCAGGCAAACCCTGGCTGGGGTTTTGAGCCAGAAAAGAGGATTAAACCCACCTTCCCCGAGTTAAACCCTGCTTCCCCCAAGTGCAGAGTGCCCTACTGCTAAACTTACTGAAAGTTACTGCTGGCTGCAAGTATAGACTACGCATCCCAGAGGCATCTGGAAGCAGGAAGAGGGAAGTGATGAGCAACCCTGAGGCATCCTGCTTCTGTGATGCTGGACTGCAAATCCCATAGACCGTGGGGGCAGCAGGAAGAGGAAGTGAACACACAGCCAGAGAGCCATGCTGTAGTGCCCCCCTGGCTTCTGGCTTGAGCCACTGCAGGCATGTGGCTGCGCTTCCTGAATCAAAGGTAAATGTGTATGTGTGTCCAGTTCTTTCTTACTTTAATCTTTGCAGCTTAGACCAGCTTGCAAAGACTGAATCGATTCGGCTTCGGGCTTTTTGACTGTCTGTACTTAGCCTGTCCCCAATTTGGGCCAAATCTGAATCAAATATGGCCCATTTCGCACACCCCTACTACTGGCATCCTGAGTGTTGTAGCCATTGGGCCCTGTGTTTTGTAATAAACTCAGTGCTGTCTGCCTGTATCAGGTGTGCTCCGACCATGACTATCAGATTGCCTCCTCCAGTTACTTAGGCAAAAGAAAACCTGCTCTGTGCTCTTGACTAGCTTATATATGAGACATGAGCTGAGCCACTTAGTTGTACTAAGACAGAATAATTTCTAGGCATGTGCAAAAGCAGAACTCTAGCATATAATAAGATTTTAGAACACATACTGAAGGAGAGACTAATCAAAGATATGGAAGTAAACAGAAAATGGGTCAAACATGGTTTTATCCAAAGAAGACTGCATCAGACTAATTTACTATCCTTCTATGACAAGAGTAACAGGTCTCCCTTTGAACCTAAGGCCAAGTAGGCTGGAAGGAAGGGCTAGTGAAAGGGGTCTAAGGAAAGTTCAGTGCTGGAAGAGACTCAAAAACTAAGTAGAGGTAATGGACGGAAACAAGTCCTGAGAAGCCTAATAACAAACCTGAAGAACATCGTAAAGGGCAGGCTCACTGTTAAGAAGTCATAGGAAGCCCAAAGGGTCCCAAAGGAATTTCAGTTGTAAAAGGTGCTATGTGTCTGTAAGCAAGGCTCCCTCGCTTCCAGTAACCTGCTCACTGAATTAACATAAGATGACAGGTGAGTCAAGCAGGAAGCTGAGAGACACAGACCTGGGGACCATAAGGACTGCCCCTGAAGAAGGAGGCACTGGTGAACAGTAACACAAGATAACTGACATTTTAGATAAAGGCAAAACAGGGCATGTCTACTTGTGCTCCTGAGTGTGCAGTTGGTAATACACAGTCCCGGTGGCACATGGGTTGTTTTCAACCCCACTGTGCGGTAGCAATGAGCATGATGCTACTGTACAGTAGTGGCTGCATCACAGTTATTGCCACCGGCACCACATCACCGTAGTTCATCACTTCAGTGACATAGCATCTCATGTAGATATGCCCACAATTAACCTAATTAATCCAAATTTAAGCGAAGCCTTTGATACTGTGCCTCATGGGAAATAATTGGCTAAACTAAAGAGGATGAGCACCAACACAGCAATTACGCAAAGCATAAGGAATTGGCTAAAAAAGGGAGAATAAAGCTGAACGTGAGTTTTTGACTGCAGGGCAATTATCAGTGGTATTTCTTAAAATCTAACCTGTTTAACATTATTGGCAACCTTGGTGCAGGAACTAGATGTGTCCTCATTAAATCTGTGGACAGCACTGAACTGGAAGGTCTTCCCAATGCAAAAGAAGACTCCACTGTTATGCAGGTAGATTTGTGGAGCATTGGAAACAATCTAAAGAGCAAAGTCATGCAGTTAAGAACCAATAACAAGGACTTTGGCTATAAGATGGGTGCTCATGGACTGCAGGTGTGTGAGAAAGAGTGGAACCAGAAGTACAGGTTGGCTATTGAATGACATGAGGTACCAGTGTGGCTCTGGAAATGGCTAATTCAATTTTAGAGTATATTTTAGGCAAGGTATATGTAGTAGAGATGAGAAGGCTACTAGTATTATTGTACATGACATTTGTAAGACCCCATTTAGAATACTGCATGCAATTCTGGTCACCAAATTAAAAAAACAAACCTGAAATAGGTACAGAGACGAGCTGCAAAGACAGCTGAGGGAACAGAGATGTTATCTAAAGCAAGAAAATTAAAGAACTTTGGCTTATGTAACTGTGCAACACAAATATAAGGACTGCCTTCCCAGGATATTTTTATTATTTTAATTCTGTATATTGGAGAAGTAAGTCATGAAGTGGTCAAGTGATGGCTACTCCACACAACACAAGCAAAACAGTATCTGTTCTGGGCTTTCTAATTCTTAGTCTCCAGGTTCTACATGCCGTATGGGTCTAAGGGAAATAAAAGGGAGGCAATGCTGAGTGTTCCTAGTTGGAATACGATCAGTGGGGTAATTTCCAAAGGCCTGCATTTGCTATTATTTATTAATGGCCACTTTAGTATTGTCCTGTTTAGGATAATACCACAACATGACAAAGTAGGACAAAACTTGAAAGAATTTAAAATGGCTTTTAAAAAACTGGTAGGCATCAAAAGAGGAAGTACTGTACATAATTCCTCTGCAGAAAACTGGCATTAACCTTGAAAGTTCTCAAGGGACCCTCCTCACACAATTGTTACGTGGTCAATGAAGGTTTTTTTGAGAGTTGTACTGCCACTGAAAGAGTGAGCCCATTCCTGGCACCAACATCTCAGGTTGTACCTCCCTGGGGTTGGAGTTTTCTGTCCCTGTTTCTGAAGGTTGCATCTCCTACCTCTTTTAAGGACCCCTAAGCTCTTTCTGCAATTGTTGAAAATGCCACAGAGTGAATGTTGCATGCTGTATTTTCTCACGTAACACACCTTGGAATAGGATACACACCTTGTTTTTAACAAGCAGAATGACAAAATATATTTTCTTGTAGAAACTGGACATGTCTACACATGTATTTATACACTGCTGCTATTGTGCATTAAGTTCAGTACCTCCAATATGAAGTACTACCTACATAAATGTGCAGTAGTTAGTGCTTTGGACCCATGCATATGGACTGTCTACAGAGTGTTTATACAGGTAACTGAAAACAGAATTTCAATAATTGGACTCCTTTTGATTATATGAAAGGTGCTTTGGAAAACTAGACTCAAATTAAGTGAATCTTCAACCTAGAGAGGCTTTTATGAAAGGTCCAGAAGTATCCGTGGTTATAATATGAACTCTCTTTGTCATCATTATTACAGTCTAACCATAAATGCAGTTTGTGGTAGATCACTGAGGGGGAGAACACAGAGCACAAGAAAACTTTAGCCCACTCTCTACCACAAGCTCAAGAGAAAATCTGGGGACTAGTCTCTGCTATCAGTCTCTAGAATACAAGACATTTTGTTCAGGCTTTCAGAGGCAGGGCTGGGGCCTTTACATACTCGCACAATGGATCTGGCACACTACAAAGAGTATGACCTTCCTAAAGGGTGGTACTCTGAATCTGCTACTCCTCATGCAGCCCTGGGGCTTCCAATGGGACAGTACTGCATGGGAGTACCTCACATGTAGGACAGTGCCACCAAAGCACACTCTAGCACACTCTTTATATAAAAAGCAAAAGATTGTAGTCCAGGCTCTGAATACAGCTTTTTAATGGTAACCTAAGTCTTTGCCTCAGTTAGCAATTCAGTACCTAACTCCTGAGAGGTGTTAAACCCAGTCACAAGCTATGTGCCCAGATTTCCCACAGAATGTATGGGGAGGCAGGCATATAAGGAAGGGATTTTCAGGAATTGCCAACTGAACTGGGAGCTGCCTAAGCTAGTAGACAAGCTTTAGTGACATGGTGCACTTGGCTAACAAGCTAGAGGAGGCTATTCCCACTTCTTGAGATGCTTAGCTAGGACGTGGAACAGGCCCTTTGGTCAGGTCAGCCATTAACTTGGGCTCTTGCACCTAAAACTTACAAACTCACCATTCTGTTCTTTCATTCTTGCGTGTGTCCTCAACTAACTTTAGTGCAGGCAGTCTCCTGCCGCTCTACCTATCTGCCATTCCAACAATGAGGTTGGCATATAACCAGTGTTAAACATGCCCTGAACTTTGCTGTGTGGCTAGGCTCTAGTAACAAAATAAGTGCTCCCTGGTCTAACTAAAGAATGCACTTTATGGCTGTGGGGCTTTGGTTTGTACTAAGGCTCTGAGCACCTCACTAGCTATGGGGCAACCTCTGTGCTCATGCCACTTCGCAATGCCAGAGATATAAGTCAAACGTAATAGCCTGTGGGGTCAGGCAGAATAGGTGGTTGGGAAGGGTCATGAGCACGTGCCCAAAAACCATTGTCATGCTCTCCGTTTTGGGCCTAGATGCACATGGAGTGGGAGTGAGTGAGTGTGGTTTGATTCTCAAAGGTGGCCCAGGCTCAGGATAGAGACAGTGTAGACATGACCTAACATACTAGATTCATAGATTGGAAGAGACTGGAAGGGACCTCACAAAATCATTAGGTCCATCCCCCCTGCACTAAGTAGGAAAGACAACTGGGCTCAGGTGACCCCAGCAAGGTGACCGTCTGGTCTCCTCTTGAAGATTTCCAAAGTAGGTGATTGCACCACCTTGTCACAGGATGGGGATGGCCATGATACCCCTAGGGCTTCCTGACCATGCCATCCCTGCCCAGTGAGCACCCTCTTTCTGTCCTACCACATCTTGGTATAACTATAATAAATAGGGAGGCTGCCCTCAAGTTTGTTTGGACATGGTCCTGATGGACTCCACTGAACCATATGGGTTCTCGGACCCCTTTTGGGTCCCACTCCAAAATGGATATCTCGGGATACCCTCAGCCTTATGGGCTAGATGCATGGCTCCAAACCGCTCCTTTATCATGCCTGAAGCCTCGCAGACAGCATTCACACAGTGTCCTTCCAAGGCCGTAGTTTCACTTGGCCTCTGGTCGTCACTGGGCTCTCTGCACCCCTGTTTCTCTCTCTGTGCCCCTCGGCGCTGGGGTCTGCTCACCCCCTTTTGTCACTGCACCCACATTGGTGCTGGGGTCTGTGCAGCCTGGATACTGCGTCCACACTGGTGCTGGGGTCCCCACACTGTAGTGGACCCCCAATGAGGCCTCCTCCTTCCTCAGTAGCCTCAGCCCCAGTTTTGGGGGAACAGACCAAATTAGGAAAACGCCCGGAAGGCTATGTGGACATATGCCCAATCCACCGGCATTACAAACAGAAATCAAAATATGAGCCCCTGGGCTATAACATAATTCAAGCAGCTCAGGATGTACTTTGTCCCTTTAAAAGAATCACTCTTCCCCGGCACTACAGGCCTTGTAGGCCAGAGTATCTGGTGAGCTCCTGAAGTCCCTTAATCTTATTTCAGAAGCTGAACAGGCAGTCAGGCCTCTTCCCTTAGCTTTCTCTAGGAGAGCTCCTTCCCCCTTGGCTGCTAGCAGATGACTCCCCCTCTAGTCCCAGCCCTGGGGTTTATATGGGATGCCTCGTCCAGTCAGCTGACCAGGTGCAGGTGCAGGTGCAGGTGCAGGTGAGGGCTAATTTGCTCGGTAGCCTGTTGCCATGGTAACCTACACCTGTGGGCTTCTGTCTGGCTCTCTGGGCTCCCTCCCCAGGCAGGTTCTGCTCTTAGAGGAGCAGGCACCTTAGTGCCCTGCAACGCACCTCTGGAAGGAATTTATGCCACAGTCTAGACACGCTAACTGTGAAGAAGTTTTACCTAGTGTTAAACCAGAAACGGTCTTCCAGGAGTTTGTGGCCATTACTCCTGGTTTTCCCCAAGGGTGCCCTGGTGAACAGTTTTTCACTGAGCCCTTGATGCGTTCTCCTGATAGAGCAGTGAGCTGTTACCGAGTCCACTCTCAGCCTTCTCTTTTTTGAGGCTGAAGAGACCCCTCAGCCTTCCCTCATATGGCTTGCCTTGCAAGTCTCTGATCATACAAGTGGCTCTTCTCTGGATTCTCTGAAGCTTTTCCACATCCTTGTTGAAGTGCAGCACCCAGAACTGGACACAGTACTCCAGCTGCCCTCTCACCAGTGCTGTGTAAAGTGAAAGAATCACTTCCCTGGTTTTGCCTGAGATGCATTGATTGATGCACGCCAGAGTATTGTTTGCCCTGCTGGCTACAGCATCGCACTGACGGCTCGTGTTCATACTATATTATTACCCCTAGGTCCCTTTCAGTCATGGTACTAGTCAAATTGGTGCCACTGAGCCTGTAATTATGTTGGGGATTGTTCATCCGCAGATGGAGCACTTTATACTTCTCAATATTGAACTTCATTTGGTTCTGATCCGCCCAACTTGTCAGCCTGTCTAGGTCCACCTGTATCTACAGCCTATCTTCAAGTGTGACCATGCTCCTTCATAAATTGGTGTCATCCATAAATTTGGCCAGTGATCTCTTCACCCCCACATCCAAATCGTTGATAAAATGTTGAAAACCACTGGACCAAGCACAGACCCCTGAGGGACACCACTGGCCACTTCTCACCAGGACGACACAGATCTGTTCATTAGAGCTTTCTGGGTCCTACCCCACAGCTAGCTTCCTACCCGCCTAACTGTTAAGCAGTTAAGCCCACAATCCTCCAATTTTCCCGTGAGAGCATCTTGGGATACCAGATCAAAGGCCTTTTGGAAGTCTAAGTATACAATGTCGACCTCCTCTCTTATCCAGGTGGTGAGTTACCTGGTCATAGAAAGAGATGAGAGTATTAGACAAGACCTGCCTGCAGTGAAGCCATGCTGGCTGTCATTCAGCATCCTACCTTCTGCAAGCGTATCTCACGTAGACTCCTTGATGAATTTTTTCAGGATTTTCCTGAGGTTAGGCTAATTGGACTATAGTTGCCCAGGCCCTCTCTCCTGCCCTTCTTTAAGATGGGCACAACATTGGCCCTCTTCCAGTCTTCAGGGACCTCCCTCAAGTGCCACAAGTTTTGGAAGTGTTTCACCACAGGTCCCACGATGATTTCAGCCAGCTCCTTCAGCACTCTTGGATGAAGTTCATCTGGTCCTGCTGACTTATAAATGTCTAACTTTTCTAACTGATCACACACCAGCTCAACATCAACAGTAGGAAGGTGGTCATTCCCACCATGTCCATTCTGAACCTTATCTAGTATGATTTTCCCCTTAGTCCGGTGAAATACCAAAGCAAAATAGTCATTTAGGAGTTCAGTTTTCTCCTGAGTGTTGGTAACCAGCTGTCCTGAGTTGTTAAACAATGGTCCCACACTTCCTTTTGTTTTCCTCCTGTTCCCTACATATCTAAAGAAGGCCTTCTTATTGTTCTTGATTTCTCTTGCTACTTTAAATTCAGTCGCCGCCTTAGCCTTTCTGATCTGCTCCCTACAAGTGCAGGCTGTTGTTGTATAGTCCTCCTTGGGGACTGTCCCAAGCTTCCATTCTTTGTATGTCTCTTTCTTCTTTTTCAAGAGGAACATGATATCCCTATTAAGCCAAGAGGGCTTACTAGCCCTTCTGCTACCTTTCCTCTGCATGGGAATGGGCTTCTTTTGTGCTTTGAGAATTGTGTCCTTGAGGAACGACTCTTCATGTACTCCTTTCACCTTCAGTCCCTGGTCCCACAGCACTCCCTCTTCTATTGCCCTGAGCCTGTTGAAATTCATTTTTTGAAGTCCAAAACTTCTACCCTGCTTCTGAGAATGGGACTCAGCAGTTTAAGTCACAGAGGCCTTGCGGTGCTAAGTGGAGCAGCACCTATTTTTAAAAATCTGGACTGTTGTCTATAGATGGCGCAGCTTTGTTGAGTAAATGGCAGTGCCTTAAAGGGCTGGTATTTTTCAGGAACTGCTATCTTTCAGTAATTTGTTCAAAGGACACTAACAATTCATTTGTCTGTGTTTAGAAATCTTCTCTGTGACACTTGCAGTAGTTTAAAGATACGAAGACTAAGTCAAATAAACAAGGAGTGTGCTTTTTTATTATCTTAAGGTTGACAGGGTGTTGTAAACGCCTCCTTTCCCAGATGTTCCTTCCTGTCTTTCCAAATGGCAAACCCTCCAGGAAAGAACTCTTTGTACTGATTAGTCTGTGGGCAACAATTAAGTGTAATTTTCTCTTTCTGATATTGTATGCAGACCACTAGCTGTCTGTTTCAATAAAAGATACTTCTACTGATACCTTTTTTTAGGTCTATTGGTTGAAGTTCAGAAGTTTGTAAGATTCTATTTCTTTGCTTGGGCAGGAAGAATATAGATTATATTCCAGAGCTGAGAAACATGGACATGGATTTTTATCCAACTGCTAGTATAGCTTAAAGGAACAGGCTGTGATGCATCTTTTGCATTAAGTATTCAAAGACAAATTAATCTCTGATAACCCCTCAGCTATGATGCGTCCAAGACATCATAAATTTAATATGATTCCTTTGAATTATTTTTTCACCTTAAGGCTAATTAAAATATTTCTGTAAAATATTTTTCAATGGGATATTGTCTTTTCAATTAAATGAAAATTTTCATGACAAGAGTATGGAAAATGTAAACTTTACATTGAAAACCAAACACTTAAAAGCCAAAAATGTCAGTAAAAATGGTTAAACGTGTAATGTAACAGTCCCATGGGAGCTGTAGTTTAAGTACCTCATGCCCTCTTCTGTTCTGTGAGATTAGTTTCCTTGGCTGGACTACATTTCCCTATATGCACTGCAGCCAGGAACACTCGTGACTTTCTGTCAAAAAAAAAATTTCATGGAAAAATTAGATGAAACTGAATTTTTTAAATTAATTTTCAGGAGAAAATATCTACCAAAGAATAAAAAACATTTTTCAACTAGCTCTAGTTTGCTTATTTAGACATAAAAATTGAACTAATTGATTAGCTAATATAAATAGCCAACATCACTTTGTTGCTACCCTTACACTCTTTTTGCTTTCCCTACCTTTGCTATCCTCTTTATTATTTTCATTACAACTTATTTTATCTTAAGTATAAGCCATTTGGGGTAGGGACCTTACCCTCTTAAGTGTTTGTACAAAGGGCGATTAAGTTCTTATTTAAATGTTCCTGCATGTAGTCAGTCTGTTTGTATTGAAGACCTCATTGTCTGATACAAATGAACTATAAATTAGTAAACATTCACACAATGCTTAGAAACAAATCCAAATAACTAAGGGTAAAAAATGATTATCTTAGATTTTAACTCTGAATATATAAATAAGCTTATATCCATAATGAAGTGCTACATGTAATCACAACTAACAGATAGACTGTGGGAACCATAAAAATTTCAGCTTTAGAGTAAGGTTTGCGTGATAAACTGCAATTTGATTGTAGGAATCTACAGGAAAGGACAGGAGGCTGTATAAGCTTTGCATTTCTGAACAGTCAGTTCTCAAAGCAGTACAGCACAGACTTATCGAGGGCAGACCAGCAGTGAATTGGCAGTACATTAGAAAGCATAATTAAAAGAGGGAAAGCTGAAACTATTCTTATGTCAGCTGTTTTCCTCCACAGGATATTGAGCCATTCCTGTCCTAACCAGATACTGACTGCTTAAAACTTAATCCAGAAGTACTTGTCAAAACTGTTTCCTTAGTTCGTTTTGACATGCTGAAGTTTGAGTAGGTTTTAAAAACTGCTTTAAATTGTTAAAAAATTGGAGTGTAGTCTTCAGTGCTGATGTTATTGGTCTATTCTCACTAATATCAGCAGAAGCAAGATCAGGGTCTTTGATTAGCATATGGAATACAATTGCCATATTGTCTGGCATACAACATGCCCCAGAAAATAATGCACACCTTGTTCTAGAAGCAGAATGAAGAAAAAAAAAGATTTTTCCAGAGTTTTGCCTGCATAGGGTAGGAACATAGTCTAATCCTCAGCTGACTCACCCTCTCTTTCCTAGTTAACTAAACCTGAAACGCTAGCTGCTGCTGAAGATGGGTCTTCATGGCTGGGTCTGTGATTTTGAAAGGTGTTGTGTACAGGTTTCTGAAATAGGAGGAAATTGGAGTTGCAGCTAGCAAGGGATGTGAAGGGTAACAAGAAGGGTTTCTACAAGTATGTTGGTAGCAAGAGGAGAATCAGAGAAAATGTGAGTTCTTTACTGAATTGGGGAAGCAACCTTGTAACAGAGGATACAGAAAAGGCTGAAGTGCTCAATGCCTTTTTCACTTCAGTCTTCACAGGCAAGGTCAGCTCCCAGGCTACTGCCCCATGCAGCACAGTTTGGGGAGGAAGTGAGCAACTACTAGTGGAGAACGAACAGGTTAGGAACTATTGAAAAAAGCTGTCCAAGTATACAAGTCCATGGGGCCAGATGGGATGCACCCAAGGGTGCTGAGGGAGTTGGCAGATGTGATCGCAGAGCCACTGGCCATCATCTTTGGACTGTAAGGGAAGTTTAGTTTGGATATTAGAAGGAATTTTCTCACTAGGAGGGTAGTAAAACACTGGAATGGGTTACCCAGAGAGGTGGTAGAATCTCTGTCCTTGGAGGTTTTTAAGACCTGGATAGACAAAATTTCGCTGGGATGATCTAGTTGGGGCTGGTCCTACTATGAGCAGGGGGGTGGACTAGATGACCTGCTGAGGACTCTCCCAACCCTAATTTTTATGATTCTATGGGCACTTGTACATGTAATGAAAATGGCCATTGTTTCAGTTTAATTGTGTCACGCTGAAAAAATGGGGTTAGGTTGATCTAAATCCCCAATCGTGCAGGTGTTCAGGGGGGTTAAATTGGGAGAAAAATGGTGTACCTGATCTAAGTTAATTCACCTGAGTAGATGCACTATCTTAGATCAAAATCAGGTTAACCCAATCTAGGAAAGGTTTAAGATGATTTTGCAAATGCTTGCATGTGTTCCTGTGCAGCCCTGGGGCTGGAAAAGCCCAGGTACTCACCCTGTCCCCTGGGCTGTGCACCCCCCAACCCTGACTGAGCAATTTTTAGCACCCTGACACTCTCCCCACCCCCACCTCCCCCTGACTGGACAACACCTCCCTTCAGACTCACCAGCAGCCCACAGACATGCTAACCTGCCCACAGCAGACCTACCAGATGCCCTGATCACACCCACTCTTCCTCCCCCCCACCAATTTACTTATGCTGGTGTCCCCAAGTGGCTCCTGGAAATGGTAAATGGCAAACACCTATACACACCATTCCCAGGAGCAGTGAGCTGTTCTGTGCACCCCCTGCCAGTGTAGGTATAGGCAGCTTAAAATAAGATGCCTACACCTAAACTGGATAGAGCAAATGCACCCCTGAGTTCTAGTCCTGTTTCTGTTGCTGATGCACCATGAGGTGTTTTGTTTATGACTTCCACCTTTTAAATGCTTCACTTATGTGTGGTTTGGGCTTTTGGGGATTTTCTTAGATCTCCTAGTCCACACAATGCCAAGTGCAGTTCCTAGAAACTGAAATTATTGTGAAAATGTTGAGAATCCAGAAATCTAAGCAACCAAAATCAAAGGTCCTTTGAAATACCCAGACCTTGACGTCTGTGTGCCTCAGTTATTCTAACTGTAAACATAAAAAACAAAGCAAAGTTTCATTGAGCTCTTTGACACTTAAACATGAAAAGTAGACTATATATAGTGTATCAATGTATTATCACAGAGGTTTTATTCACAATTTCCTTGAATTTTTGCTTGTGAGATTGTTTTACATCCAGTAGGAGAAGAGATAAATCAGAGGATGTTTATATTGATAGGTATTGTATATTTGTCAGGGTCTTTCTAAGCCATAGTGTGTTGTATGATATGTTCTATAGAGTATTCAGAAAATGAAAATCAATAGCTGTTCATTTAAAAAAATAATAATCCCCATCATTTCAAGGTTGTCTTTTGTCTTTCATCGGGGATCTTTGTCACAGATTTAAAAGGAAGGCAAAGTAGTTTTGCAGTTTACAAAATAACTGCATTAGAGATATAAAGCTGAAGTTCACTTCATCAGATTTAGAAGACCAGTTGGAGAGTTACTCAATCTGGAAGTCTAAAGGAATTTTCACTGACATCAGTCAGAATGAGATAGAGCTCTCTGCCATGAATAAAGGAAATTTGTTCAAACATTGGGCTTGCCTTGGAATGGTGTATGTATGTGTTTTAGCATTCAGAGAAAAGTTTGTCTGCCTCACTTCATTTGCAAGACAGTCCTGACACAGTAGGGACCATGCTTCACTCCAAGAATTGTCCTTATGCATAGATAAGATAATAAAATTGCTTTAAGTCTTCTCTATGGACTAGATGAGTAGGTAATAAATATAATTCTGTGATGAGATGATAAGAACGGAATAAATAATTTTGAACACCTCTTTCCTCTCTTTGGCTTGCTGTTCCTCTCCTTTTTAGTTTTCACCATATATCATCCTCTAAAAAAACAGTTCTAAATCTATAGGATATAAATCTGTATCAATTATATTTTTACCAAGCTCTGTAATATATTATTGAAATGTGAGCAAAGTTTAAACAGGTTTTTAAATGCCATTTCTTGATACAGGGAATCAGAAATTATAGGTCTACCAGTAACAGTTTAAATGTAAGGCATCATAGACCAGATTTAAATGAATTTTACAACTGTGTAACTCCCCTAGATTTAATGCAATTGTTCCTGATTTGTGGGCAGGTGCAGGCATTATACTTTACCAGTGTAAGGGATTGGAAACCGATCTCTACCTGTAACAGAACAGAAATCTGGCACACAAAACTAGTCTATATCCATAACAGAACAGAAATTTAGCATATATAGACTGATTTAAAAATGGCAGAACCTGCTGTAAAATTTGCCCTCTCCTCCCTGCCCCCCAGGCACTTATGTATTATGTTTGCAACCGATCTAAACTACACTGCTTCCAGAAAACTGTGTACAGTAACTTAGATCAATTCCACCTTGGGCTATTCGGATGCCTGTACCTAGCTCATGCCAGTATAAGAAAGAAAGTCAGACTTCAAATATTATACTAATAGGTGGGTATTAAAAGAAAGAAAAGAATGTAGGCTATTGCAATTATTTTCCTCCTGCCCCACCAAGAATTAGCATTGATGAGTTTTGCACAGCTACAACTGTGATCTTAGAACACAAACACAGCTCCCACCTCTGCAATCACAGCCAAAAGTGCACTTCCAGATAATTAATGTCTTCCTTCCACCTGCACAGATGACATTGCTCTAAGTTCAACAGATAGTCTCAGCAACAGAGAAACTTAGCAAAGGAATGGGGGATTGAGATCACAAAAGGAAGCAACTCCCTTGTCTGAAATTCCAAGGGCAAAGGGCAATGACTCTTGGAGGGCAGCAACCAAATGTATTTGATTCCCAAAACGGTGAACCAGAATGAAAAGCTAAGGACAGAGACACTAGGCG
Organism: Gavialis gangeticus; assembly: GCF_001723915.1. Classification (NCBI taxonomy): domain Eukaryota; kingdom Metazoa; phylum Chordata; order Crocodylia; family Gavialidae; genus Gavialis; species Gavialis gangeticus. The sequence continues at coordinate 27,888,768 of NW_017729022.1, read as the reverse complement.
TTGCATTTTTAAAGAGTGTTGAGTAAACATTGGAGCATGTATTTAAAGAAATTACTAAGCTTAAATAAACATTGGGAAAACTTGGTGGGCAATTGGATTTTCATACTCACGAATTGAGGATTAATTTTAGGTTAAATGTAGACCTGGAAATGACCTAGCTAATGTTGAATAGCCTTCCATAACCTGGTGACCCTCTAAGGTGGACAGGTGGAGCTTCCTTTAGGGATTTTTCAAATAAACATTGCATTAATTTCCTCCCTCCCCCACATTTTGGTCACTGTTAATATTTGCTTTATAAATGCTATTATTAAAAATAGAAAGTTAAACTGACTTTAGAGTACCTATTATCATTATTCTTAATCACACAATCCAAAGTATGTATACCTTCCCAGGCCTTGATGTTAGACAATACACAGACATAAGTAACTTCCTGAAGTAACTTGATTTACATACCCAATAATGAGATGCCTATCTCACCCTGTAATATATCAGAAGAGATGGTCTCACACTGATGTAAAGTGAACATGTATGCAACTATGTACATTTAAAAAAAATTTCTGCAGTTTCTTGATGTAATCACAATTCCCATCAATAGAGAATCCCAGAGAAATTCCAGAAGGGGTGACTTCAGCCACAAAGACTGAAATCACTCCCCGCCATCTCAAGCAATTCTGTTACCTCAAAATTTAGCTCAGATTGTATGCTATATAGCAGAATATTGATATTATCCATGAGAACTGGAAGCCTTACAATTATTCTTAAATGGAGAAGTCAGATTTGCAGAACTGCTTCACTCTAACTGGGTAAGTGTGTGTGTACAGTATAAGCTGTTACATCCAGAATGTACAACAGGAGCAGGGACTCCTAGAGGAATTGTGTCTCAAAACATGAAAATGCTTCTCAAGACCTCCTGATATGCAGAAGGGGTTTGGTTGGTTGAAAAAAAACAGGTTACTGAAGTAACAAGGTCACTTGTCTTAATTATTATGATAATTCTTGTGAACTTGATCCAAAAACCTGTCAAAGTCATTGAAATGCTTCCACAGGTTTCAGGAGACTTTGAGTCAATCCTGTATTTTCTTATGCTAGCCTTACAACTTGCTGTCTATATGTACTGTGATAGATTCATGAAATCCCTGCACTAAGATGAACTCACCGGCTGTGCTTTGGTTCCTTCTGAGGTCCTCCTAAACACCTTGCTCCCTGCTCCATTTGCAATCCAGCACAGAAGGAACAATTCAAGCTGGTGCATGCAGCAGTAAATAAGTCCAGATATGTGAGGTCTGTCTGGACAGAAATTAATCAATGCTTCTAATAATGGCAGAAAGTTTATTTCTTTTATTAAATGTCACAGTACTCAAACCTTTTTTCTTCAAAATGTAGTTTCAGATTAATGTTCTCATGGAAAAAAAATCTCTACTGCCAGTCTTCTATATCTGCTGTACTTACATACACAGAAAAATTTTTTTTACCTTGGATAAGTTATCATTTGGCACCTGCCTACCTTTTCTTTACTTTAAGTGTGTTCAGTTTGAGTTGAAATAGTGTTTCTACACTTCAGAATAAGTAATATAGTTCTCAACATAAATTGTCTTGAATAATCCCTTGAAATGGAAAAAAAACCACTATAAATTCAAAGTTATAATTAGCTCAGGTATATTTTTTGTTAAAAAGGAAGTAACCCTTTCGGCAAAGCTGACAGATATAACAATGTAAAAGCCAAAGAAAATATTAACATTTTAGCTGCACTTTGTTATAGAACAATATGATTTTTTTTCTTTTTACCAGCAAAAAATTAGATATGCCTTTCAGACAGTTATGACTAGGCCCAGTTTGGCACATGTTTTCTCAGCCAAAAAGAGTGTAATTCGGTTAATCAGGCTCCCTGCACACCTCTCTCTATACTGTTCATTGCTGGACTGATTTCAGTAAGTTTGTTTTGCTCTAAAAAGAGCTAACTCGACTGCAGCCACCCATCTGAGATCTTCATGGTGACTAACTGAACTGAAGCCCCTTGGATATAAGAGGGGAAAAGTATAGAAGTGTCTTGTCAGAGAGAGCCTTTGGAACTCATTCCCAATGGTCTGTATCAGCCCAATCTCTTGCCTTGCAGGGTTTTCTGGAGAACCCCATCTTCATCCCTGGCTCACAGGAAATGGGTGTCGAATAGGACTGGGCAAGTGTGGGTTGTGTATTAGCTCAATTAATTTTAGTCATTTAGGTTTTTGTAGCATATTTGATTTGGTCTTCTGTTGTTCCAAAAATCACTCGGAATCAAGGAATCTGACCAAAGTCTCCTTCATTCAATGTATGAGTCAATTAACTCTTGTAAGACCTACTTAAAGAAATAGCTCTTCACAGATTGGAGAAAACTGATTGGTTTTTATGGGCTGAGGACAGAAGCTACACATAAGTCGGTATAAGTGATGGGAAACTGGTTCAAATCTGCAACACAACAGAAGTTCAATGCACATAAACCACTTTCAAAATGGCCAAAACTGGTTTAAGATAAACCTGGATGGATGTAGTATCAGACTTAACTGATTTAGGTTTAATCTGTTTAGTGAATGTCTGGCCCAGATCCCCTCCAGATTCAAGTTGACTCACAGTCCCCCATCCTAGGATGCTTTGCACCTCCCCTGCAACCACCCGCTCCCTCACAGGGTGGATAAGCTAGCCTTGGCCCAAGCTATCTGCTCCAGCCAGGCAGGGAGGCATGCTCTAGTGCTCCGGTCTTCTGGCCTGGGCCATTCCAAGCACTTGGCTGCATTTCTGGCATCGAGAGTGAATGTCTGTTCACTTGCCTGTTAGTTCAAACTACGCAGCTTAGACCTGCAAAGATTAAATTGATTCAGCCTCAGGTTTTTTGACTGTCTGTACTTAGTGTGTTTATATTTATTCCAGCTCTCTTCTGCTCTTTATATCTGCTCTGAGAGTACTGCCTCAGTGGGAACCACTGCCTCTGAAAGTGTTTTGTCTCATTGATGAATGTCAGCTGCTCAGCAAAATTCTTACCTATCGTTGCACTGCTACACTGAAATTCTGTTGCTACAGGTTTGATGAAGAGCTATAGTGCTCCACTGACAGAGGCTTCAGTTTAGCAGAGTGTTTGGCAAACTGAAAGAAAGTGCTAGATTACCTGTTGTTGCTCATATGTGGGGGTTGTTAGCCATGCCTATCTGAGCCCACATACACCTTCTCTTATTTGCAAAATTACAATTAAAATGTAATTTTGCAAAAGCATGCAATCGAGTTTCCTGGCAATAGCAGATACAAGAATATACCACCTACCACTCATTTCATTCTGCTATACTAGCAAGTCCTGTCCTTTTCAAGCTAGAATCCTAAAACCATCAATTCTTAGATCAGATCAGATCTACCTCCTGCTCTTGAGTTTTTAATTTTCCTCCCAAATAAGGCAGCACAGCCTATCTCAACTGGTAGCCAGCTGGATGCAATCAGCTGAGCCCTGTTTTGCCTCTACCACCTGCTCTTCTATCTCTGACTCACTGTACCATCTGTGGGGCCTGGATACCAAACCACCCATCATTTTAATTGAAATAAACTTGTGTATAGTATGTCATAATCCTGGGCTTCATGGATTCCAGCAAATGTTTTCTTTCCTTGACAAATAAGGATTTTTCTTAAGTGACAGCGGATAATTGTAGTAATTTCCATTCATGCACAACAGCATGAGATAAGTATTTTAAAACAAAAATAACCAAAGTTATTGGAAAGATTCCTTGACAAATAAATAAGAAAGGGAGAAAACTACATCATAGGAGAGATTTGCAAATAGGGAGAGAAGAATAAAGATTATTTCTGTGGATCTGGAAGGTCGATTAGGCTATTCCAGGAGGACAAGTCCAGAAAAATAGAACAAGATCTTTAACCAGTGTAAACACATGCATTGACCCAAAGAAACCAATGGTCCACCTACCAATAATAAATCAGTGGTAAAAAAGTAGATATTAGTAAAATATTAGTAAAAATCATCCTGAAACCTTTTCCATCAAAGAGGAAAGCTAACCATATTTTCCTGTTATTCATATGGCTTGCCACCATAGATATTGCAGACTAATATAGTTGTACAGTAGTATATAGCATAGAGCAACAAAGCTTTAGTGACACATATTCCTTATTAAAGGGCCTGTTGTATCCAGTACTTTTAGCCCCATATTGTGAATAGTGAGGTTTAATACCATCTCAGTGGAAGTTCTATCGTGCAGGGGAAACTATAAGAACTATTAGGAAACTATCAGAAATGTATCTAGGTATTTAGAATCCCAAGGTGAAGAAAGTAGTGGTTATGAGTACTCCCCAGTAGAGATTTATCATATGATATAGAGTCTCATGTTGCTCTCATCAGTTTCCTAGACTTGGGGATGACCCAGCCAAAACAGCAAAGGTCAGTGAATCTAGTCATCTCAGCCTAAGGAAATATCCAATATAGATGATTCCTTGTGGTGCGTAAATACACATTTTAGGAAGAACTTTCACACTGTGAAGATGATTAAGCATTGGACAGAGTATCCAGAGAGTTTGGGGGATCTCCATCCTTGGATGTCTTTAAGAGCAAGTTAGGCAGACAATTGGCTGGAATGGTTTCTTTCAGGACAGTCTTGCCTTGGGCAGGGGTTAGACTAGATGACCTCCTGAGGTCCCTTCCAACCCTACTATTTTATGATTCCTTGCAACTCACTAGGCCAGTGTGCAACAAACAACTTTTAACCATGTTCTCTGCAGTGCTATCTCCAATGCCACAGTCAGCTACTAACTGAAGTGCTGATTATACAGGTGCAGCTTTGACAACTGACTACGTCACATGAATAGACAATAAGCACATGGCTAAGCACCTGCTGTATAGAAAACTGATATACAATCAGGAGAAGTGAGGGTAGGTGAAAATGTGTTTTGTAGACCTACTGAGGTTCCACCTTATTCAGAACAGGATCCTGTTCAGACTCACACCTTTCCAACCTGCTACAATACCAACCCTAATACAAGAACAGAATCCCTCTGTTTGTTACCTGCTGCCCCCAGCATGAATAATTAGGACACATTATTAATAACCTCCAACTCCTGGAAAAGGATGGCCGTCTCAAGGTAGCCATGGATGACAAACCTGGCTTATAAATGAGTCCCTAACCTCTAATGGCATCTCTCCAGCAACAGGCTACCTAACTCTAGAGGTGCACGATACATCAGTGCGATATTGGATCGGCACTGATATAAAGAAAATTGAGTATATCAGAAATTGTCCTGATGTGACTGATAATTTGGCTGATAAATTCCCATGCATGCATGCAACCCAGCATGCAGGCAGGAAGGAGCACAGCCGGGCAGCATGGAGAGCAGTGTGCAGCTGGTAAGTCTGTTGTGGTGGAAGGGGAGGGGAGAAGGAAGAGGCATGAGGGGGCAGATCAAGGCCCTGCAGTGAGGGAGGGAGTGGAGCAGGTTTTGGGGCAGGTCCTGGGGAGACACTGCCCAGCCAGGGTGGGGTGGGGCGGGGCAGGGCACAGGATGAACCATGGCTCATCCATGGTGCATGGAGGGGGCAGCTCCCACCACAGCGCGCACCCCAGGAGGGCACAGGGGGTGGGGGGTGTATGCCCTGGATCTGCATGGGGCAAGCAGAGTGGGCTGCTGCTGCAGGCTGGGGCCGGAGCTGGGGCCAGGTTCTTCCCAGCACATGGCAGGGTGGGGTTGGGCTGGGGTTGTACTCGGGGCAGGCAGCAGCAGCGGTGCTGCAAGGGGAGGTTGGGGAGCTAAGGTGAATTTGGGGTGGCTGCAGGCCCCCTCCCCTCACAGTGCCACCACCACTGCCACCCACCCCCAGTGCAGCCCGGCTCCGCCCATGCTGAGAAGAGCCTGGAGCTGCCCTGGCCCCAGCCCACAGCAGCAGCTGCCCTGCCCATGCCCCGCACAGATCTGGGGACACACCCTCCCCATGCCCTCCTAACGAGCTGTGGCTCTGTCCTGTGCCATGGCCCACCTGGCTGAGCAGTGCCTGCCCCAGCCACTACCCCAACCCCAGTCCCACCCCTCCCTTACCACAGGGGCCTTGATCTGCCTTGCCACACCCCTTCCCTCCCCTCTCCCCTTCCACCACAACAGACTTACCAGCTTCACGGAGCTGTCCATGCT
>NW_017729022.1:27870317-27877621 GCF_001723915.1 Gavialis gangeticus | reverse complement strand
GACCCACATTTAAACATCAACGGCCAGTCCTGACCCAGTGCACCCCTACTTAACTCCTATGCTCACCAAGGCACCAGGCCTTGCTCTGGACTCAGATGCAAGCTCTGCCCCCTCATCAATACAGAGCACATCAGCACTGGACCAAATAGCGTGGATTATGATATCTGAAGTTCATTCACCTTCACCTCTGCCAATGTTATATATGCCGTCACTTGCTTGTAGTGCCCCTCTGCTTCTTACATTAAATATATGGGGCAATTCCTGCGTGTAAGAATCTTACCTATGACATGCTGGGGTCAGTGCAATCTATCAGCAGCTGCTACTGGGGCAACACAGGCTCAAGCTCCCGTGGCTGGGAGCCAGGCTTGTCACAATACTGGCTGCAGCAACCCTGTGATATGGTCTTATTTTCCTTCTAAATAGGCACCCAGGGCTGATGCCTCACTCGCCTACCCCTAGATACGCTATATATAAGTCACTATATATAATGCAGTTCTGCCTTTTTTCCCTTCTTCTTATATGTAAGTTTATATGTATATGTATGTTTTTCCTCAGCATCTCCATCTCTTCCCCAGTGCTTAAAAAGATTCACTTGTTAGTAAGGAACTGATTTTTGTGTTCAGGAAGAAAAATGTTTACCTAATGGTGTTTTTTTCTATATCAGGGCTGTATATATAGTACCTGATCCTGCAAACTTTTATATAGATGATTTACATTACAAATGAGAGTAATTCCATTCCCATATGTAAAGTAAAGCATGTGCATTTGAAATTGAAGATCAGGACCAGAACTCCCTGTAGTTGTAATTCTGGCCTACTGAAAACTCCCAGGGAAGTTATTCTTGGCAAACTTAAAACTCCAGATGACTACATGCAAGTTTTAAGTGTATAAATAATTCAGTGCCTGGTACATCAGTACAAATTGTTTAATAATTAGCATAAAGTAAGGAACTAATGTGAAGGTATTATTATATTTCAATGCAGGCGAGGATCTAATGTCTCCCTAACTTTGGACATGAGTAGTTTGGGAAGCGTTGAACCTTTTGTTCCTGTACCAACACCTCGAGAAAAAGTAGCCATGGAGTATCTGCAGTCAGCTAGCCGTATCTTAACAAGACAACAGTTACAGGACACAGTCACATGTTCTCATTTGCTACAGACAGAATTCATGGTGAGTACATTTTTATTATTTAAAATACTTAAATCAAAGCAAAATGGAAGGAAGGAAGGAACGAAGACAGACCTATCTTACAAGGCGCTTTTAATACTGCCTATTTTAATAAGTGCAAGAAGCATGTATGCCAGCAGGCAGTCAGGAACAAGAAGATGTATACAAACCTCTTGAGCATATTCAAGGAATACCAAAGGTATTTAAGCAATCCCATTTTTATTAAACATGCTAGAGCATGTGGTTTCTTGGGGGGTTATTTTGTTTTTAATGTTGTATGTAAAAGTCAATAGAATAGATAACAAACAAGTTACCTGGGACCCAAAATAGTTTTCATTATGCATTATTTCACATCAATAAAAATAGGTTTTATGTATGTATTTTATGTTTAAAGGGACAATATTTGTACAAGTTATCCACTTCAGAAAAATCCCTTGCTTGTTTTGCCAACAACAGGTTGCATTATTTAAATTGAAAGACTTTTGGGTATCTACTGTACTTTCTACCTTTTATGCTGTTAATTTACTACACTTTGCTTCACATGGACAGTGAAACAAGAACAACTCATTTTTTTTTCAACCCTGATCCTGAAATTAACATCTGCACCTGCATGGCCCTTAGTGACTTGAAACCATCCATGTGAAAGCAGTTCTAGGATTTAGGACCACAGTCAGTTCCAGTTTCTTGTTCCCTATGGTTGACAGCATTTCCCTGTTTGGTTTTCAACATTTTATTGAAAATATTGTAAAATTTCTATTTGCAATGTGTGTTTAAACTTTTCTTTAATGTGCTTTTTTGGATTAAACTACTAGATAACATGAGCTTAACGTTTTCCTAACTATAGTGAAAAATTTCAGTTGTCACTTTTAAAATGCGGAGAAAGCAATATCAAGCCTCCATTTGTTCTACCTACTCTATTTATTTTAAATGGCTATAAATATATAGTACAATACCTCTTCTTGGGACTAGAACCATTCAATATGGCAGGCATTTTCCCCCTAAAATATTCAAAGAAATGAAAATTCTTGCAGAAATTTTCTGGCAATTTGATGCAGAACCAAAACACTTTGTATTGTCAGTTAGCTTTTCACTTTTATAAACTAACATTTAGATTTTCAATGGAAAATTGCTATCAACATTAAAAACAATACTATTTGGGGTTTTTCACCATCCAGATACATTTTCCAGAAGAAAAACCCAATAGTTTTCTTGAGGCCTTGTAGAATATATAAATTAATTTTAACATTATATATATAATATCAAAATATATCTTTTGATCTGTAGCCTAGGTTCTTGTTCATCTGGGAGCTTGAATTTGATAACCGTTCAGAAAGCAGAGGGCTTTGCTGCTGAAATACTTGCATATCAGAAAATATAGATTTCTAAGCCAGACTCATAAATCTTTAAAATGTGTCTTTAGTTGAAATGAAGAAGGGAGGAGAGGGGCAATGTTCTTGACCGAGTTAAAAGATTACTTTAATTTTGAGATTTCTTTGTCCAGATGCCCAACACAGAGCTGTCTATCTGTGAGTACACATGGATCTGTACCACTCAAGGGTTGGTATGAGGCTGAATATTTCCAGCAAGAGTTCATTGAACAGCACTGCTTGCATCTGCTGTCTTGCACTGGACCCTAAACTAATCTGATTGTTCATTACATTCAACCTGGTTTATAGGATTCCTGCCTTACTGTCCCTTGCAGCTGCTGAGCTAAAGAGGTATTATTGCATATGTAAGCAGAGATCCTTCTGCTTCAGCCTGTCTCCTCTCACCTAATAGTACTATATTACTATACTGTATTACAGATACTATATCTTCCATGGATATAATACTTTGCACTCAAGGTGAATGAGCAGCTATGAATCAACCAATTCTGGGCATCTCCAAACCAATGCTTGCTTTTCTGTGCCCCTGAGAGAAAGAGTGGGGGTGAGGGAACAGGAGGAAAGCAGAGGGCCAAGAGGATGGAAGGAGTTAATCTAAAACATTTACTGTCTGTACAGCAGTCCCAAATTAGCTCATGATAGCTTCCAAGGTAGCACTATAAAAAAAATGTGCTTGCTCACTTGCTCACAGTTTTAAGCTGTAGTTTCCCCATTCTACCTCCATGTCACATTTTTACTATCCCAGTTAAATCCTAGCTGCCCACCCTAACTTACCTATCTGCTGCTCTCCCTTTGGTCTGTTATATTTCTGGCTTCTCCAAGGGCTTATTCCAAACTTTGTCTGGGACTCATTTTCCTCATTTTCACACTCAGTCTTAACCTAACCTCCAACATAGGAGCATCCCATATCTTCATACTCCAGTTTCTTCCTTACCTCTCATTCTTCTGAGTTCCTCATTCCACCCTTGCATGGGAGTAGCTTGATATTCTATTCACAATTTGGTTTGGGGGTATCACTAGGTAGGGTGACATTGTTGTTTTTATAAAAGGGCACACCATTTATCAGGGGAAGGAGAGGTGTACTTTCTTTACCTGGCAGTACCTGGCTGTCTTGTAGCTCAAGCAGCCTGTCAGGGCTTTGGGTCTTCCTATCATAAAGAAGCCATTCTTCCAGTAGAAAGAGAGTCAGTGTGCTGGAGAAGCTCCAAATAGAGACTACAATAACCATTCAAGAAACCTCTGCCCCTATTATAAATCAGAAACTAGGGCTGAGTGTTTTATCACCCTCTGCCTAGCTAGTGGAGGAATTCTTCTTGCATGCTACTTGCAGTCCCGTTGGATTAGGGGAAACTACATCATGCACAGGGTAGCATGGGCAGTTGTACATGGATAAGGCCAGTAAGTGAGTGTGTACAAGTGGATGTGAACAAATGGATGGGCACAGATAGAGTGCTGATGACACTGTCAATTGTGTAGATGGTATGAATAAATTAGGGTAAGAGCAGAGTAGATGTGAGTGAGTGACATGAACTGTAATGTATTAGAGATATATTTTCTTATTTTCCTTTCTTGCAGCAAATGCAAGAAACACATAGGTATGCAAATATGTGCAAATCTGTACAAGGACAGAGCCTGTGTTTCTGCCCTTTCCACCACCTGTCTACAGTAGGCATTTCTGCTAGCTGCTGAGCACTCCCAAAAGTTCTGGTGTAGAGCACTGGTTCTCAACCTATAACAAGATGGCTCAGGTGCTGGAACCCCACTGCAGAGGGTTAGAGGGTAATAACCTGCCTGCCTAGGAGAACTGGGCCAGCTGACAGGGAAGATTGGCTGGCTCTGGAGGAAGTTAAAAGCTCTCAGAGAGATGACACTTGGGGAGGAAGGTGGCTGAGAAGGCATGCAATGGTGCAGCACTACAGTGAAGCCCTTACCCTGGATAGGAGAGTCAGGGAGGAATTTTGTTGAAATTTTGTTCCATTTCTTTGGATGTAGGAAAGGAGGAAAATTGGTTCCTGGCCCATGCTAAAGAAGGAATAACTCGCTACACATCCTCATTGGAATCAAGGCTCCCCTCATTGGAATCGAGGCACCCCTCTATAACTTTTGTCAATTGAGTGGCACCCAATTTCGAAAACCAATTTATATATTACAGTGCATATCACCTCCTTGCAGGGGGGTCTGGACAGAGGGGGTGGAGGATCTGCCTGAGCCTTCATTTATCTGCTTATCTCCTTATGTCTCATGGCACCCTTCAAGAATCAGGTGGTACCCCAGGTTGTTGCAGCACTGTGGTTGAGATTCTTGGGTATAGAGGGTTGTCATGGCACATCTGATTGATTTCAAAGTTTCAAAGAACATTCTGGCCATCAGTGAGCAGAACTATGTTAATTTTTGTAACACAATAGAAGAGCTAGAAAGCAACATCTTTTTTTTCTTTCTTTTTGATCAAACAACACTGTGTTTAATGGAAAAGGGTTGAATTGATGCTGCCAAGAATTATGTAAGAGGCAAGGATTTTTGTGGGCATTGTCTTTTATTGGACTAACTGCATGGCTAGAATGGACTTGGACAAGCTTCTGAATGCAAAGCATCCTTCATGAAATCTGCAGACCAGTTGTCTAAGGCTAGCCCAAGCATGCAGTTTGTCCAATAAAAGATACGACCCACAACATTCCTTGTCTGACATTTAATGGAAAAGGAATTTTTCATGACTTCTCAACAAATCACTCAAAGTTTTGAAAATATGTTATTTTAAGTTGACCTGACTTTTTTTTTCAGATCTCCCAACAAACTGAAAAATTCTTTGCTACCACAGTATTGGCCACCAGTTTTCTAGTTTGGGAGGTTATGAACTATGTTAAAGTACACAACAGTTTCAGTGAAGCTGAAACATACCTTACTGGGTGTGTCTACATACGCATTAGATCTGGGAGCAGTTTACTCATGAGTGAATAATCCTGGGCAGGCATTTACACATGTAGGGAAGCAGGAGCAGATTTGTTGCTAACTGCTCTCACTTTCTTATCTGGGATCTCCCAGCACTAGCCCTGCAACTACAGAGCAGGCACTGGAAGATAAGGATCTCCCAGCCCCTCACTCCCCAATTATGATGGCGAAGGAGGGGGCTTGGAGCTCCCTGCTGCCGGGGCAGGGGGACGTAATACCCACCCAGGCTCCAGTAGCAGAGCTCGCTCTGGCAGCAGGCAGCTCCCAGGGTCAGGAAGCAAACTCCTACCCCCTGGTGGCTGGCTGACTGGGAGCAGATTTGCTTCTGGTCAGGCTTCTACACAAACAGTACTGCACAGTAACTACTCATGAGTAAATTTGCTATTAGCACTTGCAGGTTGCAAATTTACTCATGATTATCAAGGTTTAATGAACAATAAGCATGTGCATGTGTAGATGTACATGCTTATTACACAGTAAACTACACTACTTCTCAGTAAAGTGCCCCATATAGACACACCCATTGTAGCAGAACGTGCTTTACTGTAGTGGCAAAAAGCAAAATTTTACACAAATATTGCTGTCTCAGGCTCATTCTCTACTGGGGCTACTTGCAGGCAGCACATAAGGGGAACCACCCTCAACTCGCCTGCTGCATCTTTGATCTTACAAAGAAAAATGAGGGTTCAGTAATTTTATTGAGGGCCCCCGGGGGTTACTCATGTAGTGATGGGATGATGACTTGGGGCTCCACCTCCCCTATACCCCACCCACACTCCAACCATAGGTGTTGCCAAGGATGGAGCTGTCACCTGGTCAATGGAAATGGGCTTACTCAAGGATGTTGGTGCTGGAATTGCTCAGATGAAATCTTGGCACTAGTACTCCATGATGGTGAAGAATGTTATGGCTACTGTCAAAAAGCCATGGTTCAGGGCATCAAAACAAATTTCTGAGACAAAAATAAGCAATGATATACCTCAGTGGTAGAGGCGTATGATTTATCTTTCAAAATCATTGATAGATAAGTCTCTAGGCAACCCTAGATTCCCTGGACCAAGATCCCCCTCAGGATTTGGGTTGCCTCTCTTTACTAGGGCCCCTGATGTGCCCAAACCAAATATCAAAGAAACAAAATAAGTCTGATAGGGCCGTTCAACTTCACACAGTTCTCAAGGAAAAGAAAATACCTTGGGGGACTGGGAAAACTGAACGTAAACTGCCTGCTGCAGTCCTTTGTCTGGGCTGAAGCTCTCAGGCTCTGGTGTTAAGTTCTTAGAGTGCTCCCTCAGGGAAAAGAATTAAGCAGCTTAGACCCCTTCACAGGTCTACCCTATTTGTGGGGTCCAGCCTGGTAGAGAAGCTCTTGTCCCCCTTTTTGTCTCCACTCCCCGGACACCTGACCTGAATGCTGTCAGACTTTCTGGATCCCTGGCCTTATTGCCTGGTGTTCATCTCCCTCTGGTCAAGTCTGTCTTTTCTTTTATGCTGCTGGAACGTCGTGGCCTTTCTATGTTATTCACAGAGCATCCCCAGAGCCGTAAGTAGCATGAGCTGATAAACTGATGCGGTGTCACTGTATGTCGCTCCTGCTGCTCTGTCCCTGCAGGTAAGTCTGTCTTGTAACTGGCTTTTATTGGTCTATGACCAGTTGGGTTGCGGCTGCAAGCCACATTCTCAAGGGAGTTCCCGGAGGAATTTGCCTGTCTCCCCGGGTCTTGCTGCTACAGTTCCAAAAACTTTTGAAGTTTTATCTGCATGTCATACATTATTATTAGGAATTTCAAGTGTTTCTGGCTTCCTTGT
>NW_017729022.1:27860886-27865317 GCF_001723915.1 Gavialis gangeticus | reverse complement strand
CGGAGGAATTTGCCTGTCTCCCCGGGTCTTGCTGCTACAGTTCCAAAAACTTTTGAAGTTTTATCTGCATGTCATACATTATTATTAGGAATTTCAAGTGTTTCTGGCTTCGTTGTATAAATCCTTGCTCTTTGCCACTACAGCAAAACATTTTTCAACTACATTTCTCTGAAACTGTTACGCATTTTAACCTATCTCATAACCTTATAAAAACTTTGCTTTTAATAATTCATCACAAGTGTTCATTGGAAGTCACCCTTCAATGTGCAGTTCATATGTTTATTAAAGGAAGGGTGTTGACAGGCTGGAGGTGGGAAACACTTTTTTGTTAATAACTTTGATGTCAAAAGACAGTTGTGTAGTAGCAGATGGCCTTCTAGTGATAATTTCCTGCATGACTTCTTTAGGAACACCAATCTGATATAATTTATTTTATAGGAAATACCAATGAATTTTGTGGATCCCAAAGAAATTGACATTCCAAGTCATGGAACAAAAAACCGTTACAAAACAATTTTGCCAAGTAAGTATTTAACCAGTGACTTTCAGTGTAAAATTTAGTCCCATGTTGTTAATACAACTCTGCTTGTAGGAAACCTTTCAGTCACTTTCTTTGGATATTTTATCTTGATTTAATTAACTATCCTACACTGTAAATATCAGAATGTGAAGAACAGTGAGGAACCAATTCTGCAAGTCACAGAGTCTCTGTTGCCTTGTTCTGCAAGATCAGGCCCTGAATGAGTGAAAGAGCTTTATTGCAAATCCTTTCCTATCTAGACTTAACTGGTCAGATAAATTAATCGATATGCCACAATACTATCTCAAGCAGACATTCATTTTTTGGGGGAGGTGGGGGAGGGCGGTTCTTTCTGTTATCTCTTTTCTTATTCTACTGATGCATAACTTTGTGAGCTGCCATATAGCAATCTTTACACTATCGCCGTTGCTGTTAGCATTACTGTTAATTTATTATATTACTTCTCTGTTTTCACTGGTGCAAACAATTCATTTCCTGTATTAATAAAAACAGCTTTATTTTGAATAGAACTGGTCAAAATATTCTAATGGACTTTTAGAACCAAGTCTTGGTAAAGTTTAAACCAGTTGTGAAAATGTGGAAAAAATGTTGATGGAGGCTGAAACATTTTCCTTCAGTTTTATCAGCTTGTTTGAGTTCATTTACACTGTCATATTGGAGCAAATTAATATTATGTTATATTTGGATATAAAATATTACAGTCTGATATATTAAATTATATATAACATTTTCACATTAACCAAACAAAATACATCAATGATGATTCCAAAAACATTTTCTGTGGAATGCAGTTTTTATATTTTGGCTTTTTGGTTCAGTCTGGAATTAAAGCTGATTTCAAAATGGCAGGATTTCTTGTAAAACAAAAATTCCAGTTTTTGACCAGTTATAATGTTCTTGCAGTCATGTGCTGTCTAGGAATAATGAGCAGAGTGTATTCTATATGGTTCACACATTTTAAATAAGACTATTTTCTATTTGTTGGACTGCATGAAAAAAGGATTGGAGACAAATGAATTAAAATTGTTGGTCATCAAACATCAAACACTATCAAGCTCTTAGAAAAAGAACACACTGATTAACTTCAGTCCCCACTGGAAGTCAAATGGAGTTTTGCCATTGACTTCATTGGTCATGAATTTTGTCTATTATGGTCAATGGGTCTAATACATAAGTGATGTGGAATTAAGTAAATTAAATTAAGCTGGTGTAGTGCCAGAATCTACCCTTTGATTTTGGCCCATTGTCAACAGGATGTTCACAAGGGGTGAAATCCTGGCTCTTTTGAAGACAATGGGAGTTCTGCCATCAGCTACAACGGAGCCAGGATGTCACCCAGTGCCTCCCATCTGTTGACATTCTAAACCCTTGAAAATACATATAAAGAGAACACTCTTTTTAAAAAAAGTTTCACAATTAGATCGCCTGCTGCCACCATTACATGTGCAGTCAAGAAGTATACCCTGTAAATCCAATTAATTATATTATTCTGCATTATATATAGAAATTGGGTAGATGTTTTGTAACTGTCTGATGAAAATTAAGAGAAAACGAGGGTAGAACATTGTCCATGTATTACTTCACATAAATATCACTGTGCTCTTTCAAAGAAGATATTTTGGGGATCTAGGCACATTCTGATAATAAATACACACCCTATGCCCAACCCAAAAAGTTTTGGAAATGATTTGAACTATTGAATAGAACAGCCTTCCTCATTTCCTGCTCAGATGATATCAACCTACTGCTTAGAATGCTTGTATCAGCTTTTCCATTCCCAGCACCGGGTGCGTCTGTTAAATCAGGGCACCTGTGGTGACAAGTGATATTTGAAATAATGGATTTTCTCCTAAAAATGTCTGTAGCCTGCTTGCTCCACCCTTGGTACTTCAGAGAAAGTTCTCATATTCTGAGAGAATTTTGTCATGCTACTAAGTGACAGAATGGATTAGGGTAAGTTTGTTTAAATAGCCACTGTTTGGTCACATAATTAAACATGCAATTAAATGAATGCCTGCTGAAAATTATTCCTTATTGGATAATGTTAAGTGTAGGAGATCCTTAAATACTTTGGGGGTTTTTTTTCATTTACAGAAAAAAATAGCTAATGCTCACATTCAAAGCTAGAATCTCGCTCAGTTTCTTAGGGAGTGCTATCAGTTTTAAGAGCAACATGGTAATGTATTCCCAAGTTTTAAGACAAGAAAAAAATATCTAAATCATAAGCACAAAGTGCTTTCTTGTGCCAATGTATAAACAGATGCTATGAAACAATTATTTTGAAGCTTCAAATTCTCAGACTCCCTTAAGCTATTACCATAGCTCTAACTTTGTATTCCATCATTTTTCCTCCAATCCTGCTCCCTTTTGAAGTCCATACAGTCATAAGTAGGCATTCAAAGATTAAAAGACTTATGATTAGGCAGCAACAGAAGAAAAAATTCAGCCTGATACCAAATTCACTACAGATACATCTTGGAAGTTGTGTATATCCATCTGAATCAATTCATTTAGTTTTGGTTAAAGTAGTAACTCCCTAATACTTCAAGAGTATTCAATATTAATATTAAAAACATAAACCTGAGGCAAACATGATTTTTAGCATGTTACTTCTACATGTGGAACATGAATCTTTACTTCCTAACAATGAAATAGCCATCAAATTATAAAAATGAACCAATTAATTTTCCTGAAAACAATGTGTTGGTAGTTTGGAAAGTGATTCAAGTATGATAAAAGATTTCATGTCAATGCATTTTATGCAAGAGGCATTTTGAATCAGTAATGTAATGGCCCATGATATATTCTCTATTTTGTTCTAAAAAATTGAGCTGTAGATATTATAAAAAGGATTTGTCTTACAAAATTTTCTTTCTTGGAATAGTTAAGCACATTGACTGAGTAAGGAATTCAGACTTGAGACCAATGCCAATTATTTTTTGTTATTAATCATATGTAGGATGTTGTAAAGAAAAACATATCCCTGCCCCAAAGCATTTATACTTTAAAAGCACAAGTAATAATTAGAAAGAACAAACAAGCCAGAACATATATTGAGTGGGATATGAGCTTTGAAGCTGGAATGCTTTATGACAAGATAGGATATTAGCAACTTCTAAAAGATGGAGGTAGGGGGAGCTTCCCATATAACAGTGGGGAAGCTATTCAAATATGGGAAATATGGAAGAGGACAGTGGTAATTTTGTCTCAGTAAAAAGTAGACCTTAATGTAGATTTCCCTGACAATTATAGGCATCCATAATTATAATGGTCAGCACCTTAATAGCATCTTCTACATCTCAAGATGCTGTACATATGTTAATGAGTTTAGCCTCCTGGCTATGCTTTGTGTTGCCTGTGCTGTGTTGTGTATAAAAGATTTATTAACACAGTGATACCCATGGCACATGAGTAATTTAATTACTTTCGCTTATAAGAATAACTGAGAAATGCCTTTCCTTAAGCAATGTTTAGGTTTTCCTTTTTGCAAAGCTGCTTATACAAGATGCATCTGTTTGGTATCAGTATTTGGGAATGGCTGTCAAATTAACATTCTAATACAGTGGAGCTCAATAGGGCTGTGCGAAGCTTCGGGTGATGATTCAATCTGGAGGAGCTTCAGCCAGATTCGGTGCCCAAATCTCCAAATTCAAATTGAATCAGGGGACCAGTAAAAAGGTCAGAATTGATTCAAAGCTCTCCGAATCTTCAGAAAAGATTCGGAGAGCTTCAATGATTTGAGTAGTCCCTGCCCACTGCAGCAGGGAGCTGGAGCCAGGGGGGGGAACCATGGGAGGATCCCTGCCAGGCCCCATCCACTGCCTTCTCCCCCAACCCCACCCCCATGGCTACCCCTCCCACCCCAGCTCCTAGTGCTTCAAACAAAAGCC
>NW_017729022.1:27852385-27860415 GCF_001723915.1 Gavialis gangeticus | reverse complement strand
CTGGGGGAGCAGGCGGGAGGGTTGGAGAGCTCGTGCAGAGCCTCCCACGCAGTGTGGGGCAGTGGTGGGGCAGCAGGGATCACCCCCCCACCTCACAGCACCCGCAGAGTCATGGCTTTTTTTTTTCAAAGTGCCGGAGCTGGGGTAGGCGGGGCAGCCATTGCCAGGGCTGGGAAAGCGGGTCGGGGATGGGCCAGTGTAATTCGGAGATTCGGCTGATTCGGCAGCAGCTGAATCTCTGAATCAGATTTGGCCAAATCAGTTTGGGACAGTGATTTGAATTACTAAATCAAATCACTGTCCCCCAAATTGGCCAAATCTGAAGCAGATACTAGCTGCTTCGCATAGGTCTAGTGCTCAACCTCTAGGCCATGAGCCAGACCTGAGGCCATGTCATCCAGACCAGACGTCTTCCCACGGGTCTGGAAATTTGGAAGCGGGGAAATGACAGTAGGACTAATTTTTGGAGCTGTAGGGAGCCCTGCAGGCCAGATGACCTGTCTATGCACACTTGATTGCATTAGTGCACAGTGGGACTGGTGCATGGGGTCATTCCGAGGCCATATCTGGTACACGTGTGGCCTGGGCTGGCACACTGCATCGGACACAAAGACTGACCCCACACCAATGCTACAATGGATCAGGCCCATGGACCAACCTGCACATGGTAGCTGACCCATGATCTGGCCCCACACCACTCATGAGGCCCATGGGACCAGAAGGTTGAGCCCTGCTGTTCTAGTAAATAGTGAACCTATAGTTTATTGGAATCCTAACATTTTTCTTAATAAATAATATTTATCGGTCCCTTAGTATTTGGGGAAGTTCAGCATGAAAAAATTTAAATAAGTTGGATGTTGAGTCTGCTTAGAAGACTTTTTTTGGGATAGAGGTCAAGCTACAGCAGAATCATAGGCATTGTGAGAGTGAAAGGAAGTGGGTGTTTTTTCAAGGCCAAGTAGCCAAAGGCATTTGTGAAAATGGCTAATAATAATCACTCTGCACTGAAAAGGAATGAGAGGTTTCCTGTCCTCATATTGTTAAAGGGGGAAGGGAGAAAAATCTCTAAGTGAAGGCACTGTGAAGGCAAACACCAAAACCATTTTCACAGGCTAATTAGTGTTTGGTTTATTCAGGTAACGTACAAAGCAAGAAAATTTTCCTTGGTTGTTCTGTTTTGAAGAGAAAGACCATTACAAGTGAAATACACTTTACAAAATATAGACCTAAACCCTGCCATGGCTCCATGAAAAGACTTATGATCAACTTCAATGAACTTAAAATATAATCGGAAACAAGTCCTCTCTTCCCTTTGCAAATCTTTGTATAAAACAAAATTTTCATCTCATTATTATAGATACTATAAAAAGTTGAACCCCAAATACAATGTTGTGATAATATCTGATTTTAACCATAGATAGAATAACAAATAAAGGTTATATCTGTGATAAACTGCTAAACATTATTCAGCACAAGTTTCTACAATTCAACATATAAATATTTTTGAACACCTCACCTGGTTTCTTCTCACTAAAGCAATTTTCCAGGGACTACTTCTAGGGTAAGAGATACCAACATAGGAATAACTTTAAAAAACTGCCACTTGTATTTATTTGTCTAAGCAAACTGCCAAAGAAAGCTTTCCTTTTTTTTTATCCCAGATATGAAAGAGTTTTATGTTATTGAAAAGACTACATTTTTGCAGAAGATGAGTGGTGGCAGTTGGCAGTCTCCTCGCCTATTCCTCCCTATGGACAGGACTAATGAGTAGAGATGTATAACTGAACATTTCTGGCCCTAATTGAAACCCACTCCATGCAGGACTTCCCCATCAGCAGAGGTCCATGATGAACAAGAGAATAAAAGTATGTTCTGAGGGAGGAATTAGCATTCCCTCAGACCTTTACTGAACAAAACCATTCCTGTTCGACTCCAGAAAGGGCCATCCAGGACCATGGGGTAGGCTGGCAACAGGCTTTGACCCTATTAGAACCAAAAGGTGCAAAATCAAATTCTAAAATAGGCTGGTTATCAATTTTACCAGGTATAAAACACTCATTAAAATGAAATGTTTGTCATAAATGTAGAGTGAGTATTACTTCTGTGCAAAAACACAGGTAGAAATGCATTCCTGTGAAGAAAGATCAACACAAGGCCTTTGTCTAATTCAAATCCCACTGAAGCTTTTCAGACAAGGATACGGGCATACAATTTACAGTAAATAAAAGGGGATAGGGATTTAATCTGTATCAGCTGCTCCTCAGGAACTGCTTGTTCTCCACCTTCTACTGCTGCTGCTTGCTTGCATGCTTTTACTGCATGGGAAGTGGCATCTAAACCATGGTAGCTTAGCCCTCCATAAAAAAAAAAACTTGCTGCTGTGGTTTAGATACTCTACAAGATAAGAACATGCACATGGGCAGGAACCATATAACACCTGGCATTTTATCCATTGTGAAAGAAAAATGGCTTGTTACTGAACATTAGCTTTCAATTACTGTGAAGTAAGAGCATGCAAATGGGCACTTAGTACAAAGCAGTTGATATTCAGTACAGTTCTTCCCCCTTTTGCCCAGTGGTAAAATATTTTGTTTTCAAAACCCAATGGTCTAAGATAAGTGCTGTGTAGAGCTTTTGTTGACTGAATTTCATCCACAATGAATGGTTTGCTGCTTGGCAACATCTAGCTAATTTCTCTTCAGTTAGTCTTTAATTCAGAAAGCTTTTCTTTCTGGTTTTCTTTTCAACTTATTTCTTCCTTATGCTCTTAGATCCGGTAAGCAGAGTGTATTTGAAGCCAAAGAATTCATCTGACTCCTTGAGCACTTACATAAATGCTAACTATATTAGGGTAAGTAAATTCACATTCTTTGTATCCTTCTGAGACACCTGAAGAGATGACATTGTTTTGGTTATGTTCTTTTTTATTTCTGCCAACTTTGCTTTGTATAATGTACTGATAAAGTCTAACCTTCCTGTCATGATTGGTTTGATTAAGTGGCCCCAAATGGATTTATAATAAAGATCAGTGTGTCATGTATGTAGCAGAGTTGCTTCAGCAATTTAAATAATGATTGGTCAAATACTATATTCAAAAATATTAAAAAATCAAGAGACTCTTCCTAGTATTATTTATTATTCATTATTTCATGTTGCCTAGGTACCTTATAGCAGCCAAAAGGAATCTATATTTTAGATATGTCAATAACCTCTAGGAAAAAAAGCAGTATGGTGATAAAGGGAATACAGAACAAAGTTTATAGCAATACCCATAGATGGATCCAAGACGTTATGAAGGGAGCAGTGACCAGTGCCACAGGGTTGCATCCCTGCTTCCAGCCCCCTCCCCCACTCCTCATTACTGGGGTGAGTAGATTGCATCATGAAAGCAGCAACCAAGGTCCCTTTCTGCTCCACACTCAGAGGCATTTCCCCTCTTTACCCACTTCCCTTCTGTCCCATTCCTTCCTCTTCCAGTTGCTATGTCCTTGCTGCCAATGTCCCTGCTGTCCCAGGGACAAAGGGATCTCCTATCCCCCTCCATCCAGACTGCATCAGGGCTGAGCTCAGCTCCAGACATGTGGAGGAGTGGTTGGGTAGGTGTGTTCCCCCTTCCAGTCCCTGCTTCTAGACTGGTGAAGAAAATCTAAGGGGAGCAAGTAGGGAGGGGGAACCCACCCACTGCCGCCACTGCTGCCACTGCTGTCTCTGTCCCAGAATCTGTTCAGCCCAGCTGGGTCAGGACAGGAGCTCCCCTTGTCCCTGGGACAGCAGGAACACTGGCAGCAGCAGGGGAGGGGATAGGGTAATGGTTTAGGGCAGGGGTCGGCAACCCCCAGCATGCATGCCAAGCAGGACACACAAGGCCATTTTCTTCAGCATGCATTGGGGCTGAGGAGGCAGTAGCTGTTTCCAGCTGCAGCCAGCCCCAGCTCGGGGTAGCTGCTGCAAGCCCTACTGAAAGCAGCCCAGGCTCCGTGGCTATCAGCAGCTACCCAGTGCAGGGCCAGCTGCAGCCAGGAAGCTACAAACAGCTGCTGCCCCCCTACCCTGGCCCCAGCCCTGGCCCCAGCTGTCACAGTGCCAGCACCTGCTGCCTTCCCAGAGCCTGGGGATGGGGATGGGGATGGGGATGGGGATGGGGCTGGGATGGGAGGACAGCAGCTGTTTGTAGCCTCCTGGCTGCAGCTGGCTTCAGCTGGGGGTAGCTGCTGATAGCCACGGAGTCCTTGGTGCTCCCATGGAAGCTCTGCTGCAAGCAGCTCAGGCTCCGTGGCTGTCAGCAGCTACCCAGAACCTGGGCCAGCTGCAAACATCTGCTGCCTCTCCACCCCGGCCCCAGCACTGGCCCCAGCTGCCTTCCAGACCCAGACCCAGCCCCAGGCTCCAGGGAGGCAGCACATACCGGCAGTGCTCCCCACTGTGCTGCCCTCTCCACTTTTGCAAAGCAGCATTGGAACCCAGCGTAGCAGGGCACAGCAGAGGGCACAGAAAGCTGCCTGCTCCCAGCTCCCTGCTGCCCTGCTACACTTCCCCTGCCAGCGGGGGGAGCAACGAGGAGCACAGCCCTATGCTGATGCCCACGCTGCTCCCATGCACACAGGGGAAGTGTGGCAAGGCAGCAAGGAGTTAGGAGCAGGTAGCTTTCTGTGTCCCCCACTGTGTCCTTCCATGCTGAGTTCTAACGCTGCTTTGCAGAAGTGGTGAGGGCAGCATAGCAACTCCACCCCCAGTCACATGGTGTGTGACACCACCACCACATGGTCCATGACATCAGAAGGACAGCTCATGCAGCCTCCCAAAGCCCAGCCCCTCATACTGCAAAACCCACCCTAGACCACGTGGTACAGTTATGACCTATCAGGCCCCAGACTGCTCTAGCACCTGGGCACGGGCGTGGCCTATGGGATAGCAGTGTGGGGCTGTAACCCCTCTAACAACCTGCCCCACCACTCCAGGCCAATTGGCGGGGGTTTCAGAGGCCTTAGACCGCCCCAAGAATGATGCCAAACCAACTGGAGCAAGCAGAGGGGTGGGGCTTAGGCTACAAGCCCACCAGGTCTATCTGCTTTCCTAAGCGAGCCCTGTGTTTGTCTGAGACCATTCTAAGGCAAGCAAGGACAGACATGGATGAGATTCAGGAGTGTGATATGGATTCCAAGTCTACCAAAACAAGACCAGGGACCGTGACAGAACTCGAGCAGTCCGTATCAGACCTGCCGATGGAGAGCATGGACTACTCTTTGTCAAGGGACTCTGCTGAGGTAACTAATTTAAATTATTTTTGTGGGGTGCTTTTCTTGTAACTGTCTGGGCCTGTGTTAATAACAATATTTTTGCAGGCAGACGACACCTTCATAGAGAGCTTTCAAAACCTGCACATTAGCACCCTACTGAAAGTAAAGGTCTTTTGCATGACCTTTTTTCGTTCATGTCCGAAAGAGAGCAGTTCGAGACTGAAGACTGATGCAACAGTTTTGTCCAAAGACAATGACTGCCAACCCAGGCTTTGAGCTTGTGGAGGTTACCGAGCAGGTCTTTGAGGCTGCGGAGGCCACCGAGAGGGCTACAAACCTGTGGAGGTCACAGAGCAGGGGTGTACGGGGAACTATTTTCAAATAAAAAAGTACACCAACCCTGTTCCGAAGAAGGTTTCTTGCATGATCTGGTTTTGAACAACTGTTCAAGATGAGGCTGAAGACCTCTGTTGATGTTGTAGTTCATTACCTGCTTAATAAACCTTGTTTTACCATGGTTTAAATTTGTTCTCAAGTGTTTGAATGCACCACATGGGTGTTAGTATGGGGTGGGGGGACAGTGGTTACCAGATATGTCTACATAGGTGGTTTTGTTAAAGGAAGTTTATTACTCTCCCAGTGAAGTTGGAATTTTTGGCAGGGCTAATATGCTTTTTGAAGCAGCCAAAAGGCAGAATAAGGTTCTGAACAGAAGTGGGGTAGCTGCGTGGCTTTCAGATCAGGACACTTACACCCTACACAAACCAGCGAGAAGACATTTTAAAAGAAACAAAACTTTTGTTTCAGATATTGATGTGTTATGGCAGGCAGATTTGTTGGACATGCAGCAGTTTTCCAAGCACAATCATGGGGTTAAGTACTTCTTAACAGTGATAGACATATTATCAAAGTATGCCTGGGCTGTGCATCTAAAAGTCAAGTCAGGAGGTGAAATATCTCAGGCCTTTAAAACCATTTTTACAGAGGGCTGAGTAACTTGAAAATTACAGACTGATCAGGGGAAATAATTTTTTAATAAGTCTTTAAGCAAACTGTTAAAATAGTATAATATTCACCTTTTTGTGACGAATAGTGAAGTGAAAGTGCCAGTGGTAGAGAGGTTTAACAGAACATTAAAATCAAAGATGTGGAGGTATTTTACTGCCCGTAACTTCTTTTGCTACACTGATGTGTTACCAGAGTTTATAAAGAGCTACAACTACAGTTTTCACAGAACTATCCATACCAGGTCTGTTGACATGAACTTCTCAAACTCTCCACGGGTGTGGAAAACCATGTATGGGGACTATTTCAAAATAAAAGCAGCAGCACCCGTGTTCAGAAAAGGAGACCACGTGTGGGTGTGTAGGACCAAAGGGAGCTTTGAAAAAGTTTATAAATAAACATTCACCGATGAGATTTTCATTTGAATGAAGTCCTTAGACACGTGCAGATGCCTGTATGCTGCCTAAAAGATTATGAAGACAACCCTATCAAGGGTTCTTTTTACCCTGAAGAACTACAAAAAGTGAACCCCAAACAGGACAGACTTTACAGGGCTGAAAAAGTTCTAGCAACGAAAGGAAAGGGAAGATGGGAATACGTCCTGCATCGGGGGTGTTATACAACTATCACAGAGTTGCTTATGAATGATATAATTGCCACCCACCCTACTGAATTAGTTATGGACTATGATCAAGTTATCAGAAAAGTGAGACTTAAAACCAGCGATAACTCTTACGCTTTTTATACCTGTGGTGAGCTAACCTATATTTGGGGAATACTACCTGGGTCCTCTGTTAAAAAAACACCCTTCCCAGCTGATATTACTGGTGGGTTCAGTTCACTGTGTGTCTACACAGACATTGCAGAACATCAGCTTGTCAGGGGCTTTTTGGTTTCTTTACTATGCCGCATCCCTGTCCGTGGAAGCAACAGCGAGTTTGTCATCATCACATACAACAAGCCGCATTATGTCCCCATTAGTCAATACCACATCAGCACAATCAGCATTGAAATAAAGATGGATCAAAACAAACACGTTTCATTTTGCTTTGGTAAGGTGATCGTTAAGATTCACCTACATCCGCGGAAGACTTTGAGATTTTAAAATAAATAAAAGCACGCTGATGATGGTAAAAAAACTATGGGGACTGTCGCAGAGCACTCAGGTGCCCTGCGCCGAAGAGCAGAAAACAGCTCAGGGGAGACCCCTAGTGGCAAGATGGGGGAGGCTCAGCTGCCAGTTGCATGGGCAGCCAAAGTAACAGGTGCTGGTTGCCAGGACAACCACTGGGGAGCCAGCTGACAGGAAGGGGCAGGGCCTGGCCCATATAAACCCAGACAAGAGGCCAGGAGGGCAGTTCCCCTCTGGTAACCAAGGAAGGAGGAGCTTGGCCAGTGCAGACAGAGGGGACAACTCTGACTGTGTGAGCATCCCCGCGGTGCTGCTGGGGTTGGAATATTTCCCGGTAGGGATTGAATGTTGTTTGGCCAGACGGGTTAGTTTTTACGTTATAGCCCAGGCGGCTTTGTGTTTTTGCATTTGTTGTTACACCAGAGGACCGGGTGAGGCTATTAGGGGTTGGAGGAGGCCTCATAGAGGCTCCACGGTAGTGTGGGGACCCGGGTGCCAGAGAGGGCACAACATTCAGGGGTGTATCGACCCCAGCCCCAGAGCGGGCAGTTGTGAGAAGCCCCAGAGCGGGCAGCGCAAGACAAGCCAGAGAGCGCCAGTGAGGGTGCAGGCTGCAAGACAAGCCAGAGAGCGTCCATGGGGCGCGGAGAGTGGAA
>NW_017729022.1:27842192-27847385 GCF_001723915.1 Gavialis gangeticus | reverse complement strand
CGACCCCAGCCCCAGAGCGGGCAGTTGTGAGAAGCCCCAGAGCGGGCAGCGCAAGACAAGCCAGAGAGCGCCAGTGAGGGTGCAGGCTGCAAGACAAGCCAGAGAGCGTCCATGGGGCGCGGAGAGTGGTACAGACCCGAACAACATCAGGTACATCCGTGAGGCTTGGGCTGCTATGTAAGAGGAGGAAAGGAGCTGCAGACAGTGCCCCAGGCACCAAGACAGAAAATGGGCAGCCTCCTGCTTAATCAATATCTTCTAATCAAGCAAGTAACAACAAGGTGTGGCAGGTGAGAAGGCGGGTGGTTGGCCCATAATCAGTGTTGTGGGGTCACTAGTAGATGGACCCGAAGAGGCACACCTGTCACAGGGACCCTAACTTGTACAGAAATTATATAGCCCAGGCCGGGTATGGTCTTCCCAGGTATCAGGGGGTGCCTGTGATGTATGGGGCTCATGTGGGAGGCATATTTTGTAGCCTGTTTAGAAAAGCTGTTCAGCTTTTGAGAAGGGGTCTGGAGATTATTAAGCCCCGTGCTAAAAATGCAGCTCAAAACATAGGCAACGACATGATCGGTCACATCTCCGGAGCTGTTCTGAATAACGTGGTCAAGTCAGCAAAGCAGGAGGGGTCTGGCCTCATGTATATTCAAAGAAGGAACCTTAAAAGAAAGAGTGATGTACCACATTTCAGACATACAGGACCTCCTCAACCCCTTAAAAAGAGAGGTTAAGTTGACGAGGCAGCCATACACGAAAGACCAAGAAGCAGCCTGAGAGAAAAAAGGGGCACTCTCCTGAAGGAAACAGAAATATATTTTAATTGCCATGGCCTTTGTTCACTGCAGGTCTGAAGAATGCACCAAATCCGAACTAGATGTGTTTCAAATTGCCCCTATGCAGACCAGCATTGAGAAAAGCCTGTATGTTGAGATCCCCCGACTCTCAGCTATTACCAAGTCCAGCCCCCTTGACTTTTTCATAGCTGGGAATGGCGAAGATTACATGGATTTGAACAACACACTGCTGTACCTTTTCTGCAAGATTGTAAAAGAAGACAGAGCCAATCTTGATGCCGGGGCAGCGGTGCGTCTGGTGAATTACCCACTGGCCTGTCTTTAGTCAGCTGGACGTCACTCTGGGAGATAGTCTCATCAGCCAGAGCAACAACTCTTACCCTTACCAAGCCTTCATCAAATAGGTCCTCAACTACAGTGATGACACCCTCGCAACCCAATTTTCTGCCAGCCTGTTTTACAAAGATATCCCTGGACATCATGAAACAGTCATGCAGGATGGAGATAATCATGGGTTTTGGAAATAGGCAAACCTGACAGACCAGAGCAAAAAGATAGAGTTGCTTGGTTATCTCCATAGTGATTTGTTTTTTCAAGAAAAACCATTGCTGAATGGTGTGGACGTGAAAATTAAAATGACATGCAGTAAAGATGACTTCTGCTTGATGGGTGCCGCAGTGGCTGGCCAATGTAAACTAAAATCACATCCGCCTCACTTTTTGTGGAAGTCTTCAGACCCTTATGCCAAAGAGACTTCTTATACAGTTTCCCCTGTGACTGGCTTCCTAAGACTTGACTGTCTCAAAGGCCCCTGAGCTTGATGGTCAACACGCACCTCAACCTGGAGAACACTGGCTGGCTGTTTACTTGGAGGATCGGAACCATGGGGAGTTTTTCGACTCATACGGTCTTCCCCCAAACAGCACTCTCTTTCCTCAAAGAATTATGTTCTTTTTCAACAAGATCGCTACTAACACTGATTTTCAGGTGAAACAGTTACAAGACCCCTGAACTGTTGCCTGTGGATACCACTGTGTGTTTTTCCTGCACCACTGTAGCAAGGGGCTATTGTTTGAACAGATTTTAAATTTGTATTATTCCGACGATTTAGTACAAAATGATAGGATGGTGATACAGTTTGTAAAAAGTAAATATAAAACTTTCTGTGTGGGTGGCCTGCTCAAAACATGTTTCAGCATGCCCAAACATGTATTTCTTGCTATGACTTCACGAATGCTTTGTCTAAATAGAACACTCTGCTGATGCTGTGTAAATAAAGCTGTTGCTGTTTAAACATTTGTGTATGTGTGTGTGTTTTCATTTAAAAAATCCTCTGTAGACAAAATTTGTAGCAGTATAGAATAGTTTAATTCAAGCGTAAAACTTTACATGGGAAGCCAATGGCTTTTAGAGACAGTTTTTCGCTTCTTAGGTGGTGCTTTTGGTGTTTCTTGGTCCGAGGCAGATGCTTCTATGTGTTCCAGATTATCACAATTCACGGTGTTGCCCATAACAGAAGATGGTACGTTCAGCTCGGCCATGGCTTTCATAAAGATGTCCCAACCTTTAGATAGACGTTTACTAGACCTGGCGTGAGTCTGAAGGGCTCCCCAGACTAAGTCGAGCATGTTAGAACCCTTGATGAGTGTTCCTTTGTAGACAAAGCCCCCTTGATCCTCCCAAGAAGAAATATCCTGTGCTGGCTCAGTTTGGTGAGCAACGCTTTAGCATTTTTTCTGTATCGGGCATGCACATTATCCAACACTTCCTGAATGACGGGGGTCAGGGTTGGGGTTTCTAGGGGAGTTCCAGATTCTAGGGGGGTCTGTTCTGGCAGAAACAAGATTAATTTCCCTCTGTCCAGATTACCCTGCTTTACGTAGGTCAGGTATTTCTGAAGCACAGTGGCATACAGTTTAGCTTTATCATATTCTGCTAAACCCGACCTTTGGAGAATATCCTTCATTTCAGCATCCAATAAGTGGGTTGCCTCAGTTCTGATATTTTCCTGAGGTGGTGGGGGAGCCCTTAATTGCTCCAGCTGATGTCTGGACACCAGGTACATTTCTTCCGTGTGCTCCATCACTGGTTACTCAAAAGCCCTGTAATCAGAGGGAGAGCAAAACTTAACAGAGGGCTGATAAACCCCCCAGACTGTTTCACCAACTGTTTCCTTTTTAAAAAGACAATCTTTTGTTACTTAGGTTTTTTATGATCCCGTGTCTCTTTTTCAGCACGCGAATTTGATGTGGAGTCAAAGGGATATTTCCTTTTAAGGTGTTCAGAGTAATGTCTGAAATGGTTGCTACTAAATTGTCAGAGGCCAAGCAGAGTATAGCTTTTCTTTGCTGTGGGGAGGATTGAAGAAGCAGTTTTAAGAGAGCTACATTTCTTTTTACATGGTTAGACATGTGTCCCTTCCACCATCTCGAGAGCAAAGAAGAGGCCACCGCTACATCATCTCTCTTTATTCCCACCCGCAGCTTTTTTAAAAGTGTAAGCAGCAGGTTGGTCAGGAGGAAAAAGCCCAGTTCTTAATCTAAAAGTGTCTGGGGTAGAAGCATTTAAATCTACCGCCAGATACCCGTAAGGTGTTTTAATGGCATCCTCAAAAGCTTCTAGAAAGAATTGGGCCTCACCCAGGTACATCTGCTGTGTCAGGGACACTATCTGTAGCTAATCCCTGAGGTTTTTAAACAAAACCATGTATTTTGTGTTAAGGGTAATGGTGTGGCTCCTTTTCCCTTGACAGAAAACATTTTGAACTATATACATAATGCTCAGATTCTGATGATGCACGTACTTGGTAAAGGCTTTCTCAGTTTCACCAGTTACACACAGTCCATCAAATCATCTACCACACCCATATTTTATTAGGAGGAAACAAACAGTCATTGTTGAGACTGTCCAGTAGACAGACCCTCCACAAACTTGATAAAAGGATATTTACAAAACAGTTCTTTATAAAAAGGCTGCTAACAGCTATAGCACCACACAATATTCTCAGGTGGGATTTCACTGGTGAGCTCGCCTAAATAATTGCCTAGCACGGGCTTCCAATCTCCCTCACAGCTCACGAATATAATGAAATCTGTGTTGTGGTACAGACACCAGTCTTGCAAGCTGTCTAACAGCTCATATAACTCTAAGCATGCATAAGCGGTGGTGAAACAGACTATAAAGATGTCTGTTACCGGAGAGCATGTAATGCTCTTTGGCATGCTTCCAAGACACACAAGCTGTCTTATCATCAATAATGTTGCAAGATGAAATTTCACAGGTGGGAGAAAAGAGGTAGCCAAAGTGTTCTTTGGGGTCTCTCACGATGCTGGTGTTGGGCAAGTTGGTTCTCTGACTGAATTTATCCCACAAAGAATTTAGAAACAATTTTGCCATTTGACACTTTGCGGGGTTGGGTTTTATATGCTGTGGGCATACAGTCACACCTTCTTTTTGGAAGAAATTGGCCACATATCTCTCTTGTTTTTCTTGGTTGGTACACCAGGTGGGGTAGCCCGAGGCTTCCTGCTTCTGTTGGAGGTGAATTTTTATGTACCATGAAAAAAGGGTGTTAGACCTCTTGGCAAAATGCCAGACTTCATAGATATGAGCTGCTCTGTACCCCTTGGTGATAGCTTTATTCAATTCTATTATGTACCACGTGCCCAGGAGGGCCCTCTCTTCATCAGTGTGGTCGCACTTTTGCTGTCTTGTTTCTGCACAGAGGCAGCATAGCATGAACATAAGTTTCCCATTCACCCTGATGGGTAGCATGGGGAAAAAGTTTTGCGGTGGGTACAGTTGCACCCTGGCTATTCTAAAATAGCTCGACAGGGGTTGGAAATTGTCATGAATGATTTCAGGGTGTCTGATTGGCTATTCCTTCATTTTGTTTATGCAAGGGTAAAGACTGGTAAAATCATAATAGTGTATTTGTTCCGTGGGTTTAGTTTGATAATATAGACAGATGGCATTAGTTCTCCCCCAAAAAAGAGCATCCCTAGGCACCAGTGAAGAACGCAGTTGGGTTCTGCTTAAAAAATCTGCAAGCTCCTCATCCATTTCTAACAGAACCCTCCACACATGCTCCCAAATGGTCCTAACAGTAAACCCCTCTCTCTTGAGATAATCAGTCCTGTACAATGCCTGATAGTTCAGAAAGCTGTAGGTGGTCCTCGTCAATAGGTTTTAGTCTTTCTCATTGTAGGAAGTGACACAACCATGGAAAAAAAACCCGTTAAATTCAAACACTGTAGGTTCTCCATCAATGTTGGCGTAGCCATCTAAAAATTAGGAGCCTACCTGAAATTCCCCACCCTGTAAGGCATGTCGAATTTGAACATTTTCTTTGTACATTTCTCCAAGATGTACATTAGCCACTGGATATATGGCTTGA
>NW_017729022.1:27833974-27837192 GCF_001723915.1 Gavialis gangeticus | reverse complement strand
GAGAAGCACTATGGTCTGCAGTTCCAAAAACATAAACTTGTACATGGCCATACAGATGGAGGCCAGCGTGATGTATTGGAAACGATCTATGCAGTGTTCTACTCTTTGGAGTTCACCATCTATTTTCACTCGGTCTACCCACCATGTCATTTTCATAATCTCATCCCTGTAGAGGCAGCAGGGCTCTTTAAAAATGTTTATGCCCTGCTGGCAACAATAGGCCAGCTCCTTTTGCATATCAAAAGTCTTATCACTGTTATCCTGAGACCATTCTAAAAACAGTTCTTTCTCACCAGACTCGTATTTTCAACACTGTAATACTCTACCTTTGGGAGAGGTCCCATATAATTTTGTCTTTTTGCCACGTTAAAAAAAATGTGGGAAATAACCTTTGCATCCTTCAGCCCCATAGCCTGTGGAAGCCTGCTAAATTTCACTGGCAAAAAGTTTAAAGAATCTATGCAACAGATGCCTAGCCTGGTCACTTCTGTGCACATGAGTTTACCACCCTGGGTGATTAGTTTCACATCCATTTTTTCCTTCAATAACTCGCTAACAATGTAGTAACCATCATAGGCTTTGGCATCATGAGCTATGAAGGTGTAGTCCTTGAACATTTTATCCATAAAAATCTTAATAAACTTAGACACTCTTCACCCTTAAACTCTCAAGTGCTTTCTGGCTTTTTGGGCTTAGCTTTACAAGCCTTCTTGGGGTTTTTGCCTGCAGCTTTCTGAGGTTTTCCCCCCCCCCGTCTTTAGCTCCATTGCAAAAATGTAGTTGGGCACATGCATCCCCGTCTTCTGTACACATTCAAAATCATAAAATAATTTTTACCTTGCTGTGGTAAAATTGCATGTGGCTTTCCCACTAGATAAGCTCTCTGTAATATAAATGAAATGATACAATAAGTAAGTCCTCTATATTAAAAAATAAATAATACAGTAAGGAAAGTAGTGTATGTATAAAGTAAAATATAACTGTTTTAAAACAGAGTCACCACTAAAAGATAATCCCATCCCTTTAGTTTTAAAATATGTAGAGATCTGAACACACAGGCCAGTGTTTGCAGTCTGGTTTATCGTTACAACACACTCCTCATTCTTGGAAAATTCACAACCCCTTTCATAGCATACAAGCCCTGTAAGAATATATTTTTTAATACAGTCTTTATTTCCATCAAAAACCTTTACAATATTTACTGGTTTATTTTGTTAAACCTTCTCCTAAGAAGGTTTTTTTTATCATTTCTAGTGACCATTAAGACTCATTGGCTTTATCTTTACAACCTCCCCCCATATGTATGTCGTTAGAGATCCAAGACACTAAAGCAAATGCTAATCTACTCACCTGAAAACTGTTGATTTGCTTTACTACCCCCACCTTCCCCTAAAATCAGCAAAAGATTTAAACCTCATTTTAAACTGTTTTTGCTAAACTGTTCTCTTCAACAGGGTTTTATAATTTCTAGTGCCAATTAGGCATTCAATATGGGGTATGAGAGGTTTATCTTTCTCAGTGATCAAATCATAAAGAGCAGCATTAGGATTTTCTGCAGAATACACAGCATTTAGAAGCTCTCTAACCTGAAGTAAATGTTTCTCAGTAATTCTGAGAATGTTCCTGGCAAACCCAGTGGCTATAACAGCATTGAAAATACTATCAAGACATATTTCCTGGCAAAGTTCCTTCATTGTTTGATTTATGTCTTCATCTAACCAGGTAACACAATCATGAGCACCTTGACCCCCTTGGTCATGAATGGAACCCCAACAATTTTCAAAAAGTCTCCTCCTGAAGCAATATTTCATTATGCCATAAAAGGAAACATGAACAAGAGATTTCATGAAGATTTTATGTTCTTGATGTGAAACAGGACCTGATGATTCAGTGCCTAATTGTCTTCTAAATTCTTCAGTCTCATCCAGTCTTTGTTCTCTGCAGAAACATACGCTTCCTTCTGGTGTCAGCTGTATGGGTATACTGGTGAGCAGGCTTTCTGGAGTCATTAAAAAGGCTTCATCTAACTGCAAAGGAGTTCAAATAAAAGTCTTAGTTAGCTGCTGTTTAATCAGTCCTTAGCTACTTCCAAACACACACATGCTATGAAGTGAACCCACACCGCTACCATCAAAATCTAAGTGCCCCCTCCTCAACCATGCTTCAAGTCTCTTACCGGCCTCTCTTCTGCAATGACCTCTACTTCACATGCAGGCTGTGGCACAAAGATACCATCTTCCAAATTGTCAATGTTTGCTTCAGGGGCCTGGGACTCTTCCATTTGCCTGTTCATTTGGGCTTCCTGAACAGAGTCAGGCATCTCAAAGAGTCTTTGGGCTAGGGGGCTGCTCTCCTCCTCAAAACACTTTCTATGCAGCCATCTAACAAGACTTGGGGTTGTGGTGATGGGACTTACAAGCATTGTGAAAGAATCCATATCTGCACCTGCTAACCTTAGCACAGTCTCAGACAAACAGAGGGCTTGCTTGGGAAAGCAGATAGACCTGGTGGGCTTGCAGCCCAAGCCCCACCCCTCTGCTTACTCCAGTTGGTTCGGAGTCATTCTTGGGGTCTGAGACCTCTGAAACCCCCGCCTAGTGGTCAGGAGTTGTGGAGCAGGTTGTTATAGGGGTCACACCCTGCCACTGCTACTTTATAGGCCACATCCATGCCTGCATGCTAGAGCAGTCTGGGGCCTGATAAGTCATAACTGTACCATGTGGTCTAGGGCAGGTCTTACAGTATGAAGGGGTGGGCCTTGGGGGGCTGCATGGGCTGGCCTTCTGATGTTATGGACCATGTGGTGGTGGTGTGACACACCATGTGACTGAGGGTGGGCGTGGGGTTACTGATGGCACACACCATGTGACTGGGGTTGGGGGTGGACTTGCTGATGTCACACATCATATGACTGGGGTGGGGGCAGAGTTGCTGATGTCACACCACGTGACTGGATTGGGGGTGGGGTTTGTGATGTTACACACTATATAAGAGGAAAGGGGGCGGGACTTCTTGTCCCACCTACCTGTCACATTTGCATTAAAGGGCATGAGCCTATACTCTACTCCTGTCTCTCTGTATTTTTTATGTGAAGCTAAAGAAAAATAATGACTTGGATGAGGGGGTAAAAAGCACCCTGGTTCAAATTTGCTGATGACACTAAGATGTGGGGGGATGTGGGCATGCTAGAAGGAAGGAATAGGCTGCAATTGGACCAG
>NW_017729022.1:27824914-27828974 GCF_001723915.1 Gavialis gangeticus | reverse complement strand
TTCCCCGAGCACTACCAGGAGTAACTAGAAATAACGGTCACAAGCTGGCAGAGGGTAAATTCAGATTAGACATCAGGAGGCGCTACTTCACGGTCAGGGTGGCTAGGATCTGGAACCAACTTCCAAGCGAAGTGGTGCTGGCTCCTACCCTGAGGGTCTTTAAGGCAAGGCTAGACAATCACCTTGCTGGGGTGTACTCTTTCCTGCCATGGCAGGGGGTCAGACTTGATGATCTGCTCAGGTCCCTTCTGACCCTACTAACTATGAAACTATGAAACTTTAATGCTGGACCCAAAATTAGAGTGCAAGTTCACAGGTTTTCCTTTTCAAGTGAAAAACATGAATACAATCATGTCTCATTCATTCCCCCTTAACCTTTCTCTGTCTTACTAGCTTTTATTCTTCAGTTTGTCTCAGGGTGCACTTTATACAGACAAGCTGTCTTTCATATAAAGTCTTATTTTATTCAACAACTACAAATTGGAACACCGTAAGGTATGTCTGCCCTGTGACAACAGTATGCCACATCCAAGATGGCTCTGAGTGTGATCCAGCAACTTTCTCCCACTCTTTGCATTCTCCAGGTCCAGAAATACACTAGTGAAGATGCTGCATGGTTATCCTGAGTAACCATTCTCAATCATGTGGGGGACTGAGGGCATCCACATCTTACCTGTAAGAGCTGGGTGTGAAGGGACTGTTGTCTTGAGAGGGGCTGTGAAACCTCTTCACTGGTCCATCTCTAGGGTTGGGGTGTGCTCAGCTTGTCCCTGCTGGAGCATGCTGCTGCCACAGTATAGATATGCCCTAAATTCTTAAGGTTCTTGTATTTAAGATCTCTTTTCCTGTCATGAATCTTCTTGGTCTTACCCATCTTCATATTCCCATCTGAGTGGCTTAGCATTCTACCAAAAGGCCAGCTCTAGGAGCACAGAGAGTGGGAGTGCCAGAAAGAAACTGAGAAGGCAGAGAACTTTCAACAGAATCAGTAAAGCCCCATGGAATAGTTTAATTCTGTGAAATTGGTAATTTCAAATTAAAAAATTGTTCTTCTAGAAGGTCTTTTAGCACCTCTTCTAATTGCCATACATACTTTCTCTTTTATTTGTCTTGTGGTCTAGATTGCTTCAGAACTTTCACCTAGCATGAATTTAAAACTAATATTTTTGTATCTGTTCCTTCACTAGGGTTACAGTGGCAAGGAGAAAGCTTTCATTGCAACTCAGGGACCGATGATTAACACTGTGAATGATTTCTGGCAGATGGCTTGGCAAGAAGACAGCCCTGTCATTGTTATGATCACAAAGCTTAAAGAAAAAAATGAGGTATGACACCAATTAACTAAACCAAGAAATGGGGTGTGTAGACTAGGCTTTTAGGAAGAACCTCATGGAAAATCTGATGATTCCAGCAGTTAACCACTTGTAATGGGCATTTTGGAAAAAACCTAAGTTGGGTGATCAGATAATCCATTATAAAGCAAATGCAAGAGATGCATAGAAAATATCCTTATATATGTTTGCCTGTATTTATGTTGCTGGGTTGTTTAGAATGAGAAACACTCCACTAATCTTAGGTCATCTTTCTAAATAAAGGATCACTTCCTGTTACTGTTTTATATATAAAATGTTTTCTTTTTAAATACTATAATGTTCAGAGAAATTCACCATCTATGTTCCAAGCCCACATTTTGGAACAACTGAAGACAACTTCAGTGCCCCAGGGGTTAGTCCTGGGGCCGGTTATGTTTAATATCTTCATTAACAATCTGAAAGATGGAATGGATTGCATCCTCAGCAGGTTCACAGATGACACCAAGCTGGGAGGAGTAGTAGATACACTGGAGGGCAGGGCTAGGATTCAGAGGGACCTAGACAAGTTGGGTGACTGGGCCAAGAGAAATCTCATGAGGTTCAATAAGGACAAGTCCAAAGTCCTTCACTTAGGACACAATAATTCCAGGCACTGCTACAGGCTTGGGACCAACTGGCTAAGCAGCAGCTCTGCAGCAAAGGACCTGGGGTTTACAGTGGACAATAAGCTGAATATGAGTCAACAATGTACCCTTGTTGCCAAGAAGGCTAATAGCATACTGGCTGCATGTAGTAGGAGTGTTGACAGCAGATCAAGGGAAGTGATTCTTCCCCTCTATTCGGCCCTGGTGAGGCCACACTAGAGTACAGTGTTCAGTTTTGGGCCCCCCACTGCAGAAAGGGTGTGGACAAGTTGGAGAGAGTCCAGCAGAGGGCTGTGAAAATGATTCGGGGACTGGGGCATATGACATTTGAGGAGAGGCTGAGGGAACTGGGTTTATTTAGTCTGCAGAACAGAAGACTGAGGGGGGATGTGATAGCCTTTAACTACCTGAAGGGTGGTTCCAAAGATGATGGAACTAGACTGTTTTCAGTGGTGGCAGATGATAGAAGAAGGAGCAGTGGCCTCAAATTGCAGCAAGGGAAGTTTAGATTGGATATTAGAAAAAAACTTTTTCATTAGGAGGGTGATAAAGCAATGGACCAGATTACCTAGGTAGTAGAATCTCCGTCTTTGGAGGTTTTTAAGGTACTGACTCAGCAAAGCCCTGGCTGAAGTGATCTAGTTTGAAATGGTCCTGCTTTGAGTAGGGGGTTGTACTAGATGATCTCCTGAGGTTCCTTCCAACCCTAATTTTCTATGATTCTATGAACTTCTGGTAAATCCAACCCAGGTTTTACAAGAGACCTGCTTCATCCCCAAGAATAATATTTGAATATGTTTAATCAATACTAAGGAGACATGTGCCTGGAGCCACATTAAAGTGGTAAATACATTAATGCACAGAGAGTGGTTAAGCCAGTCTTCACTGCAGTGCCTCTACACAGGTTGCCCAGGCAGTGTTGACATGTCCTGAGAACAAAAAGATTGCAACTATGGCTGTTCAGAGCAACCATTCATGTAAAATGCTGTCCAGCCCTGCTGCACATGTCCACAGTATGTCCCTTGCCCTCTGTGAGTGTGGAATTTAGGTTAGTCCAATTTAAAAATGTCAGGAAAACATTATAAAGTATGTCTGTGCTGAAAAGCTAGGAACAGACATTACACATAAACCAGTTTAAGTGATCAGAAACTCGTTTAAACCTGTAGAAGAACATAAGTTCAGTGCACATAAACCAGTTTCAAAATGGCTGAAACTGGTTTAAGATAAACCTGGTTGAATATATTATCAGACTTAACTGATTTGGGTCAAACCAGTTTATGTAATGCCTGTCCCAAACCTCTTCCTGGTTTAAGTTAAAGCAAAGTCCCTCAGCATCCCACATGCTTTGCAGCGCTGGGCTGGGCTGTCTGCTCCAGAGAGCAGACCTGGCCCTGCCCCTCTGCTCCCTAGCCAGAGCTCCGGCAGAGACTGCAGGGTCTGCCTGGCTTCCCCCGCCCCATCCCCCTCACCACTCGCGAAAACTTACCCCACTACAGTATGGCCAGACTAACAAATATTTGAGAAAATACAGAACTTTTAAACACTTACTTTTAACACTATGTGAGAAGAATGACTTGAAAGAAATGTCCAGTGGTTTTCAATGAACCAGGAAACCCTGTGTTTACCTGAATTATGCTGTCCTGCTTCAATAGTATTTATCAGCATTGTTATGGACTGACACTGATAATTTCCTCCTAATAAAAGAGGGTGAGGCATCTTTAGTAGTTCCCAGGCTACAAGGAGAATGTCTGTGTTTACACAAATTGTTCTGACATTCCAGTGAGAAATGTTGGCAAGAAATGTTAAGAAATTCCGGATTGTTAGCTGAGTTGTTCTGTTGTTTTTCTTGCTGCTGGGAAGAAAACAGTTTCAATGTTTACCATTTTCAGTGCATTAACTTTTCTGTTAAAATATTTACTGCTTAGAAAAGAGACCAAAACAGCTTCTGTTTAACAAAATAACACTTTGCAATTTTTGCTGTTTTGTTCTCCGCAGCATTGCCATCGTTTTCAGGGTGGCTTGTTTATAATATGCACACATAGACATGCACATTAACACGCTCCTGTTCAAAAGCAGCAGCACCCCTGCCTCCCTCTCACCCCC
>NW_017729022.1:27815302-27819914 GCF_001723915.1 Gavialis gangeticus | reverse complement strand
TAACAAAATAACACTTTGCAATTTTTGCTGTTTTGTTCTCCGCAGCATTGCCATCGTTTTCAGGGTGGCTTGTTTATAATATGCACACATAGACATGCACATTAACACGCTCCTGTTCAAAAGCAGCAGCACCCCTGCCTCCCTCTCACCCCCCCCCACCCCGTCCTGTTTCTTTCACCCTCTCAATAATCAAATCAAATCTTAGATAAAGGCTGGCATGCCTTCACTTTTCTCCAGCTAAGGACTGGAGCCATGGTGCATGTCCAAATCAGGGAACATAAAAATAACAATAAAGATTGCAAACAATGTGCATTCATTTCTTTAGCATAAGTAAAATCCTTCATGACTTTAGTTTCACAATTTAGAGTTCTGATTTGATAAAGTTACAATAATGAAAGTGAGTCATATATAAGGAAGATAAAATTTGGTCTAAATTGAATGAGTTTTTTTTAAATGAGGGACATTCAAGAAAGATGTAAAATGGTTGAAATTTGCTGTAATAAATTTCTGTTAAATTAATGAAAATGCATACAAAAGTACGTTAGAACATAGAAAATAAGATTAATTTGGTCCGCATAACAAATGCATGTTTCATTATTGTCTCTTGTTTCATTGTTTCATTATTGTCTCTTTGGATTTAGTTCTGATAAATCAATGGAAACTGATTAATCAGTGGTAGGGGAGGTTATAGGAACTGCAGTGTGGTTGGTTTTACTGACCAAAACCCAGAAATCTGGAACTGGAAAACATAATATCAAGCATTGATTGGAAGATCCACTAGTCAATATCCTCAGCATGAAGTGAAATGTACACACAAGTACTTTTGCAGACTTCTATGTTAAACTCTGACTTGTGAAATTATGATTTAGAGTATATGGGCTAGTTTCTGTCATATTTATTCATTCAGTGAATTAATAAGAAATTTACCTGAATAAGTAGCAAGTACCTGGGAACTCAGCTGTAAAATTTTAGGAATAACAAAGTCTTATTTCAATACAATTAGGATAAAGACCAAAAATGTCCTATGGCACATATAGATTTCTTGCGTTTTAAATAAAGAGAGGAAAAAAACCTTCTAATCTTATTAGTCCTTATCCGTTGAGTCATGAAAGTGAAATGTGTTCATCATTTAGTCAAGACACTGGAGCAATAAAAATTTAGACAAACATCCAGAGAAGGAAATACACTATTTTATAGACTTTTCTGCCATCAAATAATCTGCATACAATACCTACATAATTTGCATTTACAATACCTACTCCATGGACTGTATACATTTTGTTTACCCTCAAAATAATGGCAATAGTATTACATATCAGGCAGGAAGCATATTTCTAAAGCATAAATAAAGTCTGCAATCCAGTACTCTGAGAAATGTTTTTACACAACGTATGGTTTTCCATACAAAAATGTTTGCAGTCATTCTTTTGATACTTTTGATGAGAACGAAAGAACTGTAGCTGTTGGAAATACTGGATCTTGTAGAATTCACTGTTAGTTTAGTTATGACTGGTTTCTGCAGAAAATAGTTATTGGATAAAAGGCATAAACAGCAGTGGAAGAAAAACCCATATAATCTCTCTCCATCCCAGGGCAATACCCCTCTTCCTAAGCTTCAGAGTCTTGATCTTTGTTGCTGAATCTCCTTGTGTTTCTTGCTATCTTGTCCACCCAGAAACCCAGTGTGTGACGTCTGTAGGTATTATAGGGCTTGCTCATGCTGCCCTATGCTCATCTACCTACAGGTGGCGACAGGGTAGACCTTGGCTCTGGATCACCAGCTCTGCCAGGAAGTGGATCTTACATTTTTCTCACCTGCCATGACTTTGATGACCTATATATATTCCTGGGAGGCAATGCCCACAGTGATCCCGCCTGGTCTTGATCCCTGTGTCTTCGGTGGGGCTCCAAACCTCCCCTTTACCCCAGCCTAGCCTCTCCAGATGGTGTTTTACGATGTTCTTCTGCAGCCAGGTTGCACTGCTGCCTGTTGTAACCTTCTCTGCACCCCAGGGTGTCCTAGTGCCTCTTTCGGGTATACTCTTCCAGGGGCCAGTCTTGGCCTGTGCTCAAACAAAATCAAAATAGTAAGAGAAATCACAGAAAAAAACCTGGCTGCTTCTAAGCTTTTTGTCAGGCTCTGGCAATGTCCCCCCCACCCCAAAAAACAATTCCTTAGTCCATTCTCTGCTGTGTGCTAGCCTGCCTTGCACCCCTATGAACATACACATAGGGGTTTCCCCCTTGTGCAGAAAGGCTCTACCTGTGACTGTAGATTTTTCCCTTCCGGCCCTCCTCTGGATCCTCTGTTGGAAAAACTCCAGTCCGGAGATTCTCTCTGGCCTTGTGGGCTCCCTCGCTCCAGATCCTCAGCTGCAGCTCTGCTCTGGAGATTCCCACTAGCCGCTTGTTCACAGGCCTCCGCCTGCCTCAGGGTCACTCCTTCAGCGTTCCTCAGGCCTGTTCTGCAGTTTCTGCCTGCTGAGGCGCTCAGCCGCTCCTCTCCCTGTGGCCTGCAGGGAACTGAACCCTCTCTGCCCCTGTCTGGGGCTGGAAATAACTTTGAGCAGCCTCCCTCCACCAATCCTGAGCGAGATGCTGCTCCGGAAATTGGGTTGGTATTTTCCTTCCTTTCCGGGCTGCAGCTGCAGCCCTGCCGGCCCTCCATGCTGTAAGTTGTGTCTCACTCCTTCACACCCAGCTCTTACAGGTAAGATGTGAATGCCCTCAGTCCCACCTTGCCCATATTCTGGTGGTTATGGCAACTTCCTGAAATGTAGGGATACAAGTTCAAATCACCTCCAACTGGGTGGAGCTATGAACCTAAGTCTCCCACTTCCTTGGAAAGTGACCTAAATCCTAGGCTACTGGCTAAAAGAGTGTTGGATCATCCTTCCTCTTTCCATCCTTTGGTAGGATTGTGAGACTTTGGAGGCACATAGTGTGCTGCCCTTCATCAAATATCTGAGGAGCAGGAATTCATATACATCTCTCCTTAGCTTTTCCTATTGGCTACCAGTAGACAACTTCCTATTTAGTACCGACATGCTCTATAGGTATATAAATCTGCCTATTGAAAGAATGGGAAAGTTATACATCTTCCCACAAAGGATCACTCTTTTTTGGCCAAGTGGTTCCTTAGCTTTAGGCATCTAATAGAAAGAATAGGAATTTAGGCAAAATCCTTGCTTTGAGGATTGCAGTATACAAATGTTCCAGTAGTGGGCTCCTCAGGGTCTGAATTAGGATTAATATAGTTTAGCATGACTTCAGCAATAGACAGTTGAGGTCAGGGTACGTATGTAAGAGTAGGAACTGCTTTGTCATAATTTATGAATACTGACCTGCTTACTGGAACATTTACTGTATGAAGACGTCAGTATAAGATAGAAAACAGGAACAGGATTCATAATCCACTTCTCCAGAAACACTCAAGGATTGTCAAAAGATAACATCAACATTGGTAGTTTTGAAGATTTTATTTCCTCCATATGAACTTAAAAAATCACTTTTGTCCAGAAAGTCCTAAGCGAGGGAACAGAGAAGAACAAAAGAACTCTGCTATCTGAAAAAGGATCTCTTTCCCAAGAAAGGTGTGTAATTGGTCAGAAAAAACATGCTATAATAGAAGCACTACATTGTTTCTAAGAAGCCTGGTTGCTCATTAAACATTACTGGCCATAGACTCCTGAAAAGAACAGTGTCAAGGTTGGACCTGTTGGATAGGTATAGTTGATGTAAGTGGAACTGTAGCCTAGAGCCTAGTCTAAGAATGGAAGAATTACAGAATTCCACATGAGGAGAGGTAAAAGCATGAGGTCTGATACTTGAGGATGGTGTTCTCAGAGAGACAGGACTGAGGATAGAGGTAGAGTTAAGGCTGCAACTACATTGGAGAGTAAAGGGGGCAAGAGACAAGGACAAATATTGAAAGACATTAAAGATCATGTGATACATTTTATGTGTAAATCTCTTTTTAGTTTTAATGGTTGATTCTTTTTTTTTTAAATGAGGTCAGACACCAGTTCTGAAATAAATAACCCTGAAGTAGAAGGTCATAGTAGAAAGCAGCTAATCAAATTAAATTGGTCCTTGGTAGCAATTTGAAAGAAGACAGAGATGATACTTGCCATACTGGAATGGGCAAGAGGTAAAAAAAGACATAGAGGCACCATTGGGAGCAATGATGTAAAATGGAAATGGAGAGGGGAGGGACGCAAGAAGTGTGAGGACTGTTAGCTAATTGTAAATTCAGGACCAGTTGAGACAGACTTGTTATAATTGAATGTGATTATGTTGACACACAAAACCCAGTGAAGATCATATGAAGATGGTTCATAATTTTACATCTAAATGGTTAAGACTATTTTTAGCCTCCCATGTGTAATTCTCATGAATTTGGTTATATGAAGGATTATACAATCATCCCCAAACACATAAATAAAAAGTATGTATTTAGAAAGTAGTTAAGTACATGGCCATTTATACAGGGTTAAAAAAAATCTGAGGCACTATAAGAGTGGTAAGGTACAGATGCAGTACTACCAGGAAAAGCAATGGGAAGTGTAAGAAGACTATAGACCCCCTACCCAGGCAGAGGAGCTTGACCAGG
>NW_017729022.1:27810785-27815291 GCF_001723915.1 Gavialis gangeticus | reverse complement strand
CTTCCGACCCTAGAAACTATGAAACTATGAAACTATTACTCAGTGGGTGCATCTACACCTGCACAGTTATTGCTCAGGAACTTAAATTACCATGCAGTAACCTAAAATTTCTGTGCAGTATGAGCATGCATCTACACACGCAAACCCATACTGTGCCGTAACTATGGTGACTTATGCCGTCTTCAGCGTAAATTTGATCCCTGTATGATGTCAACGAGTTACTGCTCAGTAACACACATGTAGACACCTTACTACACAATAGTGCTGTGCATGGGGACTGACTTGGATCTAACCTCAATCCCAAATCAGACCACGTATAGTGTTAATATGCTTTAACGCCTGCACCTGTAGACACTGACCTATTTCTGTTTACTGAGCAGTAAATTTAATGTGATGTAAATGCACGTGTAGACATGCCAAGTAAAGATCTAGAAAAACCTCTCTATATTCATAAACACAGTAGCCATATCCAATGCAATAAGTGTTTCCTGACAATATATGCCAGGTTAGTTAGTACAATGGTTAGACACTGGCTGAGTTTTGAACAGGTATACCTTGCCTAATAAAGTTTTCTTGCCAGTGAAGTTAATGGTTTTGAGCAAGTTGCTTCTTTCAGACTTACAGTTCTGTGAAATTTCTGCACTATTGTGTCTATGCTCCGCAATTTCTATCTGTATTGTAATAAATCTTTTCTGAGATATTTGCTTTTTTAGAAGAGTATGAACCAACTGATTACAGCTTTATTTTCTTTCTTTTTTTGGTTATAACAAATAGAGAGGTTTCAAAAGATACATGGAGGCTGTGCTTAAAAACAGCCATTATGTTTTACTAAAAGTTGATAGGATATTGAAGCTATTAACTGAGGACTGTCTTAATGAACAATTGCAATGTCCAGCCAGTGCAAGCTGCCAATTACCGTGCTAGCAGAGAGTCAAGATAAACATACTTTCAGAGCTCCTGAAGTTTTCGGCATGCAGAGTACAGTACTCTCATTTATCAAGAAGTCTTAGAGACTGACTGTACCATTGTTGATAGTCAGGGTGCAACTGTATATTTTGACTTTTCTTTTCCCATATTAGCAACGAAAGCTACAATCCCAGGGAGGGGCATGTCTTTTAGATCTCAGAGCTGATAGTGGCTGCATGTGTCACATTGGGTGATTTGAACTTTTGAATGCTTTTGTCACATACATTTCTGAGAGCATTTTGTCAGCATTCTTGGTACCTTCAGACAGGCAAGTTTAAGATGCACAGTAATTCTTCAAGTCTTAAAATGCAAATGATGACATCTTTGAATGAAACGAAGTAGATTGGTCAGTATAACTTGAGTTTCAGAAATATGTGGCTTTCATACATCTCAGAGTACTAAGGTAATAAGCATCTATTTTTAGAAAAGTGTTTATACTGTAGAGGTGTTTGTATTCAGCTCAATCAGCTATTGGGCTATCAGGTTGTCTAGAAGTTTAAATATCTTGCTAGATGATCAGTCCATGCATTTAAATGGAACTATACTGATTTTTCCCTTACCTCTAGTAATATTTACTGAAAATTGTGTTTTATGGTGGCATATGATATTGAAGTGATTATTTCATTTCGTTATATAATAAGAGTTGATAAGTAGCTGCTCTCTGAATCTCTCTCTCTTGCATCAAGACTTCTTAAACAGATAACATTCTTGTAGATACAGTGGTCATAGAAAACTTTGTTTTGGGGTTTGTTTTTTTTCCTTGTCATTGCATTTTACAATGTTGGATTTCAGCGTGAATTTGGTTTGAATCCTATTTGAAATGACTATGCATTAGCAGCTGTGATGTATCAATAGATAGATACATCACATAGTACTGCACAATAGATAGATTTTGCTTTATAAGTGTT
The DNA here is from genome assembly GCF_001723915.1 of Gavialis gangeticus. Lineage (NCBI taxonomy): Eukaryota > Metazoa > Chordata > Crocodylia > Gavialidae > Gavialis > Gavialis gangeticus. The sequence goes on along the minus strand of NW_017729022.1, from coordinate 27,813,417 downwards.
ATCTGCCTCTGCATCTGCATCTTTCTTTGAGCAGATGTTTAGCAGGTAACTTGTTCACATAGTATAGTACTTTACTAGTTCCATAACAATGCTCTGTACTCATAGAATTGTTCACAAAATTTAGTCAAGACAGTGAACTTTTTGATTTTCATTACCACTTAGTTAAAATTCTCCCTTGTTAGGCCTTGACTTACCAAAGTATTTATGTTTTTGAATTCATCAGGTTGTAAGACTACACCTAAATGCTTTCAATCAGGGCTCTCAATAGTAAATAGAGTTAAAATTCTTGTTAAGCATTAGATGCATTCTAAGTCCCTTATTCAGTCCCCATTTACAGGGTCTTCTGCTTGAAGAGAAACCATATTTAAGATTTAACTGCATAAACTTATAAAATGTTTCGTTAAAAAAAAATCTACCCTTAATTTGTAATTTATCCTTGCTGTAAAATATTTGTCTTCATTTGAACTTGGTTGTGTTTCTGAATAGCTATAATTATATTCAGAGTGTCCCATAGTATAGTCTGGATTCATATTTTAAGGTAAATACTTTCAAAAAGATCCTTTGATTATGGATTATGCCTCTGCCTTAGGGGCATCCAAGTTAAGGCATTTTAGGCCTGGTTACCACAGATGCTTTAGCTGGGCTTAAAATAATCCAACATTTTTAAGAATTAGGCCCCAAAACATTAATTCAGCTGCCTACAGCATGCTACTTAGAATGTTTTATGCTAAGGATATGTGAATACTGCCTTGATTGCTTTAATCTCTGCTTGTCAGACAAATAAGTGCTAGTAAGAATCAGATATCAGTATGAATCACTGATTATTTGATGCCACTGGTATTTCCATTTCAGAAATGTGTGCTCTATTGGCCAGAAAAAAGAGGAATATATGGGAAAGTTGAAGTCCTTGTTACCAATGTGCAAGAATGTGAGAACTATACTGTTCGCAACCTTACATTAAAGGTAACAATGTTCTGTGCCGGTCATAGATAAATGTCCTTCAAATATCTGTAATTCTTCCATGATGGATATTAAGTGAAACTGAAAGGCAATCAGTTTAAAACTGAAAAGGGAGATATATGTTTTTGGCATGATGAATAAATGACCTGTGGAACTCACATCTACAAGGAAAAAGTGAAACCAGCTCCCAATAATATTTATACTAAAGCTATTCTGTATAAGTCTGGCAGCATTAACAGGCCTTAAAATTGGAATAAATTTCACCCTCTTATAGTACTTTAGGAATTCTTCACATGGCTAGAGTGATGTATAGAGCTTTTACTTTAATTGAAACTCAGACCCCTGAAGTTTAACAGAATTCAAAGAAACATTAAAGGTTGATTTGAATGAAGATGATGTTCATGGCCCATCAGAAAAGATAAAAATAAAAGATTATGATCATAAGGAAAAAGGGGCTTGAAGGGACCTCAAGAGTTTCAGTCCTAAAGGGATACCAACGTAATGCCTTGAAGCATGAACTAAACTTGAACTGTCTGGAATTAGGAAGAAACTGCTACTATTAGCAAATTATTCCATAACTGCCCACAATATGGTAACTATCTCCTGTCCCTGAAACAGCTTGGAGACCGCAGGGTGGAAGAGAGAAATGATTGCTCTAGCCCATGTGGTAGTTAGTTCTCTTCATGTGTGTTCTGTATCTAGGTATTGTAGTAAAACCTCTGATGGTAAGGATAAAGAGTAGATAAATTAAGCTGTTTCATAAATATGAAAGACGATAGAAGGCCAGATTCTGGCCTGATTCCACTTCTCCTTTGCCAGTCTTTCCATCCCTATCCCACGTTGGAAAGGACAGAGAAAAGGTGATGTCAGAATGGTCCAATAATTCCCAGTTCACTAGACAGCCCACTGAGGAGCACAGCTAAATAGCTGGAGTGGGAGACAATCTGGACCTGAGTACCAAGGCATTCAGTTTATCAGATGTTGGATGTTCTGGATTACCATTGGTATTTGGCATGATAATATATTTTCAGCCACCCTTGGGTTAAATTGTGCCAGCCTATGTACATATTCCTTCCTTTGGTTTCCAGGGTTTAATGTAATTTAGACAGAAATAAATGCTAAAAATTGTTCGTCCAAAATGCACAATTCATATCTTTAAATCGCTTTCAGCAAGGGAGTCAGTCACGAAATGTGAAACACTATTGGTACACATCCTGGCCTGACCACAAAACCCCAGACAGTGCTCAGCCTCTTCTGCAGCTGATGCTGGACGTTGAAGAGGATAGGATGGCATCACCTGGCAGAGGTCCTGTAATTGTGCACTGCAGGTAATCTCCTCATATTTTCTTAAATTTATTATTGCAAGCAAACTTCTATAGGGGCTTATAGAAAAAAATTCTATCTTAAAGGCCCTTTCCTCTTTGTATTGGGTTTTTTTGGAAATGCTAAAAAAAATGTTTATCCACATGCTTTTATTAAATGCTGATTGTTAGTTTACATTAATATATTTTAGAAATGTAGTACTTTTTAAATGGGACTAGTTCCTGAACTAATCCCAAATTCTGCTACTGTATTAAGGAATTTAAGCATTTGAAAGCTAGTTCTGAGGATTGGTTCTTTGAAAAGAGTTCTTATCAGGCTTTTGGGTGCAATCACCCTTCTTCAGGCATAT
>NW_017729022.1:27794600-27805785 GCF_001723915.1 Gavialis gangeticus | reverse complement strand
CCAAAGGTGAGTCAGGGAGGCTCTACAGTGGTAGTAATTCAAGGTGGAAAAGAGGCTGTCTGTGAAAAGGGGAAAATAAGGAAGTTTTCCTAATTTCTACCTATTTGCATTCTCACTGACATCCTGTCACACTTTTAGCTTCTCTCATTCCTTGGAGTCTCAGAACAGCAGAGACTTCTTATGCTTGAAGAAGGGTGATTGAGCCCAAAAGCTTGCTAAAAAATTTTTTCCAACTACTCAGTTGGTCTAATAAAAGATCTCACATCTACCCAAAGAACTTTGCCTGCCTGTGTCATTAGACCAACATGGCTACAACCAGAATCCCAGTTCTAAGTAGTTTTCAGTTCTGTTTCTTGTTCATTGCTCACTTTAATTGATATTCATTATTCATGTTGTGTGATCCATCACCTAAGTCATGTGTTCTGCCCTATGATTGGATGACTGATGTATTTTTACACAGGATAACAAGCTTCAGGTAAGCATTTCAGGCAAATATACATTCATGCTAAAATTCACAAATGTTTTTGGGTTTGCAACATTTGCACAAACCCAATTGGCTGAATATATGCAAACAACAACCCATTTTACTCCACAAATCAAATGAACCAAATACTGCCTTCACTCTTTATATGATGATATAGTGAGCCTACCCATTCCTCACCCAAATGTTTTCATATTAGTCTTGAAGCAGTATTCTACAAACAAACAAGTGGAAACGTGCAGTGTCATACTATATTACCATAGTGTGCAGCGATCAGCACCTCAGAGTACTTAGATGAGATCACAAAAATACTGTGATGAGGTTGGACAACAAAAAAAGGGGGAGGCGGGGAATAGTGGGTGCGTCTACATGCAACGCATTAATATGCATTGGCCTAATTTAATGTGTATTATGGGCGTGCGTCTACGTGTGTGTGCCCTTAATGCTCATTAAAACTGGCAAAATTAAGCTAATCATGCCTATATTTGATACTTACACGTGCAGGTATCAAATTTAGGTGTGATTAGTTAATGCACATGTAGATATGCACCAGGTCTGCCCAGCCACTAGGGGAACATGGCAGGGCTGCAGGGACTTGGCATTAACTTTAGTGACAAATCTCTGCACATGTAGGCACCTGCCAAAAATCGCTTAATGCACATTAGTTTGATGCGCATTAAATTTAGTCACGCTTAAATGCACATGTAGATGATCCCACTGTGTTGGATTCAGTTGGATCTCTCTGTACTAAAGCTAGGTAAACGATAGGGCCTACATGACTGATGTGGGGAGGGAAAAATTTTAAAATCCTTTTGTTTGTTAAAAGAATTAGAAAAGTTGTCCAAGAACAGTTAATCCATGGGAAAATTTGAACTGTATAACACAGCCAAGAAGTTTGATGTAAAGTGTTCTGCTGTGAGAAAATATTGGCCAATTCAGAGTTTTAATTTATACACTCCTTTTTTCAAGGATTCCAGAATATTTTGGAAAAGAGAACATACATGCCTTAATTTGTTTGAATTAATGCCTCTGTTTTCCCCGTTTGATAAAACGTCTCTAGCCCCTTTTGGACATGTTTACCCAAATGGTCTTAGCATTCAAGAGTACAGCTCACACCCAGTTAAGGAAATCAGCCTTTTCTTAAACTGCTAGTTTTGCCTCTCATTAACATCTTATTTTTTGGCTCAGCTATCTGAGTCCTGTTGATAATCCTGACTTCCAGATGGGAGGGCTCTTGAGTCTCAGATACACTCACATCTTTAATTCCATCAGGTTTTGTTTAGCTGTAGTATGTGTGCTTAATCCTAACAACACTTTACACTCTTATGGCAATCCAAAATATTTTATTGCTGCTAACTTAACCTAATTCAAGAGAACTATAAGGTGTATGGATGAGTGTATACTCATTAGATAAAACAGTAGTCTGCAAATTTTGTTGTCTTATGGCCAACAGTTGTGAAGAAGGAAAACATTGCAGACAACTTGAAGCATAACAAGCCATTCAGGTGCCCGGGCAGTGGTGATTTCCAGCTGCCACTGTGTCACAAGCATGATCGTGTGGCTATGATGGCAGCTGTTTTTTTCTCCTCTTCCCTCACTTACCCCCAAGTCAGCACCTAGGGCTGTTGCCCTGGTTGCCCCACCTGAGTTCATAGAACCATAGAATCATGGACAATTAAGATTGGAACGGACCTCAGGAGGTCATCTAGTCCAACCTCCTGCTCAAAGCAGAACCATCCCCAACACTGCTACAAGCAATATCCTTCCTATTCTGCACTCTCTGTCAATCTCAGTTTTAACTTTTTAATTTCTTGTGGCTGCCTGTGACAGGAGTATCGCTACTGGAGCCTTTCTATTGGTGACTCCGCCCTCTTGTTATGGGCCAACCACCTGCTTACTCTCCTGCCATGCCTTGATCTTAAATTGATTAATTGATTGATGTAATTATCGGGAGGCTGCCCACTTTATGCGCCCCAGTGCCAGGGGGCGCTATCTGCGGCTCCTTTTCCTCCCCTACACCGCAGCCCAAACCTCGTAGATGGTACTGACGTGGTTTTGACCTGGGCCCTGTTGTGACTTAGCCCTCTCCTTTACCTCCTTGGGGCTTCTTGCAGCCCCCTCCTCCCTTGCTCTGGGGCTTCTCACTCCTCGCATCCCTCTCTCTGGGCTTCTCACTGCCCCCCTTGCTCTGGGGCTGGGGTCAATACACCCCAAATACTGCACTGTCTCTGGCGCCAGGATCCCCATGCTACCATGGAGCCCCTATGAGGCCTCCTCCAACCCCTAATAGCCTCACCCAGTCCTCCAGTCAAAACAATGAACACAAAATCACAAAGCCCTTGGGCTGTAACATAAAAAGCTAGACCATACAGCCAAACAACATTTGATCCCTATCAGGAAATGCTCCAACCCCCAGCAGCGACCAGGAGCTGCTCATGCAGTCAGGGTTCTCCCCTCTGTCTGCACTGGCCAAGTTCCTCCTCCCATGACCACCAGAGGGAAACTGCCCTCTTAGCCTCCCGCCTGGGCTTATATGGGCCAGGCCCTACCCCTTCCTGTCAGCTGGCTCCCCAGTGGTTGTCCTGGCAACCAGCACCTGTTACTCTAGCTACCCTGGTAACTGGCAGCTGGGCCTCCCTCTTCTTGTCACTAGGGGTCTCTCCCGAGCTGTTTTCTGCTCTCAGGCACAGGGCACCTGAATGCTCTGCGACACTGCCACAATGGTTCTTCTGTCTTAGAGTTCTGCAGGGAGTATGTTTCCTGCAGGCCAAGAGTTGGGGACCCTTACTGTGTATGGAGAAATTGTGGATGGCCAAATTGAGGCACAAAGTGGTTAAATCCTATCATGAAGGCCTGATACTCATCTGAATTCTGAAGTCAAGCATGGTGATTTGGAATTCTGACTCCCGACATTTAGTTTTAACTGCCAGATCACATCTTCTGCACATTTTCCCCCAGCAGGAACAAATATGTAGAAATGGTTTCAGTGAATTCCTGGAACAGATGAAAGGAACGATGGCCCAGTTCCTCAAAGTTATAGGTAGATAGATGCTGGAGACACAAGGGGTGAAGAATAAGCCCACTAACAGACATACTGACTCCTTTTCCTTTCTGCAGAGGGAGAGGAGAAGGTGGTGGACAACACTGATACTATTAATTTATCTTGCTATGTAGCCATGGCTGTTAAAAAAGGACTAGAGTGGAAACTCTCCAGCCAAGCAAGGTGAAGTTAGGGAAGGAGGGAGGAGTGCTTGAACAAATCCCCAGGTCTGTTGCCTCTTGGGGCCAGCTGTGCTGCTTATGCCACATCTCCATCATCCATTTCTTAGGTCTAAAGGATACTTAAACTCCTCGGTTTCACTGAAACTTTTGAAGTTTTGCATTAAATTGTTCCTTCCATATACTTCTGAGGAGAATGAAAGCATATAGGCACAACTGATAGCACAAGGTAACCCATGACTGATAATCTGCTGTAGAATGAAACACGTTGATTTGAAACTAAAAAGAAATGTTAGCCTTATTAATCATACACCTAACTGCTTACCATTTTCTCTTCTCCATATTTAACACTTTATATATATTTTCTTGTCCATAAATCAGAGGTCAGAGTTTCATGAAGAAAACAAGCTGAAGTAGAGCTGAGAGATTCACCTTTGTTTTAATTCTGCTTTCAGTGCTGGTATAGGAAGAACTGGATGTTTTATTGCTACTGCCATTGGTTGTCACCAGTTAAAGGAAGAAGGAGTTGTAGATCTATTAAGCATTGTCTGCCAGCTTCGAGTGGACAGGTGAGTTGCAATGCAACCATCAGATCAGTCTAATAACTGACATGCCATTTGCAGTCAATGTTTGTTACATTAAAATCTGATGTATTTGTCAGTTAACGTCAAAGAACAGAAGTACTGTAATGCAGAAATACTGTCCTGAAGCCAACACTATACAATATTACAGAAGGTTAGAAATATCAGCAACTACAAATGACTCTGGTAAATTGTAAATATGAACTGAAATGCTTAGATTCTTAAAATGTTAACGCACCACATGGGAAGACTTAAGAATTCCAAACTATCATGCGTAGGATTTTCAGAAAATCTCAGTTGCCCTAATTTCCTGTCCAGCTTTGCTAGAGGGATTTTTACTATGGACTTCAGCAAGAGCAAAGTTTAGGCCAGGGCAGGGTATGCCTGTACTGCTTTCAAGGTGATCCCAAGACTGTGGCCAGGTGCACCGCTCATCACTCTCAGAAGCATGTCCTGTACAGATCTGGAGAACCTTCCTAGGTACCTACCACCAGGAAACCACTCAACATTTTTCCAGCACACATTACATGCAGAATGTGAGTAAGTGGGTAGGGTGTGTTCTTGGTCGTGGTCTTAAGATCACTGCAGAAACTATAGAGACATACCCACTGAGTGCTTTGGGAAATCCCTTTCCACACTTTAACCAAAATATCTATTAACAAATTTTCTATTTTTCTCCTCTGTCAGGACCTGAGTTTGGGGTTTTATGTTTCTCTTGCATGAGTAGTTTTCACTTAAGTAAGCTAGGGAGCTATGACTTCCTAGGTGCAATGATAAGAAATATGGCTGATTTTGATATTAATTTAATTGTCATGGAGGAATTCTGTCCAATCCAGGAAGCCTGGGTATTGGTAGCAATTTGGCAGCATGGGACTTCTTCAATATTAGGGGAGGAGGGATCAGGATTCACACGTGGCAGTGGCCAGATGACCCAGAGAAACATCAGTGGCAGCAACTGGGTCATCAGCACTGGCCCTTTATGGAGCAAGTGGCATTATTTCAGTCCATCACTCCTAAAAGATGCAAATTCCTGCTCTAAGGGGAATTATTTCTAGCTGGATCTTGCAGCTTATGAACATAAATGATACATAGGAGAAGGGAAAATCCCTCCTCTGATTCAAAAACTGTCTAATAGAATTTTCCACTATCCATTTGACAGTGTATTTGCTGCCTTAAAAATAAAACAGGGGATATTTATTTCCCTTTTAGTAGCTCTATTATAGAATCTTTTATATTTATTCTTCATGATGTCCAACTGTGTTTTCACTATACTGGAACAAACCCTGGTTTTAGGTACACCAATATTAATGTACTTATTCCCATCTTGAAACAATTATTCCAAACTTGCATTGGTATAACTGGTCACAGAATCTGACATTGCATTTTTATTTAATCACTTATAAATATTACTACACCAGATAAACTTAGAAGAAGAGTAAGTCAAATCAGAACAGTGGATATCCGATCTAAATAGACATATTCAGGGAAGCAGTGAATCTCACAATGCACACATGTATTTTAAAGAATCTCTAAATATTGTAATTTGACATGCCTGCTTATTCACTAAATTCTTATACAGATTGTTGACTCGCAGTAATAAATGCTATAGCTTTTATGGGCAGTTTTTCCATATCCTCATTCACTAAAGACTTAAGCAGTAGCTGACATAACACATAAATAAATAAGATTTTTTTTCCAGTTAAAATTCAGAAAAGCCAAATACTTTGTCTTTCAAAATTGTTCATAGTTCCTAGCTTATTGGTTTAATCTGCTATCTAGGCTCCCTCTACACGTTGCAGATATCATGCAGTTAACTGGTTAATTGCACAATTACCTTGAGATGAGCTCCACATTCAAAGTTGCTGTCACGCCATAAAAAGCTCCAACCAGCTATAAAGTTAGACCTCAAAAATGAGTACTAACTTTATAGCTGGTTGCTGTTGAGCTTTAATTTGCACGTGTAGCAGGGTCTCTCCTCCAACTGGGAGACTGTCACCTAACGGGGCTCCCAGGTGCAGGGGTGCACCTTGTCCAGCCCAGGCTGGAAGTCCCACAAATAAGAAAGAAAGGATATCTTTAATTTACTGCTGGGGATCCATAGGTATCCTGCTGGAAGAGACTGGCTTAGAACTTTAAGTGAGTTCATTTCTCAAATGCTATGTCCCCACTTCCTTTCCAGCCAGCCCTACCTGAAAGCATGTAGAAGTGTGTACCTGGCTAAATCCAGGTCCTGTGGGTAGTGCGGGTACTGAGCCATTTATATTGCTATATCTCCATTCTGAGTGAACTTTCCACTGCATGGGCCCACAGCCTGAATTTCAGCAGAGCGCATCCAACCGATTGTTTATGAAAGACAACAATGCATAAGTACTTTACATACTGAGCCAACTCCAGCTTAATTTACTTACATGTCTACCACCATGGGCCAGTGCAGCAACTGAAAGTGGAGGAGGCAAAATACTATGTAAAAAATAACTCCCAAGCCAGGAATTGGAGTCTGGATTAGCTGCATGAAGAATCAGACCCAAAGCTGTGGTTTTTGAAATAGCGTTGTAGTGGGGAATGAAATTCCCAACTAAGGTGTGTCAGTATTTCCTCTGCTCCAAAACTGCAGCTTAAGTTACAAAAGCTGAGTAATGGGTGGAAGAACCTACTGGCAACCAGGGATGCTGTGCTGTGTAGAGAGGCCGGCCTCTGCCTCTCCCAAACCCAGTCCAGAGATAGGATTCAACTGCACTCAATGTGGACTGCAGTTTTGCTGTGCACGTAAGCAAGAAACCTTTGATACCACATATCTTCAAGCTTTTTTTTGGAATACTGTACCTAGAAACTCTTTACATTCTTAAAGGCACATTCTTGGAATGATCTTCAATGAGTTTTCTTTTGGTTTCTCAGACAGGATGAAAAGAATTTCCAACATGCGTCAATTCATTGTTTAAGTATTTTGACTAATCACTGAATTTTTTAAAAAAGGCATCATATTCCTTTGGGACCAGACTATGCTCAGCTGCACCAGTGATGAGCAAGGGAAGGACAGAGGACAAGTAGCTTCCCTGCCCTTTGCAGCCTGGAAAAAGAGCCAGGAAAAGTTACAGTCCTTGCACTTTCAGAATACCAGGGACTGTTTCCCTTTTTACACACCCTGTACAGACTAAGAAAAAAGTATGCAGGGTCTTGGTCCAGTTATTGCAGAAGAGCCAGCAGTGCTGGCTAGTCATGCAGAGGGAAAGCTATAGTTATAAGCTATCTTCTCTGTACCCCATAAAAAACCTAATTTGTGGAGGTAAATTTTCTCTTGGTACACCCCTCACTTCTGCTACTAACTCAACCTTGGGAGATTGATGGCACCCTTTATATTAAATATTACTAATATGCAACAAAAAGGGAAGTCAAGTTTATAACGCTTCTTTGGATAATAGAAGTGACAAGGCCTGCCTGTTTGAATCTGCATCTGTAAAAGACTCCATTGAACAGTAGAGCTGGGGGAATGTTGCAAGACATTCTTTTCCATGAGTTGTCCATTTGAATTTTTAAGGAAACTCAATCACTTTGACAGCATTTATGCCTCTAGTCCCTGAAGATTCCTGTGAATAACCTTTGCTATTGGAAACACTGGCCCAAAAAACAACAAACAAAAAACCACCTCACCAAATTTTCAATTTGCGTATTCCCTGAAAACAAATTTAACTGCAAAGTTAATTTGCAGTGGCGCAGATATGGAATTTAAAACAGAACATTGCAATTTTTATACCCCAGTAGGCAATTTGAGAGCTGCTGAGTTCTTGGGTTAGTTATATAAATCACCCAACCAAGTAATGCCACAAAGAACACATAGTACCTTATGTAGAAAGAATGAGTGACATATTCCTAATGAATGATCTGTAAACCCCAGAATTATTTCCCAAAGAAATTTGTGGGTAGTTTTTGAATACTGAATAAATCTGCTGACTTTACAATATTTGACACATAATATTAAAAATGGACTATGTAACTCTAATTATATAAAACTACTTGATACTGCAGTATCTAAGTACTGCCAGGACTTTTATAAAAGAAGTAACAATAGCAATCTTCCTTCCTTCCTATCCAGCCTGTAGGAGAAATTGCTTGATCTGATATGGTAACTATGGTGTCTGCGGAGGGAAGCCTGTCCTCATTCTTATCACTGATGGAAGTGAGTTCCATAGTCTAGACCCAGTTCTTGTGACATCTTGACTCCTAGCCACAAACCTTTCTCTCTTGGAAAGCATTTTGATGCTATGTGGAAAGTAGCTATCATAGTGAGGTCTATGGTTGCTAAAGAAGTGGTAACCAGTGGTGAGGGAGAATTACAGTGATGTGCTCATGCTAAGCATATTTTGTAACAGCTAGAGCTTTCTATCACAACATGTGATTTCATTCCTAGAAATAAGAGACTGCAGTAGTCAAGCCTTTGTACATGCCACAAAATTGGCCTTTAAAGCGGCTTAAATGCCCTTTTACATTGCTTTAATGGTGTTACTCTGTGGATGCTCAGTAGCGTATTCCGCTTTAATGGTGTTGCTGTTTGTGACCACCCCACCTCCAAGGTGTTTTAGTTTGCTACCTAACAAAGTGCAATAGTGCACAGGGCGCTGGAAGCTGATGTGCTGTGGGCTTGGTGGGCTTCCAGCTCCCCATGCACCGTCCCTGCACCTTCTCTCGCTGCTGTGTGACCCGGCAGCAGCCCATGCAGGCAGACAGGCTCAACTGAAGAAGAAAAAAAAGTGGTGAAGAGCCTAATCTTCATTTATTTCTTTTTTTTCTCTCAGAGCCTGCCTGCCTGCCTGAGCTGCATGGGGGCCCGTGATTCCCTTCACAGCTGTGGTGCCCCCTGGGACCACCCAGGCTGGGTACCAGTAGCAGGTGCTGCCTCGGGAGTGCCACCACTGCCATGGAGAGAAGCACTGCTCCCCCTGCAGCTGTGGAGGGAAGCACCAGGCCCCCACACAGCTCAGGGACCATTCAGCCCACTGGCAGCTCACCCTCCCCATCCTCCCCGCCAGAGAGGCAGGTAAGGTTGGGCCCCCACACTTGTCTACACACCACAGGGGTGTCGTTCATTTAATTGTCCCTAAACTGAAATGGTGGAAACACCATTTCACTTTAGGGAGAACTAAACCAAATTAAACCCCTGTGACATGTACAAGCAGCTGTCAAGCCTGGAGGTCACAAAAGTGTTACTCACTGGGTTCATCTACATGTGCACTTAACTGTACAGTAGATTAACTTGCTGCAGTGTAAAGCATCACAATCTACAGATGTGGTGCTATTAGACCACAACAAACGTATTTTCACTGCTGTAAGATAGCACTGTCAGGGGCAGTACTGTCTTATGGTGACAAAAGTAACTGCACCTAAACACAAATGTAAATACTGACTTGGGTGTAAATTGTGCCCAGGCAGCAGGGGGCCGGACCCCGTCCTACTACATGGCTCACCCTTGTGCCCCACCCAGCCCCTCCGCTGCCTGACACCTCCACCTGGAGCCCCGGGCTGGCCCCTGAACCTGCTGCCAGCCTGGGACTGCTCTGCCCCGATTCTAACTGCTGCAGTCCTGGGTGCATGTGTAAATGCTGTGCCTGGAAGCAATTAATAGCTCTGGCATGAACTGTATTGGAGTTCATTCAGTCAATTTAATTGCATGTGCAGACGCACCCCGTGAGGCCAGATCTGAGCCTGACAAGGAGGAATTGAATCTCCTTAGCAATTGTATATGGAACTGGTGTTTTCTTCATTACTTCCTGCCTGCTTTCCACTTTGACTGGTTGGCCATCAGCAGCATTAAGGAAACCAAAAGAATGTTGTGGTTGTAGACCAGCAAAGAGATCTGTGTACCAAAATATTTATTTTGTTTGACAGTTCTTGCCAAGGACTGCGTATCAGCTGCCTTTTCTTTTAGATTAACACATTTTAAAAACAATATTTTATGTCTGATAGAGGCCTGATCCTGTATTTCTTGTAATGCAAACCTCCCACCTGGAATTGACTATTTCAGTTAAGATTTAAGGGAAAGTAGTGTACAATACAATACATTTTCCTTTTCCCTTGGGCCATATCCTTTCTCTGAGATGTACTCATGCATCATATCCAACTTGCTAAAAGTTTTGGAAGGCCTGTGGGATTCCCTATAGCAGGGGTGGCCAACCTGTGGCACATGGGCCTCAAGTGACACAGGCCATCTCTGTGTGTGGCACGCAATAGATCATGGAAGGGACAGCACATAGGGCAGGAAGCAGAAGGCAGAGTATCAGATGGGGCAGGGAGCAGAAGGAGGAAAGCAGAAAGCAGAGTAGAAGGTTGAGTATAGAGCACAGGGCAAGAAGCAGAACAGCAGATCAGGCAGGGGAGGGGGACTGAAGTAGCACTCGAGGAGGGTGCATAGCTAATTTGTTGCATGCCTGCTCTGTATGATCTAGATACAGGGGAGGGCAAAATATGGGCCATGGGCTGGATCTGGCCCACCAGGCCATTCTATCCAGCCCACAGGACCCCTAAAAGTTTTGAAAATATTTATCTGCTCCTGGCTGCCTGTCAAAGACAAGAGCCAGGGGAATTAGGACCTGGGGGAGCCAACAGCAGGAGCCCAGCCCCTCCACACCCACCCCCAGCCATTTCCTTGCTTCCCACCCTGCTTCAGCACCGTGTGGCTCCCATCTACATTGCCGAACTGGGGAGCATGCGCCCCGCCAGTACCAAGGTGTGTGTGTGCACACAGGCAAGGACTGTGTGTGTGTGTGTGTGTGTGTGTGTAGTCAGAAACAGTCTATGTGTAGGTAGGAGCACTGTGTTTGTATGTGCGTGTGCAGACAGGGGCGGTGTGTGTGTGCATAAGTGCAGGCAGGGACACAGTGTGTAAGTGAGGCAGGGGCAGTGTGTGTGTGTG
>NW_017729022.1:27780902-27789600 GCF_001723915.1 Gavialis gangeticus | reverse complement strand
TCGGAGCAGGGGCCTCGCATGGGCTGATTTGCCCCAGGGCCCGCACCCTGCTTGGGTCAGCTCTGCTCTTGTATATTGTGTAGGTGGTGGTTGGGGGGTGGGTGTGTGTAGGCAGGCAGGGGCAGTGTGTGTGTGTAGGCAGGGCAGTGTGTGTGTGTGTGTGTGTATGTGTGTGTGTGTAGGCAGGGGCAGTGTGTGTGTATGCGAGCAGAGACAGTGTGTGTGTGCAGGCAGGGGCAGAATGTGTGTGTATGTGTAGGCAGGGGTAGTGTGTGTGCAGGTAGGGGCAGTGTGTGTGCGTAGGCAGGGACCGAGTGTGTGCATATGTGTGTGCAGGCGGGGCAGTGTGTGTGCATGCATGCAGGCAGATACAGTGTGTGCATGTGTGTAGGCAGGAGTAGCGTGTGTGTGTGTGTGTGTGTGTGTGTATGTGTGTGTTCGTAGGACAAGTCCCACATGCACACCCCACTATATACATGCACTCACACCCCACATCGCACTTCCATACATGCAGACCCCCAGACCCACACCCCCTCACATACCCCAGCCACCCTTCCCCACAAATCCCATACCCACCCACTCCTCACATATCCACACAAACACCCACATGCTCCCTCACCCAACATACCCACAGCCCCCCCCACAACCTATACCCACCCCCCACAATATACAAGTGTAAGACTTCATTTTAAGCTATTGTGCAATCACCTCTATGTACACTACACAAACACATGTAAACCAGGGCAAAAATATTTTTTGAAATCAAATTAATAAATGTTTGAGATGTTCACTTTTTAGAATATAATTTGGTATTTTTCTGGTTCTGAGATGACAAACCCCCCTGCTGAAAGGAGTACTTGCAGGACAAGGGGCAGGACTTATGGTGGCAAAGGTCAGAGGTTAGGGGGCAGGACTTCCGGTTCTAAGATGCAACAAGGGGCAGGGCACCTGTCAAGGGGCGGGACTACCCATGAGGTCCTCGACAGCTTGCCAAAACTTGGTAAGTGGCCCTCCACCCAAAATAATTGCCTGCCCCAATCTAGAAAGAAAGAATTCTCTGCTGACCCACACAGTGGCAACAGAGTCATTCTTCAATTGCTTTCAACACCATAATGTTGCAGCAGCTTCTGGGTCCCAGCAGTGCAATGAGCAGTGGCTGGTGGATCCAAGTGATGACAACAAAAGAAGCTCAGTTCAATTTTTAGTCTGAAAGATCACCACTAGTGAGGCACTGTAGCCTCCACTAGACCTCCAGTACTGGTCACTTCTTTCCTACCACCCCATCACTTTGGTTTTAGTATGGGACTTCATCACAGATGTTGACCTGAAAGCAAGCATGCTGCCGGCTGGACTATTCAGACTAACTTCACCAAATACTTTTTATGGTCAAATTAAACTAAGTTGTATTCTTGGCACAGACATGAGTCACTGCTTTTACAATTGCTTCTGGGTCTGCTGTTCAGACAGGATGCTTTGTAGGCGTGAGAGACGACAGGAAGAGCTGTTCTCTGTACATGTAATCTAAGGGCCATAAAGGTTACATTTTTAGTACATGAAGAAGAATGAAATCTGCTGAAGTGAAGGGCCAGATTTTGACACCTTTTAATCCCCCTGAATAACTCCTTACTCCATGAATACTCCCACTGATTTCATGAGCCTTACCCTACCTGCCCACCTGACCAAGGGAAATTTCCTGTGAATGTTAGATGTTTACAGCATTGGTCCAGCTATACTTTCCCTCATCATTCTTGCCCATGTAGTGTCAGGAGCAAGCATGCATGTTATACACTTGATTGACAAAAACTGACGGTAGTTTGAACACTCTGGCAAACCTCCCATTTATTCAGACTAATTCCCATTTGAGTCAACACTCAAGAAAGGGCTCAGGATCAGTTTTCTGGTTCTGAGAAGTGGTAGAGGCTGCTGGATTTTTAAGCAGTGGGTTACACTCTGTTATATCTTTTTTCAGGGGTGGAATGGTTCAGACCAGTGAACAATATGAATTTGTGCACCATGCACTGAGTCTGTATGAAAGCAGACTTTCTGCAGAAGCTGTCGAGTGAAGCCAAGAAAGGTGACCAAAATGTCAAATCTCTTGAGGTAATTTGTTTCATTACCTACCAGCAGCTTCTTCAAGAAGTTTACTGCAGTGGAAAGAGAGGCTTTGAAGCCACTTGTGAAAGGATTGTGTATGGTTTGGCAAAAGTATAAAGATTGCTGGACCCTTACTGTATATGAATGTATGTAAGCTTTCCAAAAATGATTTTTCAAGAGGGTATTGTACTGATGCGACACATGGATTTCACACATATCTAAAAGGTGGATTTATTTCTGTAATAACAGTATCTGCCATGTGGACTGTATGTATGTGCTACTGCTGCAGTCAGCTGGACACCGGGACTTCTACAGAAGAAATGTTTATCAAATGTATAAATGCTTTAACGTTTGCAAACTCTGTCTTGTGAATGGACTGTCAGCTATTAAATTGTACCTGTTAAGTGCTATTACCTATTATGTGGTGAGCTTATTTCTTAACCACATAATATTCTTGCTGCTAAAGTTGCAAGTGATCAGTTATGGTTTAAAAAAAGATGAAAAAGTCTTGTTTTTGAAACTATTCAAAAGCAGTTAATATTTTATATGGACGTATCTGTTCTTCATACTATTAGCTATTAAATATGTACTTACAGTAGGTCCACTAAAGCTGTAACAGAGCACAATGTCTGTTATTAAATGTATATGTATTTACTCTATAATGTTGATTGTCTTAGAAACTGCTTCTGCTACAGACCTAATTCCAGTGTATTTGTAATCAGTGTGAGACATTTTACTTTTAAAAGAAACTTTGTAGCATATATTAAATGGTGGGAATTTTAAATATTTGTCTGTCTTTTACTAAGAGGGGATTTTTTGAATATGTTATTTACCTGTTGTATCTCTTCCCATAAAGAGACCATTATCTTTGGGGTTATGAACTGTTCCATAAAAGAAAGTTATACAAAAATGATGTTATGAATGTTTCCTTACATTTCTTCAAGGGTTTGTTCTTAAAGTGAAACAGAAAACTGACATTATTACTCATAGAGATCACTGGGAGGTATTCACACAGGTATAATGAGTTTTTAATTGCAGTGATGTTGACTTTGCTTCATACTGCCAATAAACTATACTTGATATAAAATACTTAGTGAAGTCTGTATTTTTACCTACAGTAGTTCACCATCACTATTATTGTACGCTGATAGGTAAATGTAGCCCAGTATGGTTTGTTTCATTTCATGCTGGATTTTAACAACTGGAGGACCAAATCCTTGAGGTTTTCACCCAGTTTTTATGTAAGGAAACCCCCATTAATAGAGCAAAGTGGGTCACGTGATGGTGAAGCCAAGTCAGCATCACTTGATCCCATAATGGGAGTTTACCTGAGTAAGGACTCAGTTAAGGACCTCATAGATTTGAATTACTTCCACGGATACTTTAAACAGTAAGGAAGAGGAGAAAGTGATATCATGTAATGGGATTTAGCTTTGATGGACACACAACATATCATTATAAAAATTGTGTATGCGTTTTCTGGGTAATACAGTATGTGTTTATTTCGCACAGTCCAAATCACCTGCAGACATGTAATGTTTCATGAACAGTCAATTATATAAAATTACAATCCCTCTTCTTTATATTTTTAGTCCAGTAACATATTCAGATGTTGAATCATCTATTTTTTTACAGCTTAGAAGTCTGAAAAATCTATCCTTCTTCTGTTTCAATGTTTCCAAAGCAAGAGTCAGTAAACTGTGAAGAATTATATGAAAGGACAAACTAGTGTAAAACTCCGCAAAACAATTGAATAGAAGGAAGTGCTCGTCACTGACTTTTTTCCCCTGTGAAGGCACGTTTCCTTCCTAGCCTTTGCTTCACTTATCTGAGGTGTTTTTTTTTTAAAGAGAAGCATGGGGAGTTGTTAGATGGAAAATGGATCCTTTATTTCATGTCCTGATTTTTACCTGCCTCGCCTTCACAATCTCAGGTAAGTGTAGCCTCTGCTTCCCTTTTCGTTCCAGGTCCCTTTCAAACTCTGACAAGAACACTTCAGGACTGCCGGAAATGTATCCAAAGCCATGAATATAGAGTTAGTTCTCAGCTTGAGTTTATATAAGAGGGATTGGGGGCAGGGCCAACAAAGCCAGTACTGTTTAGATTTCTTTCCAAAGGAAAATAAACTCACTCCTTGAATGCTGTATATACCTCATTTTTTTAGAAGATCTCCTCCTAGACAATTCAGTGGCTGAGCCCTAAACAAACCTCCTTTGAGGAGACTGCCCTACTACTATTAATGTTTTGTGAAACTTACAAAACTAGAAGCTTTATGGAGTACTTAGTTCAATTGTGATTTTGTGTCTTGCACCATAAAAAGGCAGAATGAAAAGTTCAGCCAAGGAAAATGTAGATAGTGTTTTGAAATGTTTTTTTAATCCACTAGAACTGGAAATTTTGACTGAGTAACTTAAATTTAAAAAAAAAGGTTAAAGAAAATAGAGGTGGTGATTGCATTTTGTGCTTTGTAGCAAGTGTGTATTTGAAGCTAGTGGCATTTTTTTCAGAAAATGATTTCAGTTCTGTTAATTTCTGTGGTATATATATTTAAGCAGGGATCTGTCTATAGTAAGATGGCTCAAAAACGTCTATGGTTAAAAAATGTCTAGAGAAATGCCAGTGTATTTAGGACAATAAGATATGCAGAGTTGTATCATTAATATTCCTCCAAAGATAAATGGAACACACTCGTATAGAGGCAGAAAGCTATCAGAGAGTCCCCTATCATGTATTTTCACAAATAAAACAGCTTATAGAAAAATAGTTTCTAGCCAAGAATCATAAACTTGACTTACCAGAGGTCTCTATATTGAAATTATCAAAGACTAAAGTCTCCTGTAAGGTCTCTGTATTCTTTGAAAAGAGGAAGAAGACATCTTCAAAAGTAGGTTGAAAGTCATTACCAATTATGGATTTAATTTTAATGCAGGTCCGATTTCTTTTTTAATGTGAATGGTCAAGGTAAACTTTACTAAAAATAGTTTGTTTGTTACATTCTTGTGTTTGTTGCATTCTGTAGGGTTTTTTTTAATTTTTATGCTGGCTCATGTCATAGATACTGAGATAATAGAAAGAGGGGGAGAAAAAAAGACGTGTTTGTTGATGTGCTTTTAAGTCATTGAGAATTATTTTTAAATACCGTGTATTATTTGCTGTATTTTATGGGTTTTTTCATTTTCCAGAAGGGTTTCTGATTATCCATGTTCCAAGAAATCAGTGTCTTTATGGAACCAAAACAGTAACTGTGGGTTACTGCAATCTGACCAGTCCCAACCAGCAGTGGAAATGGACAGAGGATGAGAAACTGCTCCACCTTAAATCGGGCCAATGTCTAGGCATCTCCAGGATCACTGCTCCATCTTCTCGCAGCACCATGATTGACTGCCCTCAGGCACCTAGATGGACCTGCCATGAAAAGGAAAATGCCCTTCAGGTGGCAAATAGCTCTCTTTTTCTTACAAAACAAGGCCAGAAGGTAATGGTCAAGCTGGGCAAAAAATACCTCCACAGCTGGATGCAATTAGATGTCAACAAGGAGGGAAGACCTGTCTATAGAAATGTGTGCCTAGAGAAAGGTGAGCTTCTCCTTTCAGGAAGTATCTTGGAAATTGTCAAAACAATACCTTGTCTTGTGAAACTGCTACACTTTTAATAATAATGGTGTTTTGTAACAATAGAAGCAATCATGTTTACTCAAAGGTTAATTTAGAGGACTTTTCAGAATCAAAATCACTCAGAGAAAGCTAAAAAACAGTTTTCAAATACTCCTGATAGCTGACTTTTGTACATAAGATACTTTTGTTAGTCCACATAATATTTTAAGTTTGTTTATTCCCTTTTCTGTTCCTATATTTGGACCCAAGTCATTGTGTATGAGCATTAGCAGATTCTTGTGTCATTTGTTTTAGGTTCATAGTTTCATAGTAGCTAGGGTCAGCAGGGACGTGAACAGATCATCTAGCCTGACCCCCTGCCACAGGCAGGAATGAATACTGGGTTCACAAGAACCCAGACAGGTGATCATCTAACCTCTTTTTGAATTTACCCAAGGTAGGGGCAAGGACCACTTCCCTAGGAAGTTGGTTCCAGATTCTGGCCACCCTAACTGTAAAATATTGCCTTCTGATCTCTAACCTAAACCTATTCTCCATCAGCTTATTACCATTGTTCCTTGTCACCCCAGGTGGTGCTGGGGAGAATAGGGCTGTTCCTATTTGCTGATGATCTCCCCAAATGAGTTTGTAGGCAGCCACCGGGTCCCCCCTCAACCTCCTCTTTTATATCCATATATACACATATCAGATGTAGTGCTGCTTTCATACAATTTATACTGAAAAGAAAATATCCAGTCCCTCCCATTTGTTCTCTCTGTCACATCATTTCAAAAATTTAAAAATGCATTGCTTTCACTACTACCACACTTATAATCTGAGTGTTTTCTCAGAATGAATGCACAGCTTATGCGTTATACTGCTTTTTAGGGCTGTGCAAAGCTTCGGTCCCTGATTCAGTTTGGCAGAGATTCAGCCCGATTTGGTGGCCAAATCCTGAAATCCAAATCAAATCAGGAGACCCTTTAATCTCTCCAAATCGATTGGAATCGATTCAGAGAGATTTGGAAAGACTCAGCGATTCAGACATAGACATAGCTTTAAATGTTTTTTCTACATACCTCAAGGTACCAGGTGGCTTGTCAATCCTGAGATGGTGGGGCACATGGAGCATCCCACAGGAGCATGAGGGGCTCCCCAGCACACTCACCAGCAGACCCAGAATTGGACCAGAAGCACTTCCAGTTCACTTCCAGGTCCCCTGCGCTCCTCCAGCTCAGCAACTGGTGCCTCCTAGGTCTGAGGGGGCACCCAGGGTCCCCCGGGGCCAATCGCTGAGCCGGGCCGGGGGGGGGTGTGGGAGGCCTCCTGGCATGCTCCCGGCAGACCCAGAAGTGGACCAAAAGTACATCTGGTCCACTTCTGGGTTCACCGCTGAGCATGTAGGAGGGGCCCCCTGCACTCCTTTGGGACGCTCCATCTGCCCCAGCATCACAGTGTTCACAAGCCACACCTGGTACCTCGAGGTATGTAGAAAAAACATTTAAAGCAGTGTCTATGGCTGAATCGCTGGTTCTCTGAATCAGCATCGACTCTTCAGATTCAGATTCAGACGAATTGAATTGGGGACAGTAATCTGAATCAACAAATCGCACCACTGTCCCTGATTCGGGCCGAATCCAAATTGAATATGGTCCATTTCACACACATCTACTGCTTATGAAACATTGCTCTACCAATATCCTAAAGATTCCTGGTAACAAATGTACAAATTTGGCATATAATAAGATTAACCCAAATTTGTAGTAAAGTTGTAATGTGGTTCCAAAGTATATATGTCTCTGTGTATAGATTGGTTGGGTTCATTGAGATCTATGCTCTGAGTCTCTATTAGGTCAATCCCTTCTAGGTAGGACTTGTCATCGACTTCTGTGGAAACCTCTGCTGATATTAACATGGGTAATTAAAATGTCCAAGACAGAACACACACTAAAACAGTTTTATGACATCATTACAAGGATTGTAAAAGAGTAGATTCTAGCATAGCGGTTTTGTGTTTGAAGTGTTTGGATAGATGATATTGATTCTGCCCATTTACAGACTAAATGTGACTCTGTGGGAAGGTGAGTTGCAGTCTGGATATGTATCTCATGCCTACTCAATTAGAGGTCACTTCTGAAACCAGCATAGGCACTTCTTCCAACAAAGTCCATGACTGAATCTCAGTGATTATGGCAGTTGGTTGGACCATCATCAAGGGCTGAGTCTTGAAGCACCAAGTGACCCCTCTGACATGTTGAGTGTCTTCAACTCCCATTGAAGCACACAGGAGTTGAGGGTCAAGAGAGCCTTGCAGGATTGAACCCTAATCTCTTCTTCTTAAGATCAAAAACATGCAATAAATTCTGGGGCTCATTTACATAAGGAACCCTCAAAGAATAGTGACATTTCAAGACAGTCTCCAACACTTTATTGAGAAAAGGGAATGGAGAGTTCCTAGCCAACAGTTGCATTCTGAACAGACCTAGGTCTAGGAGCCAGGAGAACTGGGGGAATGTAAAAGGGATAACACAGAGGGAAAAAAAGATAACATGTTAGGACTTGAAAGAATAGGAGCTATTGGTTCAAAGACACAGAGAATGATCAGGAAATGCATTGCACTCAAAGGATGGAGAACAGGATGCGTGAGCAAGGAGTAAGTTGGGTGATTTGGGAGGAAAGAAAAGCTTGCATTAGGAAAATGATCTGGTTGGATCAGGAGGAGAAGTAAATATAGTATGTGCAGAAGTGGGAAAAGGAGGAAATCAAAAGTTTATGTTTATGTTTATGAAGATCATCAAGGAGCACATTTGTGATGGGCCGGCATCAGAAATGATGCTCAGGGGCAATCAGCATGGATTTATTAGGGGGAGATCATGTCAGACCAACCTGATTGCCTTCTACGATCAGGTCACAAAGGCCATGGATGCAGGTGTCGCGGTGGATGTAGTCTTTCTGGACTTCAGCAAGGCCTTTGACACCGTCTCTCACCCCATCCTAGTTAAAAAACTAGG
>NW_017729022.1:27766465-27780601 GCF_001723915.1 Gavialis gangeticus | reverse complement strand
GTTAGGGCGGCTAGGAGCTGGAACCAACTTCCAAGGGAAGTGGTGCTGGCCCCTACCCTGGGGGTCTTTAAGAAGAGGCTGGATGCCTACCTGGCTGGACTCGTTTGAGTCCCATTTCTCTTTTTGGGGTTTTTTGTTGTTCTCCCGCCCTGGCGGGGGGTCGGGCTAGAAGATCTACTAGGTCCCTTCCGACCCTTAATCTATGAATCTATGAATCTATGTATTTTAGAGGAATTAAACTGAATCCTGGAGCATTTAGGAATTTGCTCATCACCATCACTAATCCAGTAGGAACCAGAAAAAGGTGTAGCTTATCTCACTAGTCTTGTGTGACTTACAAACAGAAAGAAGGGAAACTTCAGTGACACCCAGAAGATCATACTGACTTAACACCAGTCATGCACATACTTTTCATTTGGTAGTTTTATAAAGCTGCATGGGAATTTGGGTATGTCTCCATGGTATAATACAGAGATATCCAAACCATCTTGGGTACCAGGATGATTATACAGGCACATTAATGCTGCAGTCTTCCTGTGCTAAAACTTTTTAAATGCTCTAAGTAGCCTGGGAGGAACACAACACTAAAGCACCTATACTCTTACCTATACCAAAGCTGATTCATGAAAAGCTAGTTCAGGGATGTCTGCAGGGCACAGAAGTGTGCCCTTATGTCCTTTGGATTATTTGGAAGGGTGTGGAAGCTACTAGTTTAAGAAGATGGAAGGTCATTACTGTCAGCAAATAATGTGCCAATAGTCTTTACTAGATAAGAATTGATTCTTACTATGTGTATGGAAAGCACCTAGTGTATCACTGATGCTAACAAAACTTGATTTTGGACTCTAAAATCAATTACAAAATGTATTTGTGCTAAATTGGTTAGCTTCAATAAGTCATGCAATTAAAGAGCAGAGGTAGACCCATATAACATATTAAATCTAAGTAAGAAAATACAAATTATCAGTGCTCACATACTTCACAAACTCTCTGCTAGCCATGAATTATTTGCAAAATTAATTTGTGAATCATCTCAAATAATATATGCATCCAAATACAGCTTGCAAAATTAAAAAGCAAAACAATTATTTGCTGAGATTATCATCTGTTCTGGTAATTAGTATGTAATCTTTACTGTGATTTAGAGGACAAATATTCTGTAATTATTTTAACATATGGTACTTTTTATTCATTACCCTCCTATTATATTGCATTTAATATGGAGTTATCCTGAATTTCTTACCACAGAAAAACTGAAATGTTTGGCTAGAATTAAAGACTTCAAGACTGAGCTTCAGCCAATAGAACGGCTAGCTGTTACTCTCTAAAAGTAAATAAATAATTATTATTTATTATTAGCAAGTACCAAGTACCTAAAAGGATGCCAGACTTTCCTCAAAGACGTGAAACAAAATAGTGGGGAAAAGGCACACCAAATATAGCAATATCCTCTTTGCTGTTTTGTCTCCAATCTAAAATAGACAAAACAGAGGATATAACTATCAGCAAGCAACTGATGTGCAGTCTTACATGCAATTTCACTTCCATAACTTCATTCTTTCTTTTTTAACTTGCTCCTTTTCCCTTTATCTATTTCATCACCTGGGTCTTATTCAGGCTTCCCCTCCAAAACAATATCATTTTGCCTTATTTTATGTCCCATTGACTTTCCTGGGGCAGCATCATGCATAAAGTATCTATCTAGGAGAAACATTCTCTAAGTAGCTAATGTGCAAGATTCATCTTGGACACACTTTCATCTTTTTCCTGGAGTCTCTTTGGATTTCCATTAATCTCCTTTAAAATGGATATGTAATACCAATATCTCACCCATTTTTTAAACATAGGTCAAACTGAAAGTAGAAATGATTTTAAACATTTTACCCTGTTCCAGCACTTTTCTATCTAGGTTGTTGGCAGAATCGTTGTCAAGTGTTTTTGTTAGAATTTCAAAAAGTTAAAGAATTTCAACCAGCTCCATTACGGAACTTGAACAAAGTAATATGATGGAGCATGATCTGGAGAAGAAACCAATGGTGTCTAAGAATTCATTTTAGTTAGAAAAGTATTGTCATCTTAGGTCCTTTTCTATTAAAAAAAAATCATTAAAAAAAAAGTTTAAATAAAACCCTGCAAACTTTAATGATAAAAACCTAAGTTTTTCACTTGATTTATTTGAGTTCTGTAGTGGGTTTCAACCTTTTTTCATTTGTGGACCCCTAAAAAATTTTGAATAGAGGTGTGAA
Organism: Gavialis gangeticus; assembly: GCF_001723915.1. NCBI lineage: Eukaryota > Metazoa > Chordata > Crocodylia > Gavialidae > Gavialis > Gavialis gangeticus. The sequence goes on along the minus strand of NW_017729022.1, from coordinate 27,778,355 downwards.
CCCCTTTGGAAAGTTCAAATGGACGTACAGACCTCTTTCAATTGTAAGTGTGGATATTCACATACTTCTGAGAGATTGTATTTTGTTGTCCCTTTAGACGTAGTCTACAGACCACAGGTTGAAAACCACTGCTTTGATCCATAGTCTGTATGTATTTCCCCTGTAGGAGTGACAACTTTTTGAATAATGAATTTTTTCAATCCACTGGCACTTCTGAAAAAATTACAAACATTTACAAAATTTCCAGTGTGCCAGGGATAACAGCTTCGAGCCTGCTGAGAGAAGACCCCCATCATTGACCTTCTGGAGCTGCCACCATCCTGCTGAGGTGGTGTTCTCTCAGCAGGCTCCAAGCTGTTACTCCTGGCTCATCTCAGGGCTTGGGTTTATACCTACTCTAAGCCCAGCCCTCCTCCTGAGTCAAGTGACTCCCTCTACCCTGGTCTAGCCTCACCTGCGGACTCCCTGGGTCAGCTGACTCTCAATTAGCCATGGCTCACACCCCAACTACAATATCCAATTAAAAGATGCCAACACAGGCACTTCATAAAATGCTACTTTGTTCTAAAGTATTGACGGAATAATTATTCTGAGTGAGAAGTTACAGAAACAAGATGGATCACATTATTCATATATAGTAACATTGCAAAGAAAAATCCCTCCATCACCAAATTCCCTCTCAACAATCCAGCTCCCAAGTCTTACCCAGGGACTGAGTACAGACAGTCAAAAATCCCAAGGCTGAATCAATGCAATCTTCACCAGGTTAATCTAAAATGTGTTGATTGAACTGATAAACAAGTGAACAAACATTCACTTTTGATTCTGGAAATGCAGCCACATGCTTGCAGTGGCCCAGGCCAGAAGCACTAGAGCACCCCTCCCTGCTCAGCTGGAGAAGACAGCTTGAGCCAAGGCTAGCCCACCCACCCTGTGACCAGTGGATGCAGGGGAGGCACAAAGCATCCTGGGATTCTGGGGGACTATGGGTTAACTTGAATTTGGAGGGGATCTGGGACAGAAGTTCAATACCTAAATCGGTTAAGTCTGATATTACATCCATCCAGGTTTATCTTAAACCAGCTTTGGTCATTTTGAAAGCAGTTTATGTGCACTGAACTTTGGTTGTGTTACAGATTTGAATCAGTTTCCAATCACTTATACTAGTTTATGTGTAATTTCTGTCCATAGCCAGGATTGCTTTCATTCAGATCAAGGCAACTAGCTTGCAACTTATGTGGCTGATTGTCCAGTAGGAAAGGAAGTTAATCCCCTGATCCGTGGGCCATTCAACAGCCTCCATATGTTAATGATTTTTTGTAACTACTGACTGATTTTTTGTAACTACTGCCTATAATGAAAACCTCCTTCTCACCATTCTTTCCCATCCTGCCTAAAGATTTTATTTCTAACAAATCATGAGTTTATAAACTGATTTAGAATTGTTATGGTTTAAAATGGTAGTGACAGAGGAATATTTAAGTTATGATGGTCCAGGAAACATGGGAGAAGCAAGGAATTTTGTGGGTGATGTCTTATATTGGACCAGCTGTAGGATTGGGAGAGTTTTAGACAGGTTTTTGGGCACAATGTACCTTTGCTCAGGTTTAAAATTTAATTCTAAAATGTAGGGGTGCATCGATAGAGATTTTGGCGGCCCATACTGATAGCTGATATTTAAGGAGGCATATTGGCTGATACCAATCCGATATCTGATACAGCTGCCATTAAGTGCGAAGTCCAGTGTGGTGGAAGGGGAGTGGGGAGGGAAGGGATGTGGGGGGAGAGATCAATGCCCTCCACCACAAGTGAGGGGGCAGGGGCAGGCGGTGCCCAGGTGGCGCGAGGGGGCCACAGGCCGGAGGCACGGTTTGTTGGGGGGGGCGGTGCCTGCTGCTGCTTGCACCCTGGGAGGTTGGGGGTGGGAGAGCATGTGCCCCCAAATCTGCATGGCGCAGAGCGGGCTGCAGCTGTGGGGTGGAGCCGGACCCAGAGCTATGCGGGGCTTTTCTTGCCAGGGGCTGAGCTCAGAACAGCATCTGGCAGTGCTGGAAGAAGACTGCAGCCACCCCAAATTTTGCTGCAGCTCTGCTCCCAGCCCTGCCCACCACCTGGCACAGCCCCGGCTGCATACCCCGCCTCCACCCAAGCACCAGGAAAAGCTGGGGCTGCACCAGGCAGGGGTAACAGTGTAGGGCTGGGAGTGGAGCTGCAGCAAAATTTGGGGTGGCTGCAGTCTCCTCCCAGCACTGCTGGAGCCCACTCCAAGCCCAGTCCTTGGCTAGAAAAGCCCCATGCAGTGCTGCCTCTGGCTCTACCCCACAGCTGCAGCCCGCCCTACCCCACGCTGTGCAGATCCAGGGGCACATGCCTCCACTACCATCCTGAGTTGCAAGCAGTGGCGGGAGCTACCCCCACCCCACAAGCCGTGGCTCTATCCCACACCCCCCAACCCCAGTTCACAGCGCCTGCCGCCACCCCCTCCCTCACCACAGGAGGAGTTAATCTTCCCCCCACATGCCCCTTCCTCCCGCACTTCTGATTTACTGGCTGGAGGCAGCTCTCCATCCTGCCAGCTCTGCTCTGTGCTGTGTTGCAGCTGCGGCCATTTATTGGTCAAATTATTGGCCCCATCTGGCCAATATCTGATATAGACAGTTTTCCTTATATCAGTACTGGTCTGATATCGGACCCATGTATTGGTGCACCTCTACTAAAATGTAAATCTATCAATAAACCAGGTCATCTCTCTACTTTGATCTTCTAGACTAGCACTCATGCAGCTTATTCTGCAGCTATCTGAGAAGGTGAGCTCCTGTCTGGAGATCTCCTCCAGGCAGACCTATCATGAAATACCACTTTGTGTTGCTCCATAGCAAACCTGGCCATATTCAAAGAGTAACCAAAAGGAATAGTAAAACCCCTTCCCTGTCCTAGACCTGCTGGAGACCAGCTCATCCACTGGCTGCCTCAACAGCTCCTGTGGGATTTGTGACAGCCAGAGAATAGTGGTGGAAAACCCTGGTCACATCAGATAAAAGACTGTGGAGATAAACATATCCAAACCCCATAACCAGGGAGGAGCCCAGTGAGGCCTCTGGGGACCTTTATGGTATGAAGAACATCTTAGCAGGATAAAAACAAAGATTTAGAGAGATATTTTAGCAGGATAAAAACAAAGATTTAGAGAGATATTTTAAGTAGTCTAGCAGCAGCTGAGAATATGACTTGAGCCTGTCTCCTGCTGTGTGAAAATTACTATAAAAAATCATCGGTAATGTGCAAACCTAAACGTTTCATTCAGAGCAGCTTTCAGAAGTATGAATATTTATCTAACGTAGAGCTTGGCTGGAAATGAGTGTTACATTGGAATGCCTATTTTCTCTGATCTGGGAACGTCATACGAGTTTTTTCGTGACAACTTCAGTATTTTCAAGTCTAGTAAATGTAAAGGAAAAGTTGTGTTTTAGAACCATTCTTATTTTATCTGAACCAATTAATTGCCCATGGATAAACTCTGTAATGAAAGGTTTCAGATGAACATTACTCCTTATTTATAATAAAATCTGATTTGCAACTTTTAAGAAATTGCATGTGGGAGCCTTTAGAAAGGTAGCAAGTTTCTGTTGCTCTTTCACATGTAACAAAAAAAATATTACATTTTTCCTCAAAAATAGGAAAAATGTTGGGCTTGTACCTTTAAAACTTCGGGCTTGTACCTTAAAATGTTGCAGTCAGTTGGTGGTAATACCGTTTTAGACCAATTTCTTTTACACATTTCCTTGAACTGTATAGCAGATGGCTGATTCACGCATGTTTCATTAACTATTCAGCATCAGTTATTTGAAACAGTTTATACTTACTTGGTTGACAATGTTACAGGAACCAAGCAGATAATATCTACTGCAGATAATATATTCATATGAAAAATGTCTTGTAAAAGGTTCAAAGGGTCCATGCTACTCATGCTAGTTAATACTTTGTGCTGTTTAGGACAGGAAACACCTTCATTAAAATGCAGCTTGCACGAGCATATGTTTTGGATATTTTTGTTTTATTTTTGAATGTAAATAAAAGCAGCAAATGTTTCAGTTAAGTAACATTAAGCAAGTTATATTCATTTCAGGGATGAAAGTTCACCAACTGATCTTTTGGTAATCATAGGTTGGCCTGCTAAGACATCATAATTACATGCTAAGTAATTATATTTTAAAGCTTCTGCTATATCTAACCCAATCATTAAACCTTTTTTGAGAGGGGCTGAGAACTAAAATTGTCACAAATGGCAGCCAGCCCAGTGGTGCAGCAGCAAAACAAGGTTCTGTCATGCTGGAGAACCTAGTTCAAGGACAGACCCAGTGTCTTAGGTTTTAGGCCAATAAGAGATGGACTAGCCATAGCAGTAGGAATACAGTTTTCTGCAAAAAGATCATGCTGAGCAGCTGCAAGTGCACTGCCTAAATTGGTTGCTTCCAGATGTAGAGACCACCACAGATTGAACCCTGCCCTCCCAGTCACAAAGAAAGGATATTAAATGCATACCAGTGGGGAGGAAGAGCTATGGAAATGTGGAGGAAAAATGTGCAGTAAAATCTTTCCTGAACTCTAATTTCAAGTTTGGCATTCTCTGAAGGATACGTGACTAAAAAAGCAAATCTGTAATGTAATTTGAAAATGATTCACCTAACTCATATAATCATTATCAGAACCTTGAAATGACAGAAACAAGAAGTAAAATATTTTCTCGACAGAACTGTGCATAGAAATGTCTAAAAAGATCTATTTTCAAGTATTCAAAGAATTTAGTCATTGGCATCAAAATATTCACAATACTTAGGCAGTTTCAGAGCTTCTTTACACCAAACTAATGCCATTAATTTGAATGAAGCCATTTTGCATTTATACCAATTGCAATAAGATCTGAGTTTGGCCAAAAATGTTTGGTGAATCATTATTTTCCCCACACAAATCTAAAATTCCATGGCTTCCAATAAGCTGAAAATATTGTAAACTATATTATGTCATCTATATTAAAGCACAGCTCTCCTCCCTCACCCTAACTTTGAAATCAGTGAATGTTTTTTTCTTGAGAACTGATGGTATAAATTGTCCCAAAAATTATTTTGCTATGCTTTTTAGGAAATTCGTTGATCATATAAGTGAAATACTGTTTCCACTCAACCTAGAAGACTAGAGAATTGACAGGTACATTTAAATTGCTTACATCATAATAGTTTCCATATTAGGTCTGAAAGAACTGATAATAAGCAAATATGAAGCTAATTTTAGTCATTTTTCTTTGATTTATCTTAGATCTCCAAGATATAGAAACTCCAGGACAAAACCACAGAAGTACCTCTTCCCCTTTTACTGTTCTTACATCTAGCCCTGGGATCTTCATGAGGGGCAGCTCACAAATCTTCATAAAAAATGTTACAGAAAACGACAATAAAAGTGTTATTGAAAGAGTCCGTCTGAACCCAAAGTCGGCAGTGACAGAGAAACCCTGGATTCCAACAACTACCCATCATTACTCTAGTACTACAGAGGAGGTAAGACAGATAAAACAATTAATTGGAACATATCGGGCCTGCAATTCCTCCATGCATGAAACTCCCAAAAACATTATCAAAGGGCTCTATGAACTGAAAAACTGGTGAAATGGGTTCTGCCCAACACAGTGCACAGGTTAAGGGAGTTGGCCAGCCATGCAAGATGTACTATGTCATACCCAGTAAAGCAATGGCTATGCAACCTCAACAGAATGCCCCCTTCCCCTCTGTACCCAATGCTCCCTCTGAATATAGCTCTATAAGGCACAGTGAGGCTATCTGGAAGCAAAACTACACCCTGAGTTATTTGCATCTCAAAAACAATGTTAGTACATGTGGCTTTCTTCATTTAAAGATCATGGTATGTAATTTGTTATATCATTGCTATCAACACACTGGGTGCATCTACACATGAAATTAATGTGTCTGAATAAACTCCGGTGCAGTTCGTGCTAGAGTTTATTGCTCCCAGGTGCCACATTTACACATGCTCTCAGGACTACAGTACATTATGTGCATTGACATGTGCTATTAATGTAAAATACTGCACAGTAAGCCTTCCCTGGGAGCACGTCTACACATGCTCCTGTTGGGAGCAAATCTGCTCCCAGTGGGAGCAAGCCAGTACAGGGCTGCTTCTACCCTGCTCTGGCCCTCTGCAGCAGTGAGGGGGAGCTTCAGGCTCCCCTGGCATGTTAGCCTGGGGCTGGCAGGGAGTACAGGGCCGATCCCCATGTGCACAGGGTCAGGAGAATTCTGCTGGCTGCAGCAGCAGCTGTCTCCTTGTCCCATACACATTGGGAGAGGTCCTGATATGCATCAGGCTAGGAGACAGCTGCCGCTGTAGAGCTCTCCAGGCTTTCCTGAACAGCCGGGGACAGCTCCCAGCCAGCCCCTGGTTGGGAAGGGATTTTCCCCAGCAGCCCAGAGCTGGCCCAGAGCTGTCCTGCTCCTGGGACAGCTTGAAGACAGCCCCCAGCTAGGCGGGGATTGCCCCAAATGGGCAGTTCCTGGCCAACCTCCAGCTGCTCTGGGAAGTGAAGAGCTCCCCAGTTCTGGCACTGCTTGGCTTCTGGCTTCTATGGGGAGCTAGAAGCTGAGTAGTGCCAGGACAGGGGGCACAGAGCTACACTGTCCTGGTGCTGCTTGGCTCCTGGTGGAAGCTGGGAGCTGAGAAGTGCCAGGACTGGAGGAGTTCCCCATGTCCTGTGGCCCCCTGCTGTTGGGGCTGACCAGGAGCAAATTTGCTCCTGGTCAGCATCTACACATGTGCATCAGATTTGCTCCTGGTCAGCTTCTACACATAATGTATTTATACAGGTAGTAAGTAGCTAACTGCACGGTAGACTAATTTACTGGGCAGTAAATGGTGCACACCTGTAGATAGTGACACTTTACTCTGCAGTAGAGTAATCTACTGCACAGTGTTGCGTCTCATGTAGACATACCCACTGAGCTGGGGCAGCACAGCTCCAACTGGTTGGGGGCCCCAGGGCTCATCCTGCCAGCCCAGGACTGCTTCTGCCTGGCTCAACATGCCACAGAGGGGCTGGCTGGGTCATGAGGGTGTTTCAGTGTGGGGCTAGCCATCAGGCAGCCCGCTTACTGAAGCACCCTCTTGCCCTAGCTAGCTCCATCAGTGTCTACACATGCGCTGCAGTGAAGTAAATAACTCCACCATAGGTTAGTACCATCAGTCCTAAGTTATGGTAGCATTTATTAGTTTACTCCATCCTAGTAGGGCCGCAAGTGTGGACACTAATGATTTACTCCAGATTTAATTAGGTGACTTGACAGTAATTGTCTTGTGTAGATGTGCCCACTGAAGTGTAGAGTTCCTTTCAGTTCTGCAATGTTTCTATAGGATATGTCACAGAGTTTTCACTAAAAAACTGCAATAGATGAGCATAAATTTTATTCATCACTCCAGGTGTCAATGTCACTTCAGGTAAATCTAAGAAATATTCTTTGTCTCTTCCCAGTTTTGTGTCTATTCTATTTTAACTAAATAGTGTAGAGCCATGAGGCTACTCTAGAAATGAGAACATTGTTTTTAAATTACGCAATGGTCTTTCCTTTAAAGGTGAAATCCGCACTGATTAAATGAGCCTGTCCAAGCACTTCACCACCACCTCATCTCTACTGTTAAGTTGTTCTGGGAGCCTGAAAACAAAGAAGTGTCAAAGCAGTACCTGCATGTCCCTGGTTTGTCACAAGAGAGTCTCTGCACCCATCTTTTGTTAGGTGGTGTGAATGATGACACTAGAGTCAGAGAAAGTAATGTGATCCAGGACTATGCTGATACAGCTTCCACAAATCTCCTCCCCCTGCCCCCCCTAAAGCCCCCCCCAAAAAAAACAAAAAAAAGGAGCTGGGACTCTGGCTGGTATGTCAGCTCACAGACTGGAGTAATGATTGTAAGGGGTGGAGTTGCTGTCCCATAGCTTTGCAGTCTGGTGTTGAGCTAAGGTACTATTTTCACATTGCACCCATGTAAAGCTTGATTTCAGGCTTAATTCAAGTAAGCTAAATGTTACTCAATATGATTTTAATTGATATTATGTTGAGCTACCTACCTCACACATCAATAAGGTGCATGTACTCCAGCTTGAATATTTCCCTGCACTGTAAAAACAGGTGCATTTAAGATTTAGAAAAATCAAGGTACATGGTCGTCTAGTGAACTGGGAGCTAAAAATTCCAAAATTTGAGTCTTGGTTCTGTCAGTGACTCACATGTGTAGATTTCAGCACGTAACTTAGGTCAAGGTTTTCAAGCCTGGGTATCTCACTTTAAGCACCCAAACCACATTGGGCATTTTAATAATAAAGACTTGATTTTCATAATTGCTGAGCTCCTAAGGCTCCCAGCAACAACAGGTCATTGAGTTGAAGTGCTGAATTTTAGACATAGAAGTGTAACATTTTTTACCTTAAACTAGTAGGCTTTCAGTTCTCCTGGCTTTAAAATGAAACAACCCTCCTACCAAGCCCCTGCCCATCCCCACTTATTTCTACATTTGACCTAGATGATTAAAAGATTATTTTGTGTTTATACAATGCTTTGATATAATGTACTATGTTGTGCTGACTATTGTTGCTTGGAATACAATGTCTTCAATGAACTGCACCAGCACAGGCCAGTCCCTGTGGTTTACATGATAAAACCCTTGACGTTGTTTGGCTGCAAACATTCCCATTTGGGGGGGACAATGGTGGCACTTGAATCAAACAAAATGTTTAGCTTAGAGTAGCCTTGGGTCACCCAAGCTTTGGGTCACAAGTAAATCTGCAGCTTGCACTTTCAAAGCTATGACAAAAGCTATGCAAAGCCTATTTCCTTTTGATTAAAAGAGAGAGAGAGAGGTTGGTGTTTTAAAAAAAATGCCAGGAAACCTTGGGAAAGTGTCTGAAAGAGACTCTGGAGCCTGCTATTAGAGACACATCCGGGCACTCCCAAAAGTGGCTTCCAGCTCTTTTTTTCTTTTTCAATTCTTGGCTGGACAGACAGTGTCAGTAACTCCTCGCAGCTATGACTGCCGATTTGCTAAGGGTATGTCTGCTCAGGACCAGTGTGGAAGAACTTATTTGGCATTATATTATTTATTCAGTTAAAATATACTACCCTCAGTGACTTTTAGTTGTTAATGCACTGAGGTACCCTTTGAGTTTCATTGCATTCTGTAACACACAGCAGATCTGGAAACCCACAAACCCATTTAACTTCCAGTGAAACTATAGCAGGGGTTTCTAAAGACAGTTTTAAAGACATTTCAGTTGCAAGAGTGACAAAATAGAGTAATTCCTCAAATAGCTATTTTAAAGTAATAAACGGTTGATAGACAACACAAGGCATGTGTCTTAAAGTTATAAAGATAGAAAGATTCACTGAAATTGATGCAGTATGTGTTTATGCTTGGGTGGCAGCTTCATTTATGTCCCTCATCCTGCCACCCTTCACAGTGGGACTCTGGGCAGAGTTAGTCTGTTTGCTAAGCTTCATGTCACCAGACCTTTACAGGCTCCCGAGGACTCCACACATCCCTAATCTCAGTGTGGGACTGGGACCAAGGTAGATCTCCTGGTGAGTAAGGGTGTGAGACTTTAGTGTCCTCTCCAAACTTATTCCTCCCTTCACTGCCAGTTATCAGAAATTCTGGTGGCAGCAGCAGTAATGGAGCATGGAAGGCAAGAGGGACAGTGGCAGCTGGCAAAAGACATGGAATTACATGCCTTCTACCAACTGCCAGGCAAAAGTAGAAGCCTTCCTTTTCGCACTAGGGCTGAACTCTGCTGGGAGAAAGGTGGCTTCAGCAACCACAGGATGCAAAGGGTTAGCAGAAGAACTGGAATTCTGCCAACAAATCTGCGCGACGTAGGCAACTTCTGGACTTTCTCAGACATCTAGATAGAAATATCCCAAAGCAGCCACTCTGCCAGAGGTTGAAGATTTGTCACCCAGGTTTTCATGTTAATACACATAGAGAAAAATGAAACTCTGGTGCTGTTGACCTTCCTTAATGGTGGATCTTCGGAGTTAAAATCTTAATACATTATACAGTGCATCAAGATGCAGAAATATGTCCCTGTGCACAGAAAAAAAGTAGCCTACCCTTTATCTCAACCCAGCTACATATCTGCTTCTGGCTTGTTGTCTGTCCTGATGTGAAATAGTTTCAGCTACGTTTTCTCTGCACCGGTGGTTAAGGGCTAAGACCTAAGGATAAGGAAATGGGTGTGAGCTATAGAAGTTGTGGGTTTTGCTGCTGCTGCTTCTGAATCCTGCCTTGGGTGCAACGCCTTTTCTTTGCTCCCGGAGAATCTGGAGACTTTCTTGCTTTCTGTGGTGTGTATTTTTAGGTTCAAAGTTATTTAGGGACTGGGAAGGAGGTTATTTCGAGGACAAAGGCTGATGGAAAAAGCAAAATCCCCCAAAACCTGAGCTAATGCAGCCTTCTCCTCCAGTCACATGGAGTTGTGGAGAACTTAAATACCAAGGCAGGCCAAGAGCTGCTTTACTATGTTCTTCCAGGTAGACACTAGACCAGTTTTAATAGATGGAAAAATAGTGAAAGCATGGGTTGGTTCCTGGCTATTTTGCCGGGGTGCTGCTGAAATGATGAGGTTTTGGGCAGGGTAAGCAACAATGTAAACCTCCCGCTAGATGACCTCTGAAGAGTTTTAGCTAGAAAATGGTACTCTCCAGCTGGTGTAGCTTTGCAGAGACACTCGGTGGGGCTGGAAAGGGCATCGGAGGCAGGTTTGCTTGTTTGGTTGGGGAAGGGAGCAAGCTGGGAAACCTGCCTGCAGGGGGCCAGGGGTGAGGCAAGTGTGACCTGAAGAGGGTTTACATAAGACAGGAGGTCATGCAGTCTGGCCCCCTGCTCCAGGCAGGATCATCCCTCACCAAACCATTCCCACCCGGCCTCTGTCTAAACTGCCCTTGAGTATTTGCAGGAACAGAGATCCCCTCCCCCCACTCCTCGGGGCAGCCTGCTCCAGTGCTTGGCCGCCCTCAGTCAGAAAGCACTGCCACAAATCTCCATCCTGAGGTTCCTCTGCTGCCCTCTGAGACCCTGGGCCATAGCCCGACCCCTGCAGCCGCAGAGTAAACGCTTGTTTCCATCCTCTCAGGGGTGGGGGTTGGTCTAAGGACATAGGCAGACACGGGTCTTTGGGTAAATCCGCTATCTTTGATTAGAGCGACTCAAATAGTTGACAAAATGCTTCTTTACAAGCTGATCTCCATCCTCTACACAGGAGCCCTTCTGCTATCTGGAGACTGTTAGCAACTCACCCGCCCCCGTCCTGTCTTCTCCAGCTCCTTCGGGCAGCGCGGCCCGGTGGGGGGGGGGGGGCCGGCCCGGCCCGGCCCGGCCCGGCCCGGTGACAGCCAAGCCCGAGAGAAAGCCGCTGAGGGAGGAAGCGGGCAGGAAGGAAGAGGGCCGGGGGGGTCGAGAGGAAAGTGAAGGCACCCGGCGCAGCAGGAAGGAGCGGGGGAAAGTGAAAGCCCTGGGAGGAGGCAGGGCGCGGGGGGCGCCCCCAGCTCCCGCCTCGTTGCTGCGCGGAGCGAGCCGCGAGGAAATTGCCTTTTGATTGCGGAAGGCGGCGGCCGGAGTCAGCCCGGGGCAGCATGGCAGCGTGGGAAGCGCTGCGGAGATCTGCCTCCTCCTCCGCCGCCGCCGCCTTCTCCCGCCTCTCCCGGAGTCTGCAGCCGGGCTGCGCACCCCCCGCCCGAGGGACACCCCGGGGCGGCGCGGGGGGGCCCTGAGCGCGGGAACGGGAGGGGGCCCCCGGGCTCCGGCACCATGCTGCGGCCCGGAGCCGGCTTGTCCCTCT
>NW_017729022.1:27754982-27761465 GCF_001723915.1 Gavialis gangeticus | reverse complement strand
GGGGGCGCGGGGCTCCCCTTGGGGCCGGGACACTAAGCAGGTGTGTGATGCCCGCAGGACGGCGGCGCGGAGCCGGCGCGCTGCCCCATCGAGCGGCCGCAGTGGCGGGCGGCCGCGCAGGCAGTGTACGTGCGCTGGAGCAGCGCGGGGCCGCCCTGCAACTTCAGCCTGAGCGCCCAGCCCGGCCCCGCTGCCTGCCAGCCCGTGCGGCGCCACAACGCGACCTACACCGCCAGCTGCGACCCCCTGCAAGCCGGGACCCTCTACAGCTTCCGCGTCCAGGCGCTGACGGGGCCCGAGGCCGCCAACATCTCCCTGCGCACAGGTGAGGAGCAAGGGCGAGGGCAGAGGTCCCGCTGCCGCCCGAGCGCGCTCTCACGGGCCTGTGTGTTCAGGGCTCTTCATAACCCCTTAAAAAACGAACAAACCCAAGAGAGCCCACCCGGAGCTTCCTGCGCGCCCCTCAGCAGCCGGGCGATGCATCGCTGCTGGCAGGCTGGATTCAGCCCGTGTTTCAGCTCCGCCGGGAGAAATCAGATGTGCTCAAGGATGGGGTTTCCAGTCCAAGCCCTCTCTTCTCTGGGCCCCCATGAGCCATGCAGCCCCCAGAAGTTGGTGGTGAACTAGTCAAAGCCCCGTCCCCCCCATCTGTTTTCATTTTATAGTCAAATATAAAGAACTAAAAAAATGTAAGGAGGATTAATATGCCCTGCAAGCACAAGGGGACATTAATCGTGGGGATCTAGGCAGGATTCAGTAAGGAGCTTGGTGATAACACGAAGTGCGGAGCTCGATAGCCTTGGGAATGCACGGTAGACTTATTGTCTTAGAAATATGACCGGTTATTACTGATTTTTTTCTATTGCTCATACCGTCCCAGGCAGGCTTTCTATGGCAGGCTTTCTATGCAGGCTATGCAGCTACTTTGTATGTAGCTTTACAACAAAAGGCTGCGCAGAATAATTGACTTCAGTAAGAGAAGAGCTGTGTCCATTTTGCCTATATTGGCATGTAAACTTGAGATTATTATTATTTTTTAAGACCAGAATACATTCAACGTTCATCTGTTTGGTAATAAGCTATAGAGCTCGAACCAGCGGCGCTCATTTCAACATGTCAAGTCCTGTCATACTCTTTTCCTTTTTTTCATCCTTGTCTGGCATCTTAGTTGTAGAGAGAAACTAGTTTTAAAACGTAGTTTTAGCTTATGTTTAAAGTCGATGGCACTCAGAAATGACCTTCTCTGACCAGTGTCTTGCATCATAAGTACTGCACAGTTTCTGAACTAGCTCTTACTACTGTTTGAAATGTCTTGGTTAATTGGCAATCTGTTAACTCAAGCTAAAAATCTATTGTAGGCAAATCTGCTATGATAGACATTTAAACACATTACAGGTGTTGGTTGTTAGGACTGGGTAATAGTGTCCATAGCAACAGCAATTTAAATGTATGCGCGTGCCAACTGTTTTTGATGTTGATGACTCACAATTTTAAAATAACAGATTAACTGTTATCAGAGCTGGAGGTGTATATCACAAACTGTATTGAATGATAAATATTTATTACGCAGAGCCTTTGAATAGAAGTGAGAAAAAAGCAGCCGTATAGACAGCAAATGATATACTTTGTCCAATAGGAATTGTTTTAAGATGGATAAATTTAGACAGTGTTTTGTAAATGTCATTTCTGACACATTTCCTGTTTGATAAATATCTTTTGAAAGAATATAAGGAAGATGAGAGGAATAACTGAAACAGTTGTTAACAGCCTTTTGCATTGTCCGGTGTGGATCTAATATAGATACAGAGTAACAAGACTGATAAAAGTTTACAGCTGAAATTCTTCCAAGACCTTGGTCTAGGTGGTGTTTTTTTTTCTTGGATACTGGATAGCAGAGAAATCGGAAAAAGCAGAAGGACACTGTTAGAATATAAATAGAGAATATTGCAAGAGACGCCTGTAGAAGCATCTGCTTAGATTGCTTAAGCCTTGTACTTTGTGTTATCACCAAGCACCTGAATCCACTGAATCCATTTAGGCTATGTAGATGGTTTGCATCCTGTTTAGAAAAAAAATAATTATCTGCAAAGTATAACTCCTCACAACATTTGTAATGAATGTCTTAAATTGGGAAGGTGTATAACAATGTAATCATAATAAGCTGTACACTTTTGTATGTGGTAAGTTACAGGTTTTTTAAAGAGGTTATTCCTTTCCTTTTTCCACTAGGGGCAGTGTTTTATTCTAATTTTCTATCCCAACTTTTTTGCTCAGTAATTTTTGATGTTGAGAATTTTGTGAAATAATTTATCAACATTAAATCCATAAAGGCATATATTACTGGAAACTAACCTATAAATGTGTATATGTGAGCAGCCCTATGGGCATATCAAAGACAAAACTGCCATTGACATCAGGAGGAAAGAATCAGGGCCACTATACATGTACATGTTCATAAAAAGATCTGTGTTATAAAGCTATATATGCACATACATTATGTGCAATAAAAATACACAGACTAACACTTTAAATGACATGCCTGCTTCATAGACTGCATAAATAACTTTTTTGCTAACATTCAGTCCTGCTAAAGCTTATATAAGCTAATTCTCATGCTGATTTTGCATTTTACCCACAATGTTTTACTTACTGCTATACCTTCATGTCAGATGTTCACACGTATTTATTGTGGTAGAATTGTTAAATAATGTGAAGCTCTGGCTTAACCCCCTAAATCAAAAAGATTCCCTTTTATCTTCAACTCATTTTATTCTGTTTAGGGTTTTAAAGGTAAGTTTAATGCATAATGTGTACTAAACATGCTGCAAGTCCTATGCCAAATTTTAAATTGTCTTCGATTTGTGAGTGTTAATCCAACTCTTGAATAAAAATGTAATGTGACTACCTTAATATATTACATTTCCGGTGGGGGGGGGATTAAACAAGAAAAGCTCGCCTAAATTTATACAAACACTTGGGTACTATGGAGATTCTTAGGAAATAAATGCCATTTAATTTTTCAGTACATGTAACTATAAAATATTGATACAATGCTCCAGAATAATCCGTTCAAGTAAAGTCAAATATCTGATCTTCTAAAAGTGGTCTTCAGTCCCCAGATATGTGCTTATGCCAGTGATTCTCAACCAGGGTGCTGGGGCACCCTGGGGTTCTACCAAATCTGAGGCAGGAGGAGATAAGCGATGTGTGAGAAGCTAAACAGATAAGCCAGGCTCAGGCTTTTCCCTACCTGGAGATCCTCCATGCCTACTGCCCAGGCCCTGTGTAAGCACTCTAAAATACAAATTAGTTTTTGAAATTGGGTGCCATTCAATTCACAAAGGTTATGAGGAGTATTTTGAATCCAGTGAGGTTTCTCAAGTCCAAAAAAGGTTGAGAACCACTGGCTTATGTATTATAAAGTGCTAGTTCCTTTTCACATCAGTGCTATTTTTAGAGAACAGAAAATGAGGGGGAAATGATAACAGTTAAGAATCACTGAGCTAGAGAGAAATTCGGCATGCCAGACCTCACAGAGAAGATGTGATTAACCCAGGAGTAGGTAAAATACAGCCCGTGCGACAGATCTGGCCTGCCATGAGATTGCTTGGCCCATGCGGGTCGCTCAGTCCCAACTGGCCCAGGCACTGGGGACAGCTGAGGCTGTGGTGAATGTGGCCGGTGCTGCCTCCCCAGGAGTCCAGTGGGGCGTGATTGGCATGGTGGCCAGATTTGGCTTCCTGGCAGCCCTCTCAGCCTGCCTCTGCCTGTGTCTCCACTGTTGCTGCAGCCTCCAGACTTGGCCCCACTGCCCAGCCTGTCTGCCCGGCACTAACTGCTGGGGGGCACCAGATGTAGCAAGTGGGCAGAGTCTCAATGAAGACCGGCACAGGATACCCACTGGCAGAGTTCACTTAGCCAGGTAGATTGGATGGGGCTGTGGGCAGATGAGGAGTGGCATCCAGGATTAGGACAGGTGGCTGGGGCTGGGGCTGGGTTTTCATGACAGCATGGGGCTAGGGCCTGGGGAAAATCCATGATCTATTTCCTGCATGTTCCTGCCTGTGGAACTGGTGTGCATCACAGGGATGTGCAGGAGGCAGATCGTGGCTCTGCCCTGGGCCCTGGTCCCTCGCTGTCACCACCCTGTGATCCCAACCTCAACCCTGCACTGTTACTGTCCCGCAATCGCAGCTCTGGCCCTGTGCTGTCACTGTCCCACAATCCTGGTTTCACCCACCCATTCCACTCCCTGATGCTGCTCCCCACCTGCCCATTGTCCATTCCATCCTTCCGCTGAGCCTGCCCTGTCCATGGGGGTCCCAGGCTGGTCTTCATGGAGACCCCACTTGCCCGCCCACCTGCTCTGTCCATTGCTCCCAATGGTAAGGCAGACAAGCCGGGGGTCGGATAGGATCAAAGGCCCTCTCTCACCCTCCCACCACTATGCCAGGCTGGGTCAGCACACCCATCCCTGACCTGGCATTTAAAACTCTTTAACTGGCCCTCCAGCCCAAATAATTGCCCATCCCTAAATTAGCCTCGAGTTTAAATCATATAAAATTTTATATATATATATACATACATATTCACACACAAACATGTGCGTGCACACACACACGTATGTCTGTATATATATGAGTTGGCCAATATTATCAAAACCTTTTAAATATGATAAAGTATAAACCTATAGATCATTTTTTATTGTAGTATAAGCCTCATTTTTCTATTTTTTGCAAAAAGAACTGCTACAAGAATAAGGGTGGTGGAACTGTATCTGACCCATTTTCAGACCAGCACTTAGGCCCCTGATTCTGCAAATGCCCCACTGAATGACCTCAAGGTCTTAGTCACAACATTTTATAAAAAACACAGCAGAAGTTCCAGCCTACAATTACATTTAGAGGAAAATGCACCATTTAAATTCTAGAAATACATAATTGGCCTTCAGAACCCTGAGGATATCTTAATATTATTTGGAAATTCCCATGTTTTTTGAAAAAGAAAACATTTTAAAGTTGCTGTTGATTGTTATATTTTCATCTGACAGAAAAACTAGGTTCTTCTAGAATTAGACGGGGCATAAATGGTGTAGTATTCTATTAAAATATTACAAAATCCATATTGGTGAATTTAGCTGCTACCATTCCCCAAACTGAGTGAGGTAGCACAGCACATCAATACCTCCTTCTGTGCCAGCAGAGCCAGGATCCTGTTTGAAACTTAGTACTTAACTAGAAAGAAAAAAAGAATGCTCCCGCCCATGCAGTGGACCATCAGAGTTCATAAACTTTGCAGGACTCCAGGTGATCCTGAAGGCCACGAGGATTGAAGCTCAAGAATTTCCACTCTCAGTCCTGTCCTCATCTTGCAAGATCAAATCTGCATTTTGTTTCTTTGATTTAAGCACCATTATGTCTTCGGGAATCTACGTATGCAATCATAATTACCATGTTAATATAATGTGGGCAGTAGCTGTACATGCATAGTAGGTTTGTTAAAAATCTTCATGAAAAATATAACTCATTCAGCAGAAGTAAAAAAAAAATGGACCCTGAAGATTTGTGGATTTATTTATTTATTCTGTGTTCTTGAAGGCATTCGTTCATATATCATAGACTAGTATAAAAATATCTTCATGAAAATATTTTATTTCTGTGATATATAAGTGTTGGACAGTGGCCAGCAAAGAATTTTATAACAATGTAAATGGTTTTTTAAGTGTTTGTTTCCAGCAAGGGCTCTTTCAGGCCAGGCACTTCCCAATCTCATTGTTCCTTTGTTCTAACGGATGTACAAAGGACTGAGTGTTTTCTTTCCTGGGCCAGATAGATTAGATAAAGTCTGAATTTCTGAACTTCTCCTTTCTAGGCACGCAAGCTTTTTTTGTTCTCCTTTAAATACACCTTAGAAGATAAATGCCACATCTAATGCAGTGTACACAGAAGATATAGTGTATAAAATAATACGCTGTTATCTTTGAATGATTTGATATGATATGTTTTGCATTACAGTGTTGGGGGGTGGTTTGGAGCACCAATGAGCAGTCAACATACTCCTAATTTTGTTGTCTCAACAAGAATGAAAGAGCCTGCCAACTATTAGGCATGGTTCTTTGACACTCTCAGTCAGTCTGATGAATTTTCAGCTGTATTAGCATCTTACCTTATATGGGGTTGTTGGTTGTAGCCATGTTGGTCTAAGGACATAGGCATGCAAGGTTTTTTGGGTAGATGTCTAATAAAAGATATCACACCTACCTAATGAACCTTATCTTATACAGATCTAGTATTTATTTCAGAAGCCCAAATGTTGATCTTTTCTGATTAAACCAATTGTCTTCCATGAATAATTTTATCCTAAAGCTATTCGTTTTGCCAGCGCAATAATCCTTTGTGGATTAGTATATGTTATAGGTGGAGCTGGTAGCAAGGCCCATTGTTAAGGCTTCCTGACACATTTTGCTATACCCACCCTCCCCCA
>NW_017729022.1:27753510-27754945 GCF_001723915.1 Gavialis gangeticus | reverse complement strand
TCCCCCATGCCCCCCCCCCCATTTTAATTGCTTTTAGTTTCTTAAGTTTTAACTGTTTGACCTTTGGGGGGGGGTTGTGCTTCCTCCTTGCTTCAATTGAAATTATTTTTTAAAAGAAAATGTTTCAGAAGAAAGACGTTATTTGTTTCCAAGAGAGGGTACAGGAGAAGTAGGTAGTTTTGTCCATTTCAGTTTTCTTACAGTTTTTGAAGTACATTAGTCTTTTACAGTTTGGCAAAATAAGTTGAAGCTCAGCAAGAGTTCTGGGGTCAGAGAGATGCCTTTACTCCCCTCAGATTCTTATTAATTTTGACTGACAGTTAACTCTTGAATATCATCATTTATTTGCTTGTGCAGAACAGAACTTGTAAGAGACTTACAATCTCAGTCTGTTCTGGGCACACTTCAGCCTAGTTCTCCTAGCATGCAAACTTCCCTGAGAATGCTCCCAGATACAGAGTTCCAGGTGGAAAAAGGAGCAGGCAGGCAGCAACAGCACTAGAAATTGCCCCCACTCTTTTTATCTAGGGAAAGCTCTTGTGTTGGTCACCAAGATGGAGCCCATGAATTTTAGTCTTCGAGCTTCCACTGACCTTTGTTAATCATTCTGGGGTCTTTGCACTCATTGAGCATGGCCTCAAATCCCAGTATTGGAAAGGAAGTTAATAAATACCGTTCCCCATATTTTCTAGCTGGAAGAAATGAGAGCTTACACAAGGTCCCATCAGAAAGAGTTTAGAACAGTACTTGGTGCAGATTCTGTCTGCACCTTCCAGAATAAAATGTCTGTCCTAATGGAGTAGGGGTGGAGGAGGCTTTCAGGCATCTCTGTACCTCCCAGATACTATCATGAGGAGTTGTGTGAGCCCCTGAGGCCTCAATGAAGGGAGCCACAGAGGAAACTCTAACTTATAGCAGCCTTACGAGGCATCTTTCAGGCTTCTCTACAGCCCAGAATTGTCATTATTCAGTGGCTTTTACCCAGCAAAGTCCTATGCCAAGCTCTGACAGAGTAGCATATTGAGATCAGTCTTATGATAGTTCTGTTGTGTCCTGAAACAGTAGGGCCACCACACCCCCTTTTTAGCCATGTGTGCCAAGGTATGCCTTCCATCCATCAGGTGATCTATGCTGGAGCATTAGTTTAGTTTCACTGGACAGAACTGAATCCTACTTTCTGTTGCTTTTTTAGAGATCACATACAAGGAAATGGATTAAAAGAACGCTCTACAGAGTCACATACAACAAAATGTATTCAATGAACGTTAAGATTGCAAAGTCAAGCTCTTGCAAGCTAGGAAATGCCAGAATTAAGGTTGTCCATTCAGCCTTTATTTGAGCTCCTTATGATTCAGTCTCCAATTAAATGATCACATGCTCTCTGTCCTGGCTCATTCAGAGTCCACAGGGAATGAAGCCATATATTGAAAGGAAA
>NW_017729022.1:27748777-27752435 GCF_001723915.1 Gavialis gangeticus | reverse complement strand
TATATATATATATATATATAAGGTGCTGCACTGGTAAGTTACCTGGAGAGCTAGTAGACCCTTTCCTTGTGATACTGGACAAGACTATATGCCCAGAAGGACTGAATTCAAGTAGCATGGGCAACCCTGTTGCTGTACACTCTGAACTCTGAACTTATGAGCATTTGACTGTGCAATTTCTGGAGGTTTTTTTAATGCACTTTCTTTTGTGTATAATAACATAATTTCATTGCCAAATACAAAAGCCAACTAGAACTTTATTACGTAAGTGTATGATAAATGTCTTTTGTGTTACATAAAATATATTGAGTTGATGAACAACCTAACAGAAAACCACAACAACAATCAGCAGTCTCTCCTTTTCAGTCTGTTTGTTATCATTTTAAAGCAAATGCCCAGCAAGTGTGAAGCAGGACAGTATTTCTAGTACTAAAGGCCTTTCCAGGACTAGACTGGTATATGGAAGGAAATAGCAAAAAGCAAAAGATTACTACTTAAAATTGTAGCATAAAGAGTTTTTAATTACACAGGTTTGTGACTAACTTACCATCTAGAAAAAATTGAAATAAGTCGCACACTTATTTATGATCTTGGTGTAGTGAATCTAACTCAAAAGCCTCATTAATAATATAGTCTGGCGTAAGTGTCTTAACACTAAAGCTACTAGTGCCATATTTATAGACAACGTTATCCTGAGGCAGTCTTATTGCAGATCTATTTTATGATACAGCATTGTCATGGTTTTAATGTCAACATATTTCAAAACTCATTATTTATATGCAGCACAGCATGCCTTTTTCTATAGTATACACATTTCTGGGTCACTTAGGACCATCTCATGGGAAAATTAATTGTATTTTCAGTGAATCTGCCATTTGGAAATGGAGCAAAGAAAGCCTTGTGCAGGAAGATTAGCAGTAGAAAAATGAAAAACTGAAAAATGGTCTGTACTGATTGAACAAAGCTGCTTAAAACCCCAAGTAAATTAATATTTTTATGTTATTTTTAATTGCAGATCCTTTACCACCTGCTAAGTTTGAACTTAATAAAGACAAAACTACATCTACAAGCTTACAGGCCTGGTGGAGTGCATCTCCAGGAAGGGTAGACTTTTATGTGTTACAGCTATATGATCGTAGTAATAAACAGATAAAGGAGATCCCAATATCAGGAGGTGTTTCCAGAACAGAGCAGACCTTTTCCAGTCTCATCCCTGGTAGCAAATACAGTATTGTCCTAACTGCAGTTGCTGGAAATAAAAGTACCTCTGCACTTCAGATCAGTGGGTCTACTGGTAAGATGTGTTTTACTGTGATTCATCTGAATAAGGCTATTTACAATTAAAGGTTCACCGATACATCGGTTCATGTTGTATCGGTGCCAATAAAAGCAAAATTGACATTATCGGCAGTAGGCTTTTTTTGGCTGATGTGGCCAATAATGTCACTGATAAATGTTCCATGCATGTGTGCAGGTCGGCAGTGTCCAGCTGGTAAGTCTGTGAGGGAAAAGGGGCAGGGGGAAAGCAGGTGGGGCAGATCGAGGACCCCACAGTGAAGGAGGGTGTGGGGGTGGGGCTATGGCAGAGGCAGGGACAGGCGCTGCCCAGCCAGGGTGGGGCAGGGCCTGGGACAGAGCTGAGAGCAGCTCATCTGGGGGCATGGGGCAGGAGAGGGGGTGGCTTCTGCCACTGGTGCACCCCAGGGAAAGCATGGAGGATCATGTGTCTCCTGGATGTGTGTGTGGCAGAGGTCGGGCTGCCACTGGGGGCTGGGAGCAGCACCAGGCTCTTCCTGGCAGTGGGGCCGGGCCAGGGTTGCACATGGAGTGACAAACTGGAAGAAGCAGTACATTAGTTAGACCTGGCTCCACAGCGTCCATATAGATTAGGCGCTTCAGCTGGGCTTTTTTGGTGCTTTTATCTAAAGCGGATTCAATCAACTATTAAATAAAAGTTCCCAAAAAGCCCCACTGAAATGCCAGATCTATACAGACATTGGGTGAGCCACCTAATGTGATGCCTCTTCTGGGCATGTGCTAGGCTCAGTACAGGGGCATGAAGAGTTTAAAGTAAAGTACCATTTGGGGGTTTTTTATGTCTGTAAGCAGAGCATAATAGTTATAAATGGAAATAAATCAAGACTCCATTGCCAACTTTGACAATCATTTTCTAAGTGAGAAAGAATGTTGTCACATCATATTTAGCCATAAATTTTGCTTTTGCTTTTTGGAAGCACTAAACCATCTTAAAATCTTTCAGTTGTTAGTTACATAGTTGAATCTCAAATAGTGAAGAAAACCATTATGTATAAAACATGTGTTTTTCATTCCTACAGTTCCCTCTCCTGTGAAAAATATTCAGGTCATTGTCAAGACGGACACGATCAGTGTTTCATGGGAACGTGGTTCTGGGAATGTGGATCAATACAGGCTGGTATTGCTGGATAATGACAAAAAAAATCAGGAGATTAAGCAGGAGGAACACTTAACCGCCTACACTTTTTCTGGACTTACAGCAGGACACCTGTATAATCTCTCTGTCATAACTGAAGCTGCAGGGCTGGAGAGCTACAACTTTAAACTTGTTAGGACAGGTAGGATTTCTCAAATACATCATAGTAAAACAACAGCATAAGGTTAAATTAAGGATTGCATGATGCAGTCAAAAATAAACAGTATAGGCTATATTACTGTCTTTAATCTGTGTCAGAGTTTTAACTGCCCCCATGAAGTACTTGCAGGAAGGGATCTAGACAGTACATAGTCCTCTTTAATCTATAGCTCTTTAATGACTTTTATGAGAATAGAAATATTTTCTGTTGTTCCCTTTTGGGGGGCTTACAAATCTTAATTTAGAGCCATATATTCCCTTTAGAACTGTTGGGGTATTTTAATGAAATGGTTAAAAAAAGCTAATTCATTAGAACCACAGCTTTTACTGGGAACATAACCTATTTGACTAGGCATTCACTTAGCATGTGAGAGACCCAGGTTTGAGTTTTTGCTCTCTAAGTTGCCTGAGTTTGCCTGTCAAAGCTTTTTCACATTATATGAATATAAATAATGGGGTCAGAAAGACAGAGACTGACCCTGGTGGATAAGATTCTCTCCTAAAATGTGGAGTTACGGACTCCCTGAATGCAGACTTCCAAACAGAATGAGCAGGACCTTGAGCTTGAGTTCTCTACACATCAGGTTAGTGTTCTAAGCACTAGGTCATTGGCTGTTCTGGGGTGTATGTCTGTTTCTTTCCCCAAGATCTCTGTTTACCCCTGATGTGAAAAGGAAAAGGTTTGAAATCTTAAAAATCTGCATAGTATAGGGAAGCATTTCCTCCCCAGCTCTAGCAACAAGAGACATCTTACATTTTAGAACAATCATAACTGAAAACTAGGGGTGCACCAATAGAGATTTTTGGGGCCGATACCTATATTCAATTTTTAAGGAGGCATATCAGCTGATACCAATCTGATTTCCCATACAGCATGGAGAGCTGCCTCCCTCTACTAAGTCCATTGTGGTGGAAGGGGAGGGGGAGGGAAGGGGCATGGGGGGGTCAGATCACCCCCCCGTGGTGAGGTAGGGGGCAAGGACAGGTGCTTCCCACCTGGGGTGGGGCGGGGCACTCATCAGGGGGTGGGGGTGGCTCCTGCCACTG
>NW_017729022.1:27743289-27748606 GCF_001723915.1 Gavialis gangeticus | reverse complement strand
TGGGGGGGGGGCATATGCCCCCAGATCTGTACAGGGTGGGACAGGTGGGCTGCAGCTGTGGGCTGGAGCTGGGGCTGCACCGGCCTCTTCTCAGCGGGGTGCTGGGCTTGGGGCGAGGGCTACAGAGGGGGCTGCAGCCACCCCAAATTTCACTGTAGCTCCCTCCCACCTGCTGCATCTCTTTCCAGATCAACCCTGCTGTGCTGGGTGGGCAGGCAGCAGTGGGAGCGCTGGGAGGGACCTATGGTGAAATTTTGGGTGGCTGCAGCCCCCTCCATAGCCCCCGCCCCAAGTTCAGCCCCTGCTGAGAAGAGCCTGGTACAGCCTGCCTGCCCCACCTCATGCATATCCGGGGACATGTGTCCCTGCTCCCCCCACCCCGTACCCTCTTTGGGTCTGCACAGCAGTGGGGATGCCTTTTCCCCCCGACAAGTGTCCTGATGCACTGGCCCAGCTGGGCAGTGCCTTCCTTTTCCTTTTCCTTTTCCTTTTCCTTTTCCTTTTCCATGGGGCGGGGGGGAGGGGGTTAATATGCCCCCCCATGCCCCTTTCCTCCCCACTTCCCTTCTACCAGAATGGACTTACCAGCTGGCGGTAGCTCTCCGCGCTGCCAGGCTCTGTTCCTCGTTGCCTGAGTATTGCACTGCGGCTGCATGCACACACAAGCATTTATCGACCAAATCATCAACCCCATTGGGCCAATTTCCGATGCAACCAATTTTCTTTTTATCGATACTGATCCAATATCAGGCCAATGTATAGGTGCACATCTACTGAAAACACAGTATTTTGGTGCAGTATCAACTACAAGGTGCTTAATTTTGATCCCACATAAGCCAGTGTAAATTAGGAATAAGTGCCATGAAGCTGTGGTGTTTAATCTAACACTTGCACTGCTATATCATGAGTCTTAAGCAGTGTGTGCCATGATTGGCCTTTACAATCAAGACTTACCACATCCAGCACAGTTTGGGGATCACCGTTTGTGCTGTAAAGTTTGAGTCTCAGATGGGTAAATCCCTGTCTTTTCTGGTTTACGTGGGTCAGTTTCTAGTGCTGTTGTCACCCCACCCTCTGTGCTTGGCAGCATGAAAGTGCTTGTGGCAGCCAGCTGTGAACTGTATACATGGCCATCTTGCCTTGTAAAAGCCAACCAAGAGAGAGATGATCATTGCTGGTGTGGGCTGTCAGTGCCTCCTTTTTGGAGGGCAGTGTGTCAGATATTCTTACATCTGCAGTTGTCCAACCCCTACTCAAGAAGTTATCTCTTGATGCTGTCTCCTCATCCAGATATTACCCCATTTCCAACCAACCCTTTTTGGGGAAGATTATTGAATGGGTGGTTGCCTGACCACTCCAAATGTATCTGGATGCACCCTGTTTCATAAACACTTGTCAGTCTGGCTTTTGCCCTGGGCAGCGTTACCACATGTCCCATTTTAACTGGGACAGTCCTGGATTTCAGAGGCTGGTCCCAGCCAGCTGTTGGGAATTATAATGGGCATCACAGGGGCATAGGTCGCAGTCTGGCTGGGACTCAGAGCAGCATGGAGCACCTTGCAGGTGAGCAGGCAGGCACCACAGCTTGCCTAGCACACAACCCCATCCCCACTGACTTGCAAGAGCAGCTAGGCAGTAGTGGGGCAGTGTACCAGATTTCCTGGATGATGTCCCAAATTTCTGGGATTTCCATATGGTCAGCCTAGCCCTGGGTGCAAAGCCAGATTGCCTTCATGGCCTTGGTCAAATGATCCTTTCTTGGAGATCAACAGGAGA
The DNA here is from genome assembly GCF_001723915.1 of Gavialis gangeticus. NCBI lineage: Eukaryota > Metazoa > Chordata > Crocodylia > Gavialidae > Gavialis > Gavialis gangeticus. The sequence goes on along the minus strand of NW_017729022.1, from coordinate 27,746,830 downwards.
AATTGTATCCTGCTGATCTTACTTGATCTCTCAGCAGCCTTTAATACCATTGACCATGAGGTACTGATAAAGCATTTAGGGGTCCTGGTGGGTATTTGTGGGACTGCTGTAAATTGGTTCTTCTTTTTCCTAGCACGGAGGTCCCACAGGGTAGAGATGGGCGAGTGCTCATTGTCCACCTTTCCTGTGGAGTCCCTCAGAAGTCCTATGTGAGACTGCTGGGTAAGCTCATGCAGAGGCTTGGAGTGAGGTGCCGTCTGTTTGCTGACGACACCCAGCTCTTTCTCTCTTATCTGCCCTGGACCCCACTGTCTTGGTCCTTTCCCAGTGCCTGGCATCATTTGGGTCCTAGATGTCGGTGATCCAACTGTAGCCAAGTCCACACAAGACAGAGGTGGTGGTGGTGGTGAGCAGACTGCTTGACCTGGCACGCATTGGATCACCTAGTGTTGATAAGATTCAGCCTCCCCTTGTCACTCAGGTTTGCAGCTTGGGAGTGCCACTGAATGCTCTGCTGCAACATGGACCATCATGTGGTAGCGGTGGCTGGGATCATCTTTCTTCAGCTCCATCTGGTGAGAAGGCTGCAACCCTTCCTTTCAGATTAGGATCTGGCCACCATCATCCATGCTTTTTTAAACTCCAGGATAGACAACTGCTGTGTGCTTCACGTGGGGCTGCCCTCAATGACCACGTGGAAGCTGCAGCTGGTGCAGTTTGCAGTGGCTCAACTTCTGAAGGGGTTTGGTCACCAAGAACACACAACTCCAATGTTCCAGATTCTGCACTGGCTCCCTATAGCTTTCTAGATTCAATCCAAATTCTTGACCTATAAGGTCCTAAACAGCTGGGTCCTACATACGTGCTTTCTCTCTTATACCACATTGCAATCCATGAGATCAGCCAGAAGCAACCTCCTACTAGTACCAGCTGTACCCCAAGTTTGCCTGTCTAAACACAAGAGGTCATTTTCAGTAGCTGATCCTCAGATCTAGAACTCCCCCTCTTTGAGACACACCAGAGCCCAAATAGTTACTAAAAATACTGGAGATGTCAGATGGATTTGTTCATCCTGTGTTGTTATAGTAAATGCTATTAATAGAACCACTTTTTAAATTAATGATCTTAAATATGAATTTACATGTGAATTTAAAAATTGAAAATGCATAGCACAGTACAAAAGTAAGGGGGTTTGTGTGCTCTCTAAATTAAGTGTTTTGTTTTCTTTCTTGTGTTTTTTTTAGCCCCAGCAGAAGTGTCAAATTTGATGGTGACTAATGAAGGCAGCTTGGATACATTAAAAGTTGTATGGAAAAGGCCTCCAGGAAACCTTGATTTTTATAATATTACACTGTCTTACCTTGGCTCCATTAAAGAAACCAAAACTTTACCACCCCAGGTTACACAGACTCAATTCAACAAGCTAACTCCAGGATGTCTTTACCATGTTACTGTCAGCACGATAAGTGGTGAACTAGTCACTGTTAAGATGGCAACTGGCAGGACAGGTAAGTCTTCTCCCCCAGTAAAAACACTGTAATTGCCTGCTTTTATCTGTCTCATTGCTTAAACCATGATGTAGAAGATCATGTTGGAATAAATGCTTGTTTGCCTGGCAATATAAAATAAAAAGAGTTATGTCTTGCTCTTATTCACAGCAGCTGGGCAGCCAGTAGTCAGAGCTACAGTGCCACCCTGTGAGTAGGAAGCAGTGATATATGCTGTAGTTAGGCTTCAGTAACTGGTTGAGCCTGTAGCCAGACTGTTCAGCACCTATATATCAAATTACTTTTGAGCAATTTTGTTATCTTGAGTCTAACCCAGAGCAGTATGTAAAATGACACTGTAAGAAATGGAAGTGTTCACGTAGAATTTCAGAGTGAAATTATTTAAAGAACTATCAACAATGTATAACAATATCACTCTGACCCTTGCAAATCAGGCATGTGCAAATCATTGGGCTCCATCACTGCAATTCTAGAGTTTGTTTATATACATTGGGATTGACTAATCAATGTTAAAATACTCAGGGACAGGATGAACTCAAATTTAGTATTATGTAGGATCTTGACCTTTGGCACAACTTATTAAGTCAAAGCCTTCTTGACTGCCAACAGCTCTGACTGACCACAGCACATAACGTTTTTGGTGGTAATGGGTTATTTTTTTCTTTTTATGCATGTCAATTTTTGTCATTTCACACTTAGCTGATTTTTTTTAAACAGTCTGCAGTAGTTTCCCCACATTATTATTGACCATGACCATACATTACTTACATTATACATATCTTGGTTCATGATAGAATTTAGATGAGCTCTTGATGCTGTCTCCCCAGCCAACTATCACTTGATTGCCAGCCAACCCTTTTTGGGGAAGATTATTAAATGGGTGGTCACCCAACAGCTTCAAGTGCAACTTCCTTAGATGAGGAAAATTTATAAGTGGATGATGAGCACAAGTATAAACTGAAAATGGGCTGATATGTATCTCAGAATCCACAAGTACAAAAAAAAAAACCCTGTAGAAAGTTTGTACATATTTAAAGATAGATTAGAAGAACGTTGCTAATAAGAGGAAAAGTTTAAACAAAACTACTGTGTTTTCATAAGTGTTACCCCAAACACCAAAAATGTTGCTTTATGAAATAAAAGAATCTGTGTGAAATCTTGAGCTATTTTTACCTATTACCTAGAAAAGACATTTTTAACATTTCAATTAAACCTCCATGGCTCAGTTTCTCTACCTAATTCTTATCACTCCTATTGTGATTTAGTAAGCTCCTTTTAAGCACATAATTAGTCCTACAGATCTCACATTTTAAATACCTTATTGAATCTAGGCCAAATATTGATTTAGCATTGGTAAGGTAACAAATATGGGCAAATCTTCCCTTGACTTAAATAGAATCAGAACTTAGCCTTCCATGTATAAATGTGCTACAATATTTACAAAAGTAATGCATCCATCTTAATGTGTAACTAGATGATGTAACTCGTATTTTTGATGGTCCAGTTTGTGACATGAGGACCACTTTCAAACTTTGGGTATCTACAGTTAGGGCTTTTAATAAAAGCAGCCACACTTTCAAAACAGTTTTGGGTCCTGAGGAAGGATTTGAGAGCCTGGGTTTGGCACTCAAGACTAAATCGATAAAAGGAGCCAGCTGTTTTCATCCTTGTTAGACTCAAGGCACCCCTCAGAAAATCTCTCTTCTGAGCTCTTAGCTTTCACTTGATTTTTTTTCACTACAGAAGAATAATAGAGCAATTCTTCTATTACAAAGGACTCAGAAAGACCACAGCAGGTCAAAATATTTTTAAGACTATGGATTTCTATTTGAAATCTCTGGGTTTATTTTTTGAATTGCGTTTGCACACCTAAGTGCCTCAGCTTCAACTAGAAGGGAGAAAAATCCTCTCCCTCCTCAGTGTAATGCAGATACTAGAGACTGAGTTACTCTCCTGGCAGGACATATATGTGGGCTTGATGAAGACCTAGAACCCATGTCTTTCATTTTTCACCAAGTAATTTAATATTAGAA
>NW_017729022.1:27724632-27738289 GCF_001723915.1 Gavialis gangeticus | reverse complement strand
AATGCAGATACTAGAGACTGAGTTACTCTCCTGGCAGGACATATATGTGGGCTTGATGAAGACCTAGAACCCATGTCTTTCATTTTTCACCAAGTAATTTAATACTAGAATGGTGTATAGGAAGTAGCACCTACAACAACCCATGTTCCTGACCACCACCAGCCCTGGCTGCTGTGTTTTTGGCTGAACTAAGTGTTGTTTGTATGCGTTAGACACTAGTGAATTTGGCTCTGAAAGGGACTTAGGCACAGAAATGCCTAGTTTATAGTTTCCAAATGGCTTTAGGCATTAGATCAGCACCAAGCTGCTTAGCTCAGGTGAGGAGGTAGTACCTCTGAGTATGCACAGCAGCAGAATTTTAGCTGCCCAAGTATTTTTACGGGGGATTGCTTAGTACTTCATCAGTGGCTGGGCTGTGAATCAGGTTTCAATGCTGTCTAGTAGTGTCTCCTCAGGGAAAAAAAATACAAAGTCTCTCTCTTGTTTCTGTATTTCAGTTCCCCAGAAAGTTTCTAATCTGAAAGCAAGTAGTGGTGGTTGGTTGAGATCTCTGAGAGTGAGCTGGCTGCCCCCTGCGGGAGACTGGGAAAGGTACAATCTTGTGCTTCTGAACCTTTCAACTGTGCTGCTGAACACTACAATTGAGAAAGACCGAACAGAATATGTCATCCATGATATAGGACTCATCCCAGGAAGACAATATGAGGTGGCAGTTATAGTGGAAAGTGGAAATTTACAAAATGCTGCTCATTGCAAGGGCCGAACAGGTCAGCACTCTTATTATTCTGTTAATTTGAATTTTCAAAATATTCAAGGGGACTATTTTGGCAGTTTAAAAAAAAAAACAGATATGGTGCTTATTGATTAGGAAATTCACAAGTGAATTTCACTAAATGATTCACAAGAAAACTGCTTTTACATGAACGTTACAGGTAACTAATTTTACTGGTGTAGTTATCTGCCTACTGACTTCGTAAACAAAAGAACAAATACCTAGATCTTTGTTATTTGCTGCTTTCTGGCTTTAGTTATCTTAGGATACCATGTCCAGTTGTGGTGTGGACAATGCTTGAATTTTCCCATTGAATTTCAGCTGGTCAGAAAATGGGGATAAGTGATAAAGCAGTGTAATTTGGACTGATTCTGCCTTTCCCGGAGACCCAGTCTTATGTAAATGTGGAAAGCATTTGAAGTGAAGTGAGTGCAGTTTAGGTAAGCGAGGTTTGCATGTAATGATTCACACCACTTTTACACTAATATAACTCTGTTGGCTTCATTGAAGGAACTCCTGTTTTGCTTTGTGAAAGTAGAATTAGACCCATGAGATGTAACCGAGTGATGTACAAACAGCCTTATATGAGAACTGTTGCCAGATTATGTTCATTATTGCAAATCTATAGTATTAGTGGAGGTAATCCTCATTTGCACTGATTTAGCTGCAATAAATCTAAAGGAACTAATCTTCCATGGCTCAGCTTATCCATGGGACTAATTGGGCAGCAGCTCTGCAGAAAAGGACCTGGGGGTTACAATGGACAATAGGCTGAATATGAGCCAGCAGAGTGGTCTTGTTACAAAGAAGGCTAGAGGCATACTGGGCTGCATTGGTAGGAGTGTTGCCAGAAGGCCAAGGGAAGTGATTATTCCCCTCTATTCAGCACTGGTGAGGCCACATCTGGAGTACTATGTTCAGTTTCAGGCCCCTTACTACAGAAAGGATGTGGGCAAATGGGAGAGAGTCCAGTGGAGGGCAACAAAAATGATGAGGGGGCTGGGGGACATAACTTATGAAGAAAGACTAAGTGAACTGGGCTTATTTAGTATAGAAAAGAGAAGACTAAGAGCAGACTCAACTACCTCATGGTGGGGTTCAAAAGAGGATGGGGCTAGACTGTTCTTAGTGGTGGCAGATGACGGAACAAGGAGCAATGGTCTTAAGTTGCATCAAGGGTAGTTTAGATTAGATATCTATCAGGAAGAATTTTCTCACTAGGAGAATAGTAAAACACTGAAGTAGGCTATCCAAAGAGGTGGTGGAAGCTCCATCTTTGGAGGTTTTCAAAACCCGGCTAGACAAAGCCCTGTCTGGAATGATGTAATTGGGGATGGTCCTGCTTTGAGCAGGGGGATGGACTAGATGACCACCTGAGGTCCCTTCCAACCCTAACTTTCTGTGATTCTATGAATATAAATATGGGACCCATTTTGATTTCACTGTCTCTGGAGCAAACCTGTAGTGATTTCTTTGAAGTTAACTGAACTTCACTGGTATAATTGCAAAGTGAGAGAGACTAGGCTTTCTCCTATGAGACCAAATTTAATGATGAATACTCTACATCCCTTTACACGCATACATCAAGTCCTCAATATGCATATAGAGGATAAAGTTCTTCTCTCCTTTGTTCTACTCTATAGCTGGAATCATCCCCTTAACTTCAGTAGAATTCCTCCAGAAAAACACCAGGGTAAGAATAGAATGTGGACTTAGGCACATACCTTTCATATTTATTACAGCCATTTTCCAATACTAATTCTTTATTTCCCTGTCTAGGACCCCAGGTTCAACAAGACAGTTAAATCTGTGCTTAGATTTAAAAGGTTTCCTCCTTAAAAAAAATACGTTCCTTGTTGGGTTAGAGTTTATCACCATTCCCTCAATAAAATTGTTACTCTGTTGGGAGATATCCTTATATCCCATTAACACAAATGCACAATGTTAGGTTTTTACTGATTCCTTTCATGTGTTTTGCCAAGATGTGGCACATATATTCACTGTAAAGTCCTTTGCTCATTGCTATATTTATGTTCTTCCCATAGCTCCGCATCCTGTTCTTCATCTCCGTATAAAGCATACCAATGAATCTTCACTTAGTATTATGTGGGTAACCCCTATTGCAGAATGGGACAATTATGTGGTTTCATTGGAAGATACTGGTCTTACTGTCAGAAACAAAGCTCTTGCAAAAGAAGCTAAAGAATTCACCTTTGCTGATTTAGATCCTGGGAGAAAATACACAGCTATTGTCACCAGCTTTAGTGGGGATTTAAGCAACTGGACTTCAGTAGAAGGAAGAACAGGTACCATATTATCAGTCTGCTTTAACTTTCGTGAGTCACCACCACCAACTGCTAGCTATCTTTGAATTGACTCAGGAACGTGTGCGCATTTTCTCAGTAGAAATGTCACATTTCCAAATCTCTTTTTATGTATGTAAGGTACTTTACAGTATATTTCAGAACATCCTTTCTCTTCTCTGCCATTTGCCAACTCTTTCTGGGAAGGATATGTAATTCCTAATCAAAATTGGTTTCTGAAATATGGATGTTGTGTCTGATCAATATGTATTAGCATGAGACTCCATATAAAAGGCCCATTTTTACTTTCTAAGGGAAGTTCACCTTTGGAAAAAATATAATGTAAAAGTATTGCTTCAGGGGAAAATTTCAAGTTTGGCAGACAGAAAACATGTATAATCTTCAAAATATAGTTTGAATTTCACTGCCCTTTTGATTCAAAAACCTCTGTCTGTTCTCAAGATGAAGACTGCTGCACAAGTAAAATTGTAATCCTTTTTGGATGCTAGTATGAAAATGACAGGGTGCTAATTTTGTGCACATGAACAAATGTAAATCATGTATGTCACTTTGCTTTTCTCGACTGATGTGCTCCTTAATGCTTTCAAGGTCTTAAATTGTAACTGCAGGTGGACACAACCCTGAAAAAACCATACATTGCAGTTAGTCAAATCAAGCTTACAAACCTTGATAATGATCCCTTGTGAAGCTTAATAAAGTGTTATGATTCTTTTGTACAGTAGGATGCTTGACTTCAACCTTCATTTATCTATTTTGTAATTAGAGCTGAGATTTCATTCCCCTCTCTTTTAGGCACCCCATCCTTGAAAAGGGTGACTGTCACACCTCACTTAGGCTGAATCTATTTTTTGCAGTCAAATCAGGCACTGGTTATAAAGTATCAAACTCAGAAACTTTGGAGTTTACTTTTGAATGTACCATATAGCTGAGACCTAATAGTCTCTCAACCTTATCAACTTCCAGAACCTACTAGGTTTGCAAGTATATGTTGGAATGTAAAGGTGTTCCCACAAAAATCCTAGTATGGTCTGAATAGGTAAAAATAGCCCTTTGCCCAAAAAGCCAAACCTCACAATGACAAAGCCCACACAAGGTTGAGAGGAAAAGTTCAGAATCAGATTCAAACTTTTCCAAAGTTCAGTCATGTTTGAACACAGGATTTTGGTTCTGACAACTCTATAATTGACCTAATCTGATCTACTTTTAATAAGTAAATTTTTAACTTAATCTAATTATATTTAATATCACTAATACAATGATTACTGTCAGTAGAATTATTTCAGTGGTAATTAGAAGTACAATTAGATGAAAGTAGGTGCACATTAAAAATAGATTAGGCCAAATTATTTTGGAACCAAAGTCCAATAGTTAGTATTTTAGTACTGGGATTGATATTAGACAAAATAGGATGTCTGGACCTTAATTTTTCAGGGTTTATGTGTTTTCACATATAGGAAGGTAGGACAGTTAAGTCTGACTGCCAACCAAGGCCAAAATATTTCCTTATTTCAACCAAATTTTGTCAAATTTTTAAAAGGTTAATTTGAGCTTTTGTGAAAATTTGGTCCAAATGTTAAGCCAGGTGCCATTTACTTTTGTCTATACAGGTCTACCCTATTGTAACAAGAATGGCCTTCTATAATTCAGCTTGTGATAGTAAAAAATGAGTGCTCTGAATTTTTTCCATAGCAAAACAAATTCAAGAAAGACTAATAACATATGTCTCAGTAACTCAGAAAATTACAGAATTGAAAGGTGTTTCCTTAGCTAAGTCCTTTTTGTTTGTGGAATTCATTTGCCACTGAATAGGGACAGGTGGGTGGGAGAATTCTAGGCAAGTACAATAGTCATTACATAAACAATTATTTTTTAAGTATTTTGTTTTTATTTAAATGGTATTTATGAAATGTGGGCCCTCCCAGGCTTTCAATCTTGAATCATTTTAGTCTGACCTATTACAGCCTGGGAGACGTCTCAGTACAGTAGATGGTTTCCGATACACCACATCCCATCAGACAGGAAACAGGACTGGGAGTCCACAGTTAGTTTATTTTTAGGCCTGTTGAGTCTGTCTGTAAATTGAACTGCTGCTTTGATGCATTTCTGTAGTGTGACTGAACTCTGTTTATTTGGGGAATTTTTTATCTTTGTTTCTGTTTACTAATATGCCATTTTCCCATTGCAGTGCCAGCTCAGGTGACTAGCCTAACTGTGGAAAACCAAGGAACAACCAACAGTCTGTTCACCAATTGGACAAGGGCAGTGGGAGATGTAGAGTCATACCAAGTGCTGCTGATTCATGAAAATGTAGTCATTAAAAATGAGACTGTACCCAGTGAGACCAACAGATACCACTTCCATTCCCTGAAACCTGGAGGCCTCTACTCAGTGGTCGTGACCACAGTTAGTGGAGGAATATCTTCCAGACAAACAATTGCAGAAGGAAGGACAGGTATAAAAGGGGAGAAGGATGCACTCCACCCCCTATTTGTAAATTCTTTAAGCCTGAATTCAATATGAAGAAAGGTTTTTGTGATTAAAGCACTAGATCAGCAGTGGGTTAGCTGCTAGATTTAGCCAAAGATTTCCTGCGTGTAATCCTGGACAAGTCACTAAATCCCTTGTCCCTCCATTCCCTGTCTCTTGCCAAGATTCTTGTGAATTATAATGGCTCTTTGTGATGCCCTTCACATAGTACAAGGATGCAAAACATTCAGTTCAGAATCTTTTGGTTTAATTCTGCACCTTTCAGGAGCCAGAGAGACCAGCAACAGTCCTCTGGATATTGAATGACTTGGAAAAATACTAAAGCACCAATACAAATGAATCATTTTTTTTAATTCAGGAAAGACAAAAATTCTGTGATTTGACTCAGATGTTTCTCACAAAAACAAAGAATTGTATTTGCAGAAAAAAGTAATGAAAACAGTGAGAAAATAGAACTGAAAGCTTTAAAAACCAGAAAACAGTCTTAAAATCTCCCATTACTATTGACTATGACAGAATATGGGCCACAAGAGCCTCCACAAGTGTACATCAGCTTCACTTCAGTGGAGTTATACCAAATTGTGCCTGCTAAGGGTCTGACATATTCAAGTTACAGTATTGCAGTAAATACTTCTGATAATTACATGAGAAACTGACCAGCTCTAACAAGTTGAAACCCATGGGCACAATTTGCTTCACTGCAAATAAATAAATTCATGAATATAAAATCTGATCACTAGAGGGCAGAAAACTACTGATAATTAAATATATATGTTTGCTGGGGCTTTGAAACAACTGAAGTATAAGTGGTTATTCATACTCATGATGAATGACGCTTTGTGAGCATAGCAATATTTTGAGATTTTTGAAGTGTCACCATCAGACCTTTAGTCTTACTGTCACAGATAATTTCATTCAGTTTCCTCAGAAACTCAGCTGTTTGCTGTGCAAATCTTCCTAGTCCTGAATAAGAACCCTAGATTTTAATTTTTCATAGTCATGTTCTATATATGCCTGTTACCCTTAATAGGAGTAAGCTATATAATTCTCCTCTTTTATTTTTTTGTTGAATAGTTCCTTCCAGTGTGACTGGAGTAACAGTGAATAACTCAGGTCGGCGTGACTACCTCAGTGTTTCTTGGCTGCCAGCTACCGGAGATGTAGATAGCTATTTGGTAACACTCTCTCATAACGGCCAGACTGTTCAGACTCTGACTATTTCCAAATCCTTCAGTGAATGTTCCTTTAACAGCCTCACTCCTGGAAGACTCTACAATGTGATGATAACCACAAAAAGTGGGAAATATGAAAATCATTCCTTCAGTCAGGAAAGAACAGGTAAAAAGGAGAGAAAAAAGAAGCTCTGTGAATTCAGTCATGTCTCTTGTTCAGTCTTTTGCAGTGATCCATCTTAGCATTAGCATTTGACCAAAAAGTGTACCTGAGGGTTATGGGTGAGAGGGTTAGGTCACAAACTACACTGCTAAACAATGAAGGACTGATTCCCATTAACCCTGGCGCTGCAGTCCTGAACATAAATGAGAATCAGGCCTACTGTTCTCACCTCTGTTGAAGCCAATGTTGAAGCCGCAATTGACTTAATGGGAACAGAATTTAGCTCACTGCATGATAAGGAAAAGACGGACACAGAGTAATTACATGGTAGAGACAGCCTGAGTGAGAATTAATTTGTGGTTTTCAGGAGACCCAGAATTTTAATCTAAGTATAAGTGAAAGGGTAAGGAGCTTTCAATTTTGTGAAACATCAGAATCTAATCATTTGACAGTCCTCATGGTGAACTGAGCTCAGATGACAATTTTTGGCTCAATAGTTCTTTGCCCCAAATCTTTTTGTTTAGCCTGTTATGTACCATTGTTTGCTGTCACCGTCCAAGAGGCAAAAAACCCCACAAAAACAGGTGCGTAAGTGAATAGAGAATGGAAAGTAAGACTGAAAATATTTTATCATATAAATGAAGGATACATAAACTCCTTAACTTCTGATTGTGCTCTATTAAAGAGGATGTAACAGGCATAGGGGGTTTCAGGGAAAAGTGACCAAAATTATTAAAGTTGTGGGAAGAATTGATGTGAAGATATTTAAAAAAGTATTAAAAACGGTTCAGCTAGGGAAGTATTAGAAGAAAAGGAGACAGATACACAAATTAACAAAGGGTACAGAAGATAGCATGCATTTCTAGTCTTTTCACTTTCCAGAAGAACAAGAGAACAGTAAATTAAACTGAAAGGTAGCCAACATAGAACAAATAAAAGGAAATTCTCATCCACTCATTGCAAAGTCAATCTATGGAACTCATTGCCACATTATAGCCTCAAGACAAAGGTCCAGATCTCATTCTACTTATTAGGCACCGAAGTGCAATTCTATGCCAACCTACTCAGTTCCCTAAAAACTTGTTAATACAAAAGGGTGGGTGGATCCTCTTCCTCTCTGCCACTTTTTGTACTTTAATCTTATGGCAAAGATGAAGACAGTAATAGATTTTTTCAGGGACTCAAGGAGGCTAGAATAGGATCACACTTAGGAGCCTACATCCACTTGGTGTCTAATAAGTGGAACAGGATCTGACCCAAAGACTTCAGTAGGGTTCAGTAACAATGTTGCCTTTGTATATGGCTAATAAGAACAGCGGGTGTTACAATTAACAAGAATTAACCCCCCCTTTCCCCCATCTCCTCTTGGTCCTTCATGATAAATGGCATAACCTAACCTCTAATAGGGTTTAAGAAGAAACTTTCTAAGTGGACAGTCCAGGCCATAACTTCCTGATGTGTAGGGATTTATTGCATCCTCCTCTGAAGGATCTGTTTCTGATTACCCTAATCCAATATAGTGATTGTCTAGCCCTTTTAGGGTCTTCTGTGTGACACCAGATGCTGTTTTGTATCCCTAATTATTTATTTTCTTTCTTCCAGTACCTTCCAGTGTTCAAGGAATTGCTGTCAGCAATTCAGCAAGAAGTGACTATTTAAAAGTGTCCTGGCTGCACGCCACTGGAGATTTTGATAATTATGAAGTGATCATCAAGAACAACAATGACTTCATCCAAACTAAAAGTGTCCCCAAAGATGCAAATGAATGTGTGTTCAGTAAACTGGTCCCAGGGAGGCAGTACAGCATCACTGTTAGCACAAAGAGTGGAAAATATGAGACTATGGAAAGGGTGTATGGAAGAACAAGTAAGTAAATACCTGGGAGAGAATTCTATTTGGAGGGAGACATTTGTATTTACAATACACAGGAAAAAAGGTGAATGATATGTTAATAGCTAACCATGATAACTTGACTCTACAGATGGGTGTCACTGTACAAACAGGAAGTAATTAGGTTACAATGAATGTTTAAATCAAAGAAAGGAAAACTAGATATTTGTTTTGGGTTTTGAAACCTTTGAAATGAAGATTCTGTAATGTTGTACAAGGTTAATCCATTATTTATGTTTGAAAAGCTATGACAGGCCATGCAAAGCATCACTCACTTAAAACACTTTTTCATGTGACCCATTGAAGATACAGGAAGGATCATCTACATTTTTATTATTAATAAAATTGCCTCTCATATTATAACTTTATTATTATATTTATAATATAATAGCTGAGGTACCTGGACCTCACTGTGCTAGGTGTTGTAACATGTGCCTTAAATATAATCCATGGCTTTCAATAAAAGTTTGTTTGAGAGAGTTCACACCAGCAGTAGTATTTCAGAACTGTAACCAGAATAATGATCACTGAGATTTTTATCTGGGCCTCTTTTCTATTGTCTTGTCAGTGCCAGAGTCAGTAAAGAGTCTGTCTCTTAGTAACAGAAGCACAGAAGATCTGCGAGTTACCTGGTCAAAGGCTGAGGGGGATGTTGATAAGTATGAGATTCAGCTGCTCTTCAATGACATGAAGGTCTTCCCGCCCATTTTGCTTGGAAACACCATTGAGGAGTATCAGTTCACGGCTCTCACCCCGGGACGCCTATACAAAATTTTTGTCTCAACAATTAGTGGCAATGCACAGTGTGCTACTTTCATAGAAGGACTGACAAGTAAGAAAAAATGCAACAATTAAAACTTGCCTTACGGTTTTTTCATTCAATAACCAGAGAAAAGAACTGGAAATTCAGAAAATCCAGGCTGGGTCCCAAATTGCTTGAGCCTTATTACACAGTGAAACCAGCTGTAATATTGACATTTCTGCTAACATGACCTTACATTAATAAATACATGTCAAAAGCATTAGCATGTGAATATTTGAGGATAGTTGCTTAGTTGATTATGGGAGGAGATGGGTTTCTTTTATGCCTGTCTTTACTCCTGATTTGCTTGGTGACCTTGCTTGATAATTTAAATGCTCGATGCCTCAATTTACCCACCTGTACAATATGTTTATTATTTAGGTTTCAAGAGGCTTCATGTGTTAATGTCTGCAAAAAGCTTTGATATTCCCAGAGGGAATATATTTGTATAGTATTATTTAGTAATATTTGCAGAATGCAGAGATTCAATATTCGTTTGTTTTCTTTATCATTTTCCTTGAAAACATGTGGTGTTTGATTTCCAAATACAAAAAGAGAGAGAGGGAAGGAGAGAGAGAGTGTTGTATATTTTTAAGGAACCATATTGCAAACACTCATACACATCTGTATCTTTATTGTTATGGGAAACTGGACTGCTCACATGAGTCACATTATGCCTGTGTGTAAGCATGTATCATCGTGAGGCAAGGGTCCTTTTTCTTGTTGTAGTCATTCTTGTTCTAAACTTTAGAATGTCATTTGCTGCAACTACAGAAATAATACCAAGTGAAATAGTTCAATGGAATGAAACATTTCTGACTGATTTCTCTGTTTCTTTTTATTCCAGTTCCAAGTGCAGTCAAAAACATTCACATTTCCCCCAGTGGGATGACAAACAGCCTAAAAGTCAACTGGACTCCTGGAGCAGGGGATGTTGATTCCTACACAGTGATGTTATTTCAGCAAAGCCATCAGCTTGATTCCCAGACTGTCTCGAAGCATGTCTATGAGCACATATTTAACAAGTTGGAAGCAGGGGAGCAGTACCGAGTTGTGGTGCAGTCTAACAGTGGCACTTTGCACAACAATTTAGCAGCTTTTGGGAGAACAAGTATGTTTCTTCATGGATAATGACCAAAAATGTGTAAAGCTTGCCCATGAGATTTACTATTTTATTAGATGTCACTACTTTTTTATTCATCTAGTTCTCAAAAGTATGGGGCGACTCAGATGAGAGAAGATGTCTCTGTATCACAAGAGGTAACTCTCCACTGCAGCAGTAATATGTCCCAGGAGAGATGACCTGTGTCTCACCTTAGCAACTGCTGCCAAAGACAAGTGCTCCATACCTAGATATATGCTAATCAGGTGGCTGTGTGGTGTCCTTCTGCAGCTGCTTTTAGGACTCTGATCCCCAATGTGCTGGAGAGCAGCTGCTGGAGGTGACCCCAAGGTGGTTTCACTTGTACACTCCTGGGGCCTCTACACATTCAGGTAAAGGTGTGATAGGATCTGATGCACAATCCACACAGTCACGCTTCCTGCCATGCCACATGTGCATGGGAGGAGGAATGATTGTGGGATCCAGCATCAGATCCAATCATGCCTTATTGCCAGTGTAAGGGGAGCCCAGGATTGCATTCCTGTGCTCTCCTTACACTGGCTCCCATAGCTGTCAGCCCCGCAGCTGATAGGAGTTGCAGTGGAGGCAGCATTCCCCATGCTGCCCCCACTGCAAGCCCCACAGCTGATGAGGCTTGCAGATGGGGCAGTGTTCTCTGCCGTATCGTGTCCCCCCATCCGCCCCCCATAAGCCCTGCATCTCATGAGGCTCACAGGAGGCAGCATTCTCCCCACTCTGAGCCCAACAACTGGTGAGGTCCACAGTGGGGAGCAATGCCGTCAATGCTGCTGCCAGTGCAAGTCTTGTCAGCTGCAGAACTGGCAGCTGGTGGTGCAACCCTGTAGCTGGGAGCTCCTCAGTTGATGGGATTCCCAGCCATGTGGGGGGAGCATTTAGCCACATGTTCAGTTAATGGCATGATAAGAACAAGCTGCAAAGTTATTACAGTTTTTTTGTTGAATAACTTTGTAGCTTATTGCTTATCACGCCATTAATTGGTTGAATGTATAGCTGGGCCACAACTAAAGGTGTGATTAAAAGGTTAATCACACCTTTAGTGTAATGTGTATAATGTGTACATGGGGCCTCAATGTGGAGCCTGTGTAAGTGAGGCATGCTAACTGGGACATGCTGTTGCTTTGGTGCTGCAAAGTCACCCAGAGTTTGAGGGTTTCATCCCCCAGACCCTAAGGGAATGGACATAATGATTTCCCACAGGGTAAAAGGGACAGGGCTTTATCTTATGTGTACTTCTTAGTTGCCTATGTGTTCTCTTTTACCCTGTGGTTCAGATTCTACTTACCATAGTAACTTACTCCATTTTCATTAAGGGTTAAGTTACCATGATGTATGTTCTCCTTACTTCGGGATAAGATCATGCATTCAGGGAGTTACTGTGTACCAGCTGATACACAGCAAATCCCCCCTTCTTTTACCCTATAGTAAGTTGTTTTTACTAGAGTGGGAGTGCTATAGCTATGGTGATCTAAGAAATATGCAAGAAGCAAATTTTGATTGGTAGTGTATTTTATTTTACCAACTGTAGAGATGTTAGACAAACTTTTGGCCACAAAAATGCTCAGGAAGACTATTTCTAATATCTAACATCTCTCCCCACTATATTGCTGGTTCAGTAAAAGATATTACCAAACCAGACCTTGCTTCTCGTAGGTTGTTTATATATCCATGTCCCTTTGATATGAGCAACTGTATCTGAGTACATGTTCACAAGATTGTACCCTGCAGCCCAAACTGTATCTTGGGATCTGTTAATGTATCCCCTCATGTTTGAGGAGGATCCTAAGCTGCATGCTACTGGCAGAGCCCATTGCTCAGTTGGGGCCTGCTAAGTTATATTTAGATCCAATATCTAGGGCAATACACAGTGCAGTCAGTTGATTTAAATTTTTTTCCTTTTTTTTTTTTTTTTTTTGAGAACTTGACTTTGAGACTAGAATTTTTGGGTGGAGTTGCTCTTGGCTAAAACACTTTTCCCCCCCAAATAACCTGTCTTCCCTATTACCTCAATGGCTTTTGTTGTTTCTATATTAATGCTTTCATACCTTACTTTGAAAACTGTGATTATTATTCAGGCATTTCTCCCTATTTCCTAGAGAAATTATCTTTCTAATTTTTTTTTAATAATCCTTCCTTTGCATTCTTTTTTCTGCTGCTCAAGTGCCATGAAGTCTGGAACCTTGCCCTTCTACTCCTCTCACCTGTTCGCTTCATCTTTACCTTATTGTGCTATACTTACTTTTCATGCCTGAGGAAAGAAGAATGTAACCTACGTCTGAGGAATAGTTTGTAAGTGCCTCAGCCGTATACAACTACAGCCATAACAAGATGGCAGAAAAGAGCTAATGGCAGCACAGTCAGGACCTTGTGCCCATATTTAAATGTAAATACTATCTGATATTATTTCTCACATATGTTTGTTTAAACAAGCAATTAATTTATGTTAGCTCGGTGGCAGTTATGATCCACATACTCTGCTTTGCAAGTTTATGCTCCTTGAAACAGTGATGGAAGCATCTCTTCAGAGAACAGATTATAGTTCTCTGACAAACCCCATCCTAGGGCAGGTTAAAGATGCCTGGGCTAAGTGGTTGTTTTCTGCACCAGTTGGCAACAGCCCCCAAAGGTTTTGTCTTCCGAGCAAAGATAACATAGTTCAGCCTACTTCTACAGGCACAAGGAGCCATACGAGGGTGTCATACAACCTGGTTCTCTGTTTTCTAGGGATTCTCCAATTCAAGACAAGTTCAAAATACTGGAGAGGCAGATGCTTTCTATTCCCTTTTACACTGCTGGAGAAAAAGGATAGAAAAATTTTAGTAGCTCTCCCCTCATTTTTATGGGTGTCAGCAAAGAGAAAGCTGTATTGTATTTCATAGTTTCATAGTTTCTAGGGTCGGAAGGGA
>NW_017729022.1:27722627-27724621 GCF_001723915.1 Gavialis gangeticus | reverse complement strand
GCCGAAGCCCGCCTCGAAACACCATTCCCGTAGTTGCCAGTATTTAACAGAGCAGTAAAACTTAAATGGGTTAGCTAGCCTTCCATCATTGACTTTCACCCTGGACACTTTCTCCAGATTTAAATTAAATCATGAACAGAGATGGCCAAAACAATAAACTTTACTATTGGTATGGTAGCATGATGTATAAGGTATGAAAAGGGGGCAAGCAACCAGAATCTCTAGAAACAAAGACTTAATTGTTCATGTTTGGTTGAATCTGCCATATGCTGCCTTTTCAGTGCAATATTCTCATGATTTTTAAAAAAGTGCTGTGCCTTGAGTGCCCATGCCATTAGTTAAACAGTATGCCAGCCACATCAGCTCATTTTAGCCAGTTTTATGAAAGCAGCTGTAATTTTTAGGCCCCTCCCTTGGGGTCTCTAATGTAGGCATATTTATTTTCAATTCATCACAAAGAGAAAGTGCAAGAAAAATTAGTCTTTGAAAATCAGTTTACTGTCATCTGAAACCGTAATGAGGTCTAAAATACCTTAATAATAGAGTTTTTGTGTAAGTTTGCTAAAGGACAGAGTTAAGGTTGTCTGCGAATGCTAATTAAGTATTTGCATGCATTAACATTCTTACCTTTCTTTTGAGCTTAACCTTCCCTCTGAATTTCTTGAATATGTTAATTTTTGTTTGGGGATGCTTACAGGAACCCTGTAATGAAGGGCAATCCAACTCACAACCTGTGAAGCACATGTGACCTTCAGTTGCATCTCCCAGAGTCACACTGTGAGGTGTTAGGGGTGGGGTTCTCTCCCTTGCAACATATGGCTGGTGCAGGATGCTGCCCCCAGTCACAGGGAAGTTGGACAACTGGGTTGTAAAGCATTTTACCCTAAATTGCTGATGAGCACTCTTAGGTTTAACTTCATCTGAATGCATTTTTGATACACACACACTGCATCCATGTGCCTGTGCAGACATATGCAAATATTTTTAATGGCTGATTAACACATAGATATGTAGTAAGTGATATACAGTTAGCCTCCTAATGCCCTTTCTTTATTGTTCCTCCTAGTTCCAGCCTCTGTCCGGGAATTATCTGCCAATAATGCCTACAGCAGTCATTCCTTATTAGTAACTTGGCAGAGTGCTGGTGGTGTGGCTGAAAGATATGATATTCTTCTCTTAAATGAGCAAGGGACCATACTGAGCAACAGATCGGAGCCAGCTACTGCTAAACAACACAAGTTTGAAGACTTAGTCCCAGGCAAGAAGTACAAAATACAAGTTTTGACAGTCAGTGGTGGGCTGTTCAGTAGAAGAACAGACACTGTTGGCCAAACAGGTAATAAAATATTTCAGTTTTATTATGGTACCTGCAATTAGATATGGTATAAATGTATGAATCATCCTTATTTCCTGTCATTAAAAAACCTCTAAACCAATCTCTTGATATCTGTGCATTATGTCTGATTTAATATATGAATGTGATTTTTTTTTTACAAAAAAAAATAATAATAATAATGATGGAGTCTCCAGGTCATGGTACATTGTATATTAAAGCAGAATGCTAATGAGTGCCACTCTCAGCAAATTTATTATAAAAGTACCTGGATCCTTTCTGTTATCTAGCCTTGAATTCAATTCGAATTCTTAGCCCAGTGTTCAATGTGTATGTATTTCAGGCACCTCTGAACTTTGGGCCAGACCTTGCAGTCTTCACTAAGGCAGCTCTTCATTATGGAAGTAAATGGGGAGTTTTGCCTGAGTACAGACTGGAGAATTAGACCCACTGTGTAATATGTAAGGATACTGGTTTTCTCTGATTTAAAAATATCCCCAATTTTTGGTTAAAAAAAAGTAACCCCAAATCCACATTTTCCCATGATTAAAATGAAACACCACTAAATATATAGGGTTACATTTTTTTAACCAAAAATTGGGGATTTTTTTTAAATCAGAGAAAACCAGGATCCCTCGTAATATGCATAGGTCATTATTGC
>NW_017729022.1:27708719-27717627 GCF_001723915.1 Gavialis gangeticus | reverse complement strand
TGATTAAAATGAAACACCACTATATATATAGGGTTACATTTTTTTAACCAAAAATTGGGGATTTTTTTTAAATCAGAGAAAACCAGGATCCCTCGTAATATGCATAGGTCATTATTGCTAACAATATGCATAGGTCATTATTGCTAACTATAAATGACAGTATTTTCACCTTGCCTCTGAATTTTCTTGTTTTGGGGGGGTTTAAACGTGTAATAATTTTGGTTTAACAGATACTTTTAGCAAAAAGTTTTCATTTCACTTAGATTTCATTAATGACACACTGACTACTTCTTTTATATTTATTTCTGTTTCCAGTTCCAGCAGCGGTCACAAATCTGAAGATCACAGAAAGCACCACTGAATGCCTGTCCTTCAGCTGGACTGCCTCCAAGGGAGAATTAGACTCATATGATATCTTTCTGTACAATCCAGACAAATCCCTTCAGCACAGAATTTCAGGGGACCAGAGCCTTGAGAAGTGTTCTTTCCCGAACTTGCAGCAAGGCAGGATGTACAGAATGGTGATTGTTACCCACAGTGGAGACCTTACTAATGAGTCATCTATCTTTGGAAGAACAGGTAAAAGCATCCAGCAAGACGATCTGTCTTCAATGAGATGTTCATTAAGGACACTAATGAGCTAATCTAAGAGCCTGAAATCTTGTGCTAGACTAGTAAAACTGCTAACAGTACCCACTCTATCTTTATACATCTAAAAAGAACCTGAATTCTAAATTATGGAACACCTGATGTGAAAAATGTATAATATAGTCGCATTATATTAGCTGCATTATACAAAGATATCTGTGTTGTGCTAGGTACAGTATAGGCATACAATTATAATGCAATTCCCTTCCCCAAAAGAGCTTAAAATATTTGTTAATGACAAGACTTAATATGGAAGCAAACTGTGAGGGGTAAAAGTAAAGAGAAAATAGGAGTGGAAGTTTTTCAGGGTAAGCACCTACTGTAGCTCACTAACTGTGTAGCCATTATCAAGTGTCAGAGTTCTGTTGGCGTTCACAAAGCCAGCATTGCTGCCCAGGGAACCTGTGCTAGTCTCCCACTACTAGCATGCACCCAAAATATGAATCCCACACTGTAAACTTGTGCATGTTCATCACATCGTAATATACATTGTCCTTTCCAGTTCCAGCCTCAGTTGTTAATCTCAAAGCATCTAACAGAAACATGACGGACAGTCTTTGGTTCACCTGGGGCCCAGCATCAGGAGATGTAGATTTTTATGAACTAAATCTTTATAATCCAAATGGCACACAGAAGGAAACATGGCAGAGGAAAGACCTGAGAGAGTGGCATTTCCAAGGGCTGGTTCCTGGCAGAAAATACACCTTGGTTGTAGTAACCCACAGCGGTGACCTGACTAATACAGCAAATGCTGGGGGAAGAACAGGTAAAGAACCACATAAGGCTTTTGTCTCTCTGAACTATCAGATTTCACATTTTCAATGATACATGGTAGATTTATTCCAAGATAACATTTTTATTATGTGGATTATTAAAGGAGTCAAAGAGTACACATGAGACACTTGTAAATGATATTACCAGGGCCACCCCTGGGGGGGGACAAATCGAGGTGACCACCCCAGGCCCCATGCTTTGCAGGGCCCTGTGGAGCCAGGCACAGCAGCAGCAGAGCAGAGCCAGGCATGACTGTGGCTTTGTATCCAGCTGCTCATTTCCCACCCCCAGCCGCTGACACTGCCACCACCAATGGCGGCGGCAGCTTCTTTAGGTCTGGGATCGGAGTGGGAGTGAGGCCCCACATGGGCTGATTTGCCCCAGGCCTCACACCCTACTCAGGTCACCTCTGGATATTACATTAATGGCATGAACTAAATCAGGGTCTAGCTGGCTTGTTTGGAGTCCTGTTTTTTATTGATGTTATTTTACAAAGGCTAAAGAATGTAGAAGGTAATAAGTGTCTTGTCACCCACAACTCATTCTTTATACAAATGTCATGTGAACCATTTCTTCTCTTTTTTCCCTGGTCTAGCACCCAGCCCTCCTAATGCTGTATCATTTGCTGATGTTGCAAACACCTCCCTATCGATCACTTGGATGGGCCCTTCAGATCGGACAGATTATGATGACTTTGAGTTGCAGTGGTCCCCAAAAGATCATCTCACAGTATTCAACCCTTACAGCAGCAACAAATCAAAGGGGCGTATTGTGTACGGACTTCGACCAGGGAGGCTTTATAAGTTCAGTGTTAGGACTGTCAGTGGTAACAGTTGGAAGACATATAGTCAAACAGTGTCTGAAACTGTGAGAACAAGTAGGTACCCATTTTGTTCAACACTCTTCCTTTGTGATTGTTCAGAAATATCATGATGTACTCAACCCACATCTCAAGTTCCAAACTCCATGGCTGACCTGTATGTCTGAGATGGACTTTAATTCTCAAAGTATCCCTTCTGTGATGGGCTATAAAAATGGGCCATCCGAGGAAAAGAATAGGGCTAGAGGGTGGATGAGAAGAACTGTGGAAAAGTTAAGCAGCTGTGATTCACACATCTGTGATTTCCCCTAGTAGCAATTCATGCTATAGGTGAGTGGAAATTCATGACTAAGTTCTAGGGCTGTGCAAAGCTTTGGTCCCGGATTCAATTAGGTGGAGATTTGGCTTGATTCGGTGGCCAAATCTCCGAATCAAATCAGAGGACCCTTTAGTCTCTCAGAATCGAACTGGAACCCTCTGAATTGATTCGGAGAGATTCAGAGGTTCAGACAGACACAGCTTTAAATGTTTTTTCTACATACATCTAGGTAGCAGACAGCTCTTGAGTGCTGCGATGCTGGGCATCCCACAGAAGCGCGGGGAGCTCCCCAGTGTGCTCGGCAGCAGATCTGGAAGTGGACCAGAAGCACTTCCGTTGCACTTCTGAGTCCTCCAGGGATTGCGCTGGGGGTGGGGAGGGATGCCCTGCACCTCCCTGGTTCAGAGACTGGTGCCTCCTGAGTCTGGGGGGGCACCTGGGGTCTCCCCACGGCTGATTGCTGAGCTGGGGAGGTACAGGGGGGGCCCCCAGTGCGCTCCCTGGCAGACCTGGAAGTGGACCAGAAGTACTTCCAGTCCACTTCCGGGTTCGCTGCCAAGCACAGTGGGAAGCCTTCTGTGCTCCTGGGAAATGCTCCATGCGCCCCAGCACTGCAGTGATCATGAAACGCGCTGCTACCTCAAGGTATGTAGAAAAAACTTTTAAAGCTGTGCCTGTGTCCAAATCGCTGATTTGCTGAATCAGCATTGAATCTTCAGATTCGGATTTGACTGAATCGAATCAGGGACTGATCCAAATCAACGGATTGAATCACTGTCCCTGATTCAGGCCAAATCTGAATTGAGTAAGGCCCGCTTTGCACTCCCCTACTAAGTTCAGACCAAATTCTAGAAGAAAAATACTACAAAACATTTGTCTCTTTCTTTGTTCAGAAGTTTGTCCTGATCAGTTTTTTTTTTCCTTTATGCTTGAGGGTAATGTAGGGGTCTTACATTTCAGAACTCTTAGAAGTATTTGCAAAGTAGCTCTTAAATTATACTTTGCAACTGTAAGTTAATCTTTAGGGCGTCAGAAATTGGCACCCAAGATCAGTAGTCACTTGAAAAATACTGCTTTTCTACTGTAAGGTAGAAAAGGTTGTAAAAGGTATTCATTTCAATTATAGTGAATAATTTTTTTTTTCTTTTTAACTAGATGTAGCCTGCAAACCTTCTCAAAAGTATCATAGTTGTACACTACATACCTGTTGTAGTTTTCATGAGACTACATGGAGGAAGGGGGGGTGGGGATTGCTTTTATTATTAATTACTAAAGTTTCACATACCCTAAGAAGTCAAAGGCACTAACTGTAGTCCTGGATGGATAGATTGAGCCAAAATGAATTTAAATGACAGTCATGTATCATTCCTGTGGGGGAGGGTAGCGTTTCTGATTCTGAGCCCCCTGCTTTAATCAGACTACCAATTTAGAGTACTAAGTATGAAGTCCACAAAGCGCGTATGAAATATATTAATCAGGTCTTCTTCACCATTGAACTTCAACTTACCAACTTCTCCTCCATCTTAGAACCAGACAGGATACAAAACCTTCATTGTCGACCACAGACCTCTACTGCCATAGCATGTTCCTGGGCTCCTCCTGACTCTGACTTTGATGGATA
The DNA here is from genome assembly GCF_001723915.1 of Gavialis gangeticus. Lineage (NCBI taxonomy): Eukaryota > Metazoa > Chordata > Crocodylia > Gavialidae > Gavialis > Gavialis gangeticus. Next base: position 27,713,445 of record NW_017729022.1, on the reverse strand, counting down.
TAACATTGAGTGTAAAAAAATGGATACTGGGGAAGTTGCATTTTCCAAAAGGATAGAGAAAGAGAAATCTTTGTTTAACATCATGACACTAGTACCCCACAAGAGATACATGGTGTCCATCAGAGTACATTCTGCAGACATGACCAGTGAAGTAGTTGAAGACAGCACTATCACTATGATAGATCGTAAGTCCTTTGTATACGCATAATTTAAATATGGGGAAGGTGAAGATGGAAAGGATGAATCATCTGTTCCCATTAGTTAGTCAACAGTAGACTTTCCAACCTTCAAATCTTCAATATGCAACACCAGGCATTGAAATATGTAGCCAGATCATGGAACCTCTGTGTTTAGCTGCACATTGCACAAGACTATCTGAAGTTTTAACTATAAAATAATTTCTTAAAGACATTTTTTCACTGTATATATCTCAGTGCAAAACTGGTTAGTTTGGCTCATGTAGTAAAAACAGCCGTAGAAGGAGGATTCACAATTATAACATGTCAATTAAGGCATAGTGTGCGGCTCACAACTGTCCTCTTTTGCTTCCCCCCCTTTCTTACTCTCTGTATTGCTGCTTTGCTTCCCTCACTTGCTCTCGCCCCTTATACAGAGCAATGCTCAGAGCCAGGGTAGGAGACTACCTGGAGACAAAGAAAGGGTACTAAATTGTCACTGGTTCTTTTTCAGGCTTTTTCATTATTCCTCTCAGAAATGTGATCACCTGGGACAAGTTCAGGACTCCTGTTAGACTCCATTATTCCTCCTCCTACAGGCTGCAGGTGGCATGGGCAACTGGTGCCTCCCAAGTCTGGGGGGGTCACCCACAGGTGCTGCCATCGGCAGCGGGGCCAGAGCTGGCAAGCTCCTTCAGGTGCCATCATCAGCAACAGTGGCAGAGCCAGAGCTAGCGAGCTCCTGCAGGCACCACCACCACTGTCAGGGGAGGTCATGTACCCCCGACATGTGTCACCTGTGGCAGGTGGGATGGAAATGGCTGTGCCATGACTCCTCCCATTCTCAGGAGGATGGGCAGGAAATGACAGCATGCCCCAGTGTCTTGTGTATGGTGATGCTCCCCATGACTGCTTGCTTTACAGGGAGACTCTGTATTGACACTAGGCAGCATAGGATGCATTTAATCTGGGCAACACTGAGCAAAGGAATACTACAAAGGCCAGAAAACAAAAAAACGACTCTTCACATTAATTGCATTCAAGTTTCCTCTCTTCTCTAACATGAGGGATGCTACAAGAAATGAAATCAAAATTAACCTGAAAAGTCGCAGAATCTGGACCAAAGCTTCTCCGAAGGCTCAACTGTTTTCCATTATTTTTTTAATTTCTGAACCTCGCTGCAATCCTAGATGCTGGCTGACTGTACAGGCAAGACTCTGAATCCCCTGAAAAGCCTTCCCTACCAAGAATTCCAGCTTGGTTTTCTAGACCCAAGAAGTTTGGCTAACCTTCAAACACTTGACTGGCTGAATTTTTGGTTTATTATCCAAGCTGAAACTTTTGAAGTTCAGCCATTACTATTTTTCATGGATACCATTATAGAATAGGAGATGGCATAGTTTACTGCAGTTCCTCTATGCTGGATATGTTCTTTGGGGGCCTGCACCACTGCACTTTCTTTTTCATTTAATTTCTGCTGTGTCTCTGTTAGATTCATAGCCTCTTTGGATATAGGGATGATACAAATGGCTATTTCCTATGGAAGGTGCACTGTAAACCTCTTATGGGAGTCGACCTCAGTGTTTTGTGTGATTGGTTCACTGTTGTTCCTCAAACATGGTTTACTGAACCAGTAGGCGCAGGAAGGGACCATAAAGACCTTTCTGCATTACGTGTGAAAAATGACCTCCAGGTACCTGGTTTGGACACATCTTGGCAAATGCCATTCTAGTATCTGTCAATTAAGGTTGCATAGATTTAATGAGTCTTTAAGAGAGTCTCAATCAGCTCCTCTTCCTACTGAAGAGCTACCACTGTCACTGTGTTTAACATGCTGCTGCTCTGTTTCATGGAGCTTTGGCAGCTTTTCTGCTGGAGAGGGCTACACTTCACGATTACAAAGAGCATAAAATAGGAGACTTTAGGGGCAACTGGTTGAGTTTGTTGAGATTTGCATCTCAATTACTGTTTTACATAGTTGAAAACACATAGATGATGTACTTTATTCCCTCCCTTCCCCTTTCTTTTTTTCCCAGGCCCCCCTCCTCCACCGCCACATATCCGAGTGAACAAAAAAGATGTGCTGATTACCAAATCCTCCATCAACTTTACATTCAACTGCAGCTGGTTCAGTGACACCAATGGAGCTGTAAAGTACTTTACTGTGGTTGTGAGGGAGGCTGATGGTACGTGTTCATGAATGAATGGAAATGCTAGTGTAGCCCATGTTAGCATTAGATCAGTAACGGCCATCATAAGAGGTGGTTGAATCTAAGAAATCTTGCAATCAGTAGTGGAGTCCTGAGCTTAAAGGTCCTGGTTCCAGGTCCCAACACAGATAGAAACAGTTATACTTCATTCTCTAAGATATGGCCAAGTACGTTTTGGGAAGTTTCCATACCTAGAAGATCTGTATCTTAAACAGTTTAGATGATAAGCTGAAGCAGGTCTGAGCATTTTGCCTTCAATCTATATTGCCTTCAAGGCTTCACAAAAAGCTACTTTAGAAAAAAAAAGGTAACCTGATTCAGTCGCTGTTTACCTAGTAAAGCAAATTCTTCTTACACTTACCACTGTAGATCAGACCATATAATGTATGTAGACACTTTTTTCTCAAAAGGAAGCTATACAGCTATATATAACAGAATAGCTTTATAATTAAAGCATTGGCTTGAGACTCAGAAGATTGGGGTTCTTGGCATTGCTACAAACTTCTTTTGTCACCCTGGGCAAGTCATTTCAATTCTCTTTGGTTTCCATTTAAAAGGTAAAAATACTACTGCTGCATCCCAGCTTATATCTGTCTTGTTTGGGGCAGGGACTGCCTATACATACAATATCTGGCAAAGTTGAGTTTTGGACATTAAGATTGTAAAAGTCATTAAAAAAAGGTTTCATTTCAGAGCACAACAATCACTTCCTATTGCACTGATTGTAGAACATAGCAGATGGCAGGATCCAGACATATGTAACAGAGAGATTCACACAACCATCTCCCAGCATCAGGCTTGACTGGTACTCTGAGCTGGAGAGTTGTATCAAAATGACCTGAAGCTATCTAGTCACTTTGGCAGGCAAGGCAGCAACCACAAGCAAATCTCCCTACAGGCAGGCATGCAGTATTGTTTCAAGTAGGAGATACAGTGCTTTCAGCACCCTGGGCACATCTACACGTGCCAATATGAGGTGCATTAGCCATTTTTAAGGCACATTAAGGGAACAAGTATACATGTGCATGCCCTTAATGTGCTTTTAAAATGGCAATTTTAGGCTATTTGCGCCTATATTTGATACTTGCAAAGGCAGGTATCAAATTTAGGTGCGAATAGCTAAAGCGTCTTAACACACATGTAGATGCAATAAGGCACATTAACACTGTGTATGTCGACTGACTTGGGACTAACTTTATTCTGAAGTCGGTGTGCACACTGCATCAATGCGCCTTAGCATGTGCACATGTAGACAAGCACCTAAATTGCCTTAGTGTGCATTAGGCAAATGCACATTTAGTTTAGGCACCTAGACAAGTCAGCTGAGACTTTGTCTACATTAGGCTGCTTTTTCTGCCAGAAGTTCTGGCAGTCTTCAGCAACAGATTGGAAGTTCTTAAGCCAGAATGCCAGTTCATTTTGATACACATAATATCAAATAGCATAATCCTGTCTGGAGGAATTTGCTCTTTACCAAAATCAGCTGTGCCATGGGAAGCAGGTGACCTGCCTAACTGTAAGTGCTGATGGTAGCACAGCTATTAGTGACCACTACAGTTATCAACAGTTCATAAATTGTGTTTTTTCCATTAAACTCAAAGTGCTTTAGAAAGGAAGGTAAGACTTCATATCTGTTTGGCAGATGGGAAATCTAAGCTTTCCAGCAAATTAATAGTCAGTCTGGGAGCAGAACCTAGATATCTTGATAGCCAATGGGTACCCTAACTACTAGACCATCCAGCCTCCTAAATGTAGAAGAGCAGATCCTACTTTCAGTCTGAATCGATGTGCTTTAACTGAGTATCTGTGAGGCTTATGTCTTCACTTACAAGTTGTTTTGAACTCTAGGTTTGAAACTCCTATGCCTGAAGTTTGTCAAATGTTGAATATAGCTTTGAATGTCTTGGTCTTTTAAAACCATACAGTACTAACATAATGAGGCCTATGGCATATGTAAACCCTCTCTCCCATGCCCTATAGATCTTTTTTTTTTCACCTTTGTAGACAACGCAGAGCAGAAGCCAGAACAGCATCACCCGCTACCTTCATATTTGGAGTACAAGAACAATGATACCATTCGAATCTACCAAACAAACTATTTTGCGAGCAGATGTGCTGAAAACCCTGACAACAACTATAAAAGCTTTGACATTAAGCTTGGAGCTGAGATGGAAAGTCTAGGAGGAAAATGTGATCCAGATCAGCAGAAATTCTGTGATGGGCCACTGAAGCCTCGGACTGCCTATAGGTTAGATTTACTGTAGTAATTGTGCTTCAAGAGATGTATTGTATTATTAGGCACTGTGGTATCTCAATGCCTGATGTACTTCAGCTACTGTA
>NW_017729022.1:27700970-27708639 GCF_001723915.1 Gavialis gangeticus | reverse complement strand
TCAATGCCTGATGTACTTCAGCTACTGTAGATGAATAACCTGTGTTATACGGTGTCCTCTGTTTTACTGTGTAATTTATAAAACTTTGTCTCTGCCCCATCTCATAAACAGTTCCCTCACCAGCCTGTGAATGCTGCAGTTCATTATGTGTAAAACTCAGTGCAATGACAAGATTTTTTATCTTTCATTCTCTGATTGAGAACTCTCCTACAGTTGCTAATTTCTCCATAGAAGGTCAAATGGAACCAGATCAGCAGCTAAGTCAAAGGATCACTGGGTACAGTAACAGTGGTGGCAGAGGAAGCAATGTCTTTATATTCAGTGTTTATGCAAACCTATTACAATGGCCCAATCCTACAGTACAGTTTAGAGCATCCTGAAGATTGTTTTAACTTGTAGCAGCTACCAACAGAAACTTCAGCCTCAGCCAGGATCTTCAGCTGCTACTGTTAGTGCCCTTGTACAGCTCCTTATGAGTTCTCTGTACTGAGAGAAACTCCAAACACTGAATCCAATGACTCTTAAGTCACCTCAAAGAGCAAGCAATGAGATTTGTCCCAATATCAAGGCCTAAGCTTCAACTAGAAGGTAGGGATATTTCAGACTAAAATAGTAAGATTCAGTCAAATCCTGTCTAATTTAATTGAAATGATGATAAATATTTGTATTTAAGATTAACTGAAATCCCATCCCTGTTTGTGTAGAAACTAGCTTTCATCTCCATTATTCAATCAAGCTTAGCTCCAAAATGTGGGCTACTAAAACTTTGTGGAGGAATTGGGCAATTTAAATTAAAGTACCTTTCAAACACATACTCACTGGGTATAAGGGGAGTTGGTCCCACTAATCCTTAGAATACAAGTGACCTTGGCTGTGTCTACACAAGATGCTGATTGCGCAGTAGTCCGTGACTACTCCACAGTAGCGTTGTATGGCAGGAGGAATGATGCAACGCTACTGCACAGTAGTCATGAGCTACTGCGCGGACAGCATCACGAAAAAGCCATTCCTCGGCACGACTGCACATAACGACTGCACAGTCAGCATCTTGTGTAGACACAGCCCTTGAGTAAGAATTTCTGCTGTGTGGCCTCTCTAGGGGCCTCTGTCCTACGTCACCAAAGCCGCAGAATTTCTGTAGCTTCATGAATGGAAAAATCAATTATTTGCAGTCATTTGTTTGAGTTTTTAAATAAATTTGCTGTAATTTCATCTGAGACCCCTTTGAGCTTGTTTTCTAGGAATACTCTTATGAAAAAATGTTGCAGGGAATTAAAAAGGGAATTTGAATGGAATGTTACAGACTTTTCGGTTTTATTATGACCAGTTTGCTGATGTAAAGCAAGTTCTGCTGTGTCTACATGACGCTGAAATCAGTCCATAGACTATGGTGCTGACATGCTCCCAACTCAAAGCACCTGCATGGCATTATTTAGGGCAACTACTTTACCCACTGGCCTTTTTGTAGGTTTCCTGTTTCCTGTTCAGTGGTAGCTGATGTGCGTATATGCCTGTACATAAAACACTTCGCCATATGTTAGTCTTCCTATGGTTTAGCACTTACAAATGCCTCTTCCTCTTTTTCAGTAGGACCAAAGAGTTTTTCATTCATGTTTTCCATGTGCTACCAAGCAGAAGGTAGTGAAGTCCTTGTATAACTGGCTTCACAGAAGCTAAAGCTGAATTTTAAAAAGTGTATTACTGTAACAATAATTAGAAGCCGTGTTGTAGCAAATATTGTCAAGGAGGCCTGTTGTGTCATTCTGCTATTTCTGTGTTAACTTTTAGTTTTCTGCTTTTTTGAGTCTAGTATCCAATGAAGTTTAAATATTATAACCCTTCCATTTTCCCAGGATCAGCATACGGGCTTTCACCCAACTCTTTAGTGAAGACCTAAAGGAATTCTCCGAACCGCTCTTTTCAGATACCTTTTTCTCTTTACCAATCACTACAGAATCAGGTTAGTTTCTCTCTCATTCTCTCCTTGCTGTACCAGGCACGTGGATATCGTATCCATTGGTGTTAGAATGGACAGTGCTAAGTCTGGGGTGGAGGACTTTGTTGAAGTGCATTTCTTTGGCATTAATGGCACCCCCAGTTAACAACTAGTACAAAGAGCTGTTGGTCAAACTATAGCTTGACCCTTCTGCTTTCATCTATGATTTTTTCCTTCTGAAATACAAAACTCCCTATTGTAGGCACTAACTTGAAATTGGTAGGACCAAGGGGTGAATTAATTGCATGGCACCTATTTACATAAAAATAATAGAGCTAGAACCTCTGGTCTGCTCTCTGCCATTCAAGTAACAAAAACGTAACAAAATTTGGCCAGAAATGGCTAACAGAACTTTCCCTTTGTGGAGGGGATCAAGAAATCTCAGGGAAGGGCATGTAGCAGGCAGATGTATCAAAACTCTGCTGACCTTTTACCGATTTAAGACTATATGGTATCTGTATGGTATTAACAGAAGATAGACCTGATCGTCACAACTCTAATCTATGTGAGGGCCTTGCAGTGCAGAATCAGGAGACTTACTCTCTTTGGGTCCTCTTCTCTGATGATGGGAAAATGGGACCTTAAATTATAAACTTTCTGGGCAAATATTTTTGAAATAAAATTCATTTTTACAACCTGAAAAAACAGCCAGGCTGTGACCCTTGACTGCAGCAATACAAACAATACATGACACTATAGCACCTCCAGTATGCTCTCCAAACATTGACTAAGACTTAAGCAGCATTAATCCAGCCAAGAGTTACTTTTTGGATGTGAAAATGAATTGGACTTTGTTGCCCAGTGAAACCAGTGTCAGAGAATGCTGCAGAGTATGGCTAGAGCAATAGACTACGGTAGACTCAATTTCAAACTCCAACGAACCATTGAAGCTTGATGAGTTCTGAGGAGAATAAAGGGATATGCAGTTGTTCAGTAAAGTAAATTCCAAGAGTGCTTTAAATGAATAGAAAATCTGGCTGTGTTTCTTTCTCCGTGATTCTATAGAGCCCCCATGGAATGCTTTATTCCCTTCCTGTCTGTTTCTTGCCCACGTAATGTACGGTGCAGGATGTGGAGAAAATAAATAATTAAGGTCGGAGCCTGGTCATTCCAAATGTGCATGCATGCATGTGTGTGCATGTACATGTGTATACATGCGTGTGCCTACACATGCACACTCATACATACACTCTTTAAGTTCCTTTCCATTTGTTTCATTGCCTTTAGTTGATGATGGTGACATTTCATTTGGATACAATGAATTTCTTTGTCTCTTTTAGAGCCTATGTTTGGAGTTGTTGAAGGTGTAAGTGCTGTTTTGTTTCTCATTGTGATGTTAGTGGCTGTGACCGCTTTGTTTGTCTGCAGACATAAAGTTAGGTAAGTAGATTCCATTTTTTTTCCCCTTGTTATTACAAAAGGTCGGATCAGATTTATGCTTGGTTTTTCATCTAAGGCATAGTGAGAAAGATGTTATAAAATTGGATGAAAACATTAAGTTAATTGTATTTGGGAAAGAAAAAGCAAAATAATTCTATTTTGCCAGCATTTGTTCAATATTTCTATTGAAGTATTGAACCAAAAAGGCTTATATTAAGAGCTCCATCTGTATTGTCTGTTATTAATAAATAGAATTTCCATTGATGCTAATAGGATCTACATGATCAAGGAAGGACACAGTATAGCATTTTGTTCATAATAGAGGTGGCTGAAAATTTTTTGGAAAATACAGGTTTTTTTCCAGTTAGTCATGTGGAAATATGTCCATTTCAGCAAAATGTTTGACAGCAAAATTTTGAAGCAATCAATTTAGACTTCATTTTGATTCAAAAGTATCAAAATATTTCATTTTCACAAACTCAGACTGTTTAGATGTGTTGTTTTGTTTCATTCAGTTTAGACATTTGTAATATAAAATGTATTTTTACATGGTGAAGTATTACTTGACATCAAAAATAAACTTACACCATTTTTTAAATTCTTGGAACAAGATGATTCCAAAAATTGATATGGAATAATCTGGTATTTATGCATCAGAAATGTTTTTCAATCTCTATTTCATGGAACATTTTGAAATAGCATTTTTTGTTCTGAATTAGAATGGGGGGGGGGGGTTGTTTGTTTGTTTTTTAAATATCAGTATTTTCCAGGGAGAACAAATCCATTTTCTACCCAGCTCTGGTTCTTATCCAGTACGGAATTATTTTTAGCAGCCTCTTCTATAAATTTAAGTCCAAATTCAATGCAGTTCTTTAAATGCTGCCCATAAGAAACCACATGGATTTGTGATAACATATGCATTTGTATGTATAAACTAATTTACATGAAGTGCAGGTTTTCTGTGTTGCACGCCTTGGTTGTCTAAAAATTCAAATAAGTTATGTTTTCTTGTCATGAACTTTATTCCATAGATCTGTGAATGTTAATATAATCATCCATGTCAAGTAGAATAGATAAATGTTTGTTTCACTTATGAGAGAGATTGAGGGAACTGACTTATAATCAGGGACAGAAAAGCAGTGTGGTCTAGTGGTGCAAACACAGGAATGGATTCCAGAAATTTCCCAAAATCTATTCATGGTGCTGTCACTGATTCTAGCTCTGATCTTCCACATAATGCTATTAGCATTTTTGGAGGTAGGCGCGCCCAAAACCTGAAGTAAATAGGAGCTATAGGCATCCTGCATTCCTGAGAGTTAGATCAGTAACCTGTTTTCCCATCTGTATATGGAGATGAAGATGATACTGACCTCACAGGGTCATTATAAAGATTAATTACCATAGAATGCCCTTCCTAATAAAAGGTTGGGCTCTGTATATTATGGCAAAACCAGGCCAGGGTTTTGAAAGTGATAAATATATACATATATTCATATTTAGGAATAAAGAGATTGCTAGAAAGGTGTACACACACACACACACACACACACACACACACACACACACACACAATATCATATTCACCAAATTAAGATACTTTGGAAACCTCTGCAAGTACATGGATCCATTCTGAAGTAGAAAGCAAAATGGACATGTGTTTTTACCTTTTTCTCTTTGTTTCCTACTGTAAGACAATGTTATTGGCAACTTGCCTCAACATTTCAACATAGCCATACAGCAGAAATGAGAATAACCTCTTTTATCTTGCAGCAGCAGCCATGAAAGACCCACAGCAAGGCCAAGCATTCGCAGGGACAGGCCGTTGTCCGTCCACCTAAACTTGGGGCAAAAAGGGTAACATCACAGTTTTGTTTTTAAGACTTTTTTGACATTATTTTAACATGGAGTGATGGGTGAAATGATCTATCCAGTCACATACTGACAAGGTGTTTATTTTTCTTTTGAAATACTTTCTAGGAGCCGGAAAACTTCCAGGTAAAAGCAAATAAGTATTTATTTAAAACAAAAATCAATTAACTAAATTATATCCTTGTTCCTTCCTGTAGTAATTGTTTTTTTTCTCCTGCCCAATACTTTAGCCCAATAAAAGTAAATCAGTTTGAAGCACACTTCACCAAACTCCAAGCAGACTCCAACTACCTCTTGTCAAAGGAGTATGAGGTAGGAATCAAATCTAGTCAAACCATTTCATTTCTAAAAGGACTGTTTCAGTGCTTCTCTGAGTTAGTGGCCTAACCTTTCCACCCCAAGACCAGCATTCACTGGTTTTATAGGGTGTGCGTAGACAAAACAAGGGACGTGTGCACAACACTTTAAAGTGATTTAAATGATTTTGCACCACTTTAATAGTGTTGGTGTTTGCATGCATTGGTGGCATATTGTGTATTAATTCCAGCACATTTGCTGGTGTAATGCGCCTTAGATAACTTTGGGGTGCAGCAAACTAAAACACCTATGAGGAGTTCTAGTTTGCTGCCCTACAGCTGCAGAGTGAAGCACTGGATTCCATGCGGCTCAGGGCTGTGCAGGCAGCCCATTTAGTCAGCCTGGCAGCAGCCTGGGAAGGCAGGCTCCATTGAAGGGGAAGAAAAAAAATAATTGGTGAGCCTGATCATTTCCCCCACCTCCCCACCCCCCGGAGCTTGCCTGCCTGCATGAGCTGCATAGAGACCTGGTCCTTCCCTCCTCTGCGGCTGCGATGCCCCCTGGGATCACTGGAGCCGGGTGCCTGTGGGTGGGTGCTGTCTGGGGGGGTGCGCTGCTGCTGCCATGGAGGGAAGCACCACCCAGCCCCCCCCATCTCCCCTCCGCAGCCCAGGGACCTTTCTCCCCACTGGCAGCTCACCCTCCCCTCCCCACCGCCGGAGAGGAAGGTAAGACACAAGTGTACGCAACACAGGGGTTTACTTCACCCTAAATTGAAGCAGTGTTTTTAAAAACCCACCACTTCAATTTAGGGCCCCCGTTTCATCTACATATGCCCATACACACAAGAGAAAACAAGCTTGCCAGTTTCACCTGAGCCTTCATTTGTCTTAGCGCCAAAGTTACAGATTCATCTGGCAATTCCAGCTGGCAAGCTTTTGAGGGGCCCAGCATTGAACCAGCAGGGTATGCTGAAGGTCAGGAGAGCTTAGTTGCATTGACAGAGCTGTGTGCCAGAACTTGACTAGTGTTTGCCAGCAGTGTTCCTGGCTCCAGCCAATGCTGTTAGCTGTTTAATTTCAGCTGAATAAAAATAATTTCCTTTCCTTGGCCTTGAATAACCTATGTGGGGTATGTTCTATGCTGTAGCATCCTCTAATTATTTTCACTGCACATTTTATTTTATTTTTTTTACAGGACTTAAAAGATGTGGGTCGAAACCAGTCATGCGACATAGCACTTCTGCCAGAGAACAGAGGGAAAAATCGATACAATAATATATTGCCCTGTAAGTTTTATGTTTGGTTATGTAATATTGCATCAAGCCAGCTATTTTTTTTACTTCTTTTCAACAAGAAGAATGGGATGGAGTGCGTAGCATATCCTTTTTCTCCTTGCCTCATAAAAGATGAACTACCATTGCCAATTCAAGGCTTGGTGCTTTGCTGCATGTGATCTATGACCCAGAATGTTTTTTAGAATAGATCCAATCTCATGCAATTTTGCTTACCAGAGGTGCAATGACTCACGGGCACTCTGGCAATAAAAAGCTCCAGATTTATAGCCATTCAGCTGTATTGTCATGGGTTGATACTAGGAGTAGTAGAAATAACAGTAGATTCCTTTGCCTGTGTGTTTTGTTTTGTATGTTCAGCATCATAAAGCAGGAGGGCTACTTCCACTCTGGTCATTCAGACCCCATCAATTCAACATTTTTCAGTGGCCACAAATAACTTGTGTGATATCAATAGGTGACAGACTCTTCCTTCTGGGTAAATAATGAACCTACAGCAGCACAATGCTCTCAGCACAGCTGTATGTGATAATGCAGAAGCCAGCAGCTTTCACACACAATGTAAAACAAGGATCCTGACAGTCTGTAATGCAAGCATGGGGTTAGCCCTGATGTCTCAGCCAACTCCTGTTTCTGATAATAAGAGTTTGCCCACCTTAGATCTCCTCATCCCTTGCAACTTCAAAGGGCTGTGGTATTAGTCACCTTGATTTCTAGTCCTCAGTTAACATGTAGTTTTGCCTTGTATGTTAGTTGCCAGGTTTTACCCAGATGTGCCTGTATAGGTGGGTGGCAGAGTCCCTTCTATGTGGAGGGGCAGTATTGATTTTTTT
>NW_017729022.1:27693575-27695970 GCF_001723915.1 Gavialis gangeticus | reverse complement strand
TCCCTTGCAACTTCAAAGGGCTGTGGTATTAGTCACCTTGATTTCTAGTCCTCAGTTAACATGTAGTTTTGCCTTGTATGTTAGTTGCCAGGTTTTACCCAGATGTGCCTGTATAGGTGGGTGGCAGAGTCCCTTCTATGTGGAGGGGCAGTATTGATTTTTTTTTTTTTTTATGTCACAATCTGCCTGCACAATTGGAAAGTCAGTGCAACAGTCACAGACCTGGGAGGCACACTAGCCACTCACGCACCCTGCGTTCTCCTTAGGAGACTTTACTTGCCAATGACAATATTGCTGCTTTTTCAAAGAGAGCACTGTACTTTTGTTCTCTCTGTATAGAAAACACTGCTGTCAGGGCTAAATGGGTGGCAGCTTTACCCCACTTACTCTTTCAGGAGCTAGACATATTGTACAATGGGACTGTGGTAAGCAGTGGAAGAGCTGGGGAGATGTCTCCTCTAGCCCACTCCTTTTACACACCTTAAAGCCTACTGTCTGCAAAGTGCTTTGCAATCCCCTCCTTGATGAAAGACGCTATATGAATGTAAGCAATTTTTCTCTTGCAAATGAACCTTCAGACTGTCCCTGAAAGGACACTCTTTATTTTTACACATGTACATTTTCATTAACATGAAAGGTTTTAAAAACCAAGACCTATTATGAACCTTTTGTCATAATCTTTTTCTCAGATGATGTGTCAAGAGTGAAGCTTTCCAATGTAGATGATGATCCCTGTTCAGACTATATTAATGCAAGCTACATAGCAGTAAGTGACTCAGTGAAGTATTTTACAGTCCTTTTCTCTCCAGTGGTAATTTTGCCTTTTTATAAAACTTAATATGCAGACACATCATTAGGCCTCCCTCACCCTTCCTTATAGTCACAGGTTTTAACTAAGTATGAGAGCTTGTTTTGTGTGCATGCTGAAAGACCATGTCTGATTGCTGTTAAGTTAACTGTGAGTGATTCAGTCAGCATTTAAGATAACTTCCTTAGATTGCTGTAGTCATATATGGTCACAGTTATAATTGGCCAAGGATACATTTTCAAAGGGCAGTGCTTTTATCTGATGTGTCTACAATAAGCACAACTATCACTGCAGGTAACATTGTTCTTGTGCGGTTGTATTTCATCCTGACAGCATTTATACCTTGTGTTCTGGCAAAATCGGCTGAGATTACACTTGTGCCCTTTGCCATAGAAATATGACTGATAGTAGGAAAACCCCAATAATCAAGATTTCAATCCAGTACTGAGCTAATTAACTGAAAACAGAAAAAGCCCATCAGTTCAACAATCCACAGCACTGAGTGCAATAAAAAGGCAAAAAATCTATGACTAATAAATATATTCCAACAATATTTAAATACACTGACACATTCTCTTCCTCCTCTCTATTCCCACCAGCCTTCTGGTTCCAGAGCTTAGGCAGTCCTTTTAGTTCTTAATCAATAATCCCAGCAAAGGAGTTACTGCTGTAATGCACAGGCATATCATAAGGCCATACGGCCTGTTTCTCTGGCATTATAGAAATTAACTGGTGCTTTCTTCATTTTTGTAGGGCAATAATTTTCGCAGGGAATACATTGCTACTCAGGGCCCTCTGCCTGGCACCAAAGATGATTTCTGGAAGATGGCATGGGAACAGAATGTTCACAATATTGTCATGGTAACCCAGTGTGTTGAAAAGGGCCGGGTGAGTAGATTGTTTCCCTACTTATTCATTACTATTTTTAAATTTGTTGTTTATTATGTGTATCACACTAATGCCTAGAGATGCTTTTTGAAATCAGGATCTCATTGTGGCAGGCACTAATGCATAGTTAGAGGCAAGGGCTACAGTCTAAACAGGCAAGAGAGACAAAAGTTAGGAGGGGAAGCAGCAACACAAAGGTGACGTGATAAACCCAAGGTCACACAGCATGTCAGCAACAGATCTTGGAGTAGAAGCTAGGTCTTCTGAGTCTCAACTGCTTGCTCTTCCCACTGAAACAATGTAATGTCTCAAGAATGTAAGCAAAAATGCTGGCCTCTTAGGCCATGTCCAGACGAGCACAGCTGTGCAGTATGGGGCTCTGCAGACTCTTCTGCAGTGCCACACACCACTAATTCAGCCATTCCCTGCGCTGCTACCTTGCAGCATGGGGGGGCATTGACTCTGGGAGGTCCCATGGTCAAAAATACCCTGCGCAAACAAAGAAGGGGGGTAGCGCATTTGGTGGCAGCATGCACCTCCCAAAACCAGAGCCTGGCCTGCCAGAGCCATGCTTCAGCTGTGTGCCAGGCTCCCAGCTGCAGGAGTGCCATGGGTGCAGCTCCCCAGGACTCAGGTAAAGCTAAAGCTCCCCAGGATCCACAGATAGTTGCTGGCCACATCCTCCCCCACCCTTCCTGA
>NW_017729022.1:27666800-27688575 GCF_001723915.1 Gavialis gangeticus | reverse complement strand
GATCAGACCCACGGAGGACTCTGTTTCCCAGCACTCCCTATGGTTGTGACTCCTTCTTGCTACCACCACCAGAACTAACACCACTGTCTAGGCACCCTGGCCCACCCTCCCTCCACCCTTCCTGAGGTAAATTGCCATACGACCGAGGGACAAGTAGCAGCAGCACAAAGTGTGTCGCTGCTTCTTGTCCCTGGGGAAACAAACATCCATGCTCATGTGGACACAGTCTTAGAGACTTTAAAAGCTGTAAGGGCCTGATTATTCCAACCTTGGGAACAACGGGTGTCTTCAAATGGGAATACTTGCAAAGCAAGTATCTGAGTCAGTGCAAAGTTATAATGTAGTAAAGGATGACAATATACAAAGGATGGAATATGGGAAGGTGGCAACAAGTAAAGAGCATGAGATAATCTCAGTGCTTTCATGTTACTTTCATATTATGCTTCATGTTACTTTCTGCTCTTGTCTTTCAAAGTTAGCATATTACGTTGTGGAAATTTTATGGGCCATATACTTACCTGTTTCATTGTTCATGATGAACAAAAAAAACCCTGATAGACTATGCACCACCATAAATATATCTTCCATGTATGTTATGGAGACAGGTGGCAAGTGTAAGCATTTTAGTTTATTCTACACTTCCAGTCCCTGCATACACACACATATGCACATTACCATTATAGCCAGCTTTGTGGCATTTGTATTTTTTGAAACCTGTATTTTGGCAGATGAAAAACCAGAGCTGTTTCTTTGTACACCCAGTCATTCTGTTATTCAGGGATCAAAGTAAGAGAAAAAAGGAGTCTCATAAGCTCCATCTACTTGAGGTGCTAAAGCAAACATCTGCTTACAGCTAATTTTCTTAATGTGATAATCCCTCTTCTTTTCATGAATGTTGATCAGCAGTAGAATACTTAGCAATATTGACATTTTAATTGCCAGAATTAGGCTTTATCCCCTGTCATAAATGAAGCAGTTCAGAACTGTTGTTTCAGGATGTCAGACTTCCTTGGGCAGCCCTCACTAAACTAGCTTATGATCTAATCAGATTGTACAGTTGTCTTATAATTATAAGGACTAGAGACTTAATTATTATTTGTCTTTAAATGAAAACTTCTGATTCCTATATAGAGGATGGCAGCTACCAAGCAACATTCCCAGTTTGCCCAGTCAGACCAGATCAACCTCTACTTTAAAAGCAGTCACCAGTGTGCAGCCAGCTATAATTATATGTAGAAGCTATCTTTCCAAGACACTAACATAGCAAGATATACACAATGGCCAGTTAGTCAGTGAGACCAATCATGTGCTTAGCACTTGAGACACTTGCTGATATGCTGTATAAATAAGTTATTTCAGCTGCCTTCACTGTCCACCTACTGAAGAGTGACTCCATCATGCCTGTCTGATGGGAGACCATGAGCAGCCCCTCTGTAAAATGTCAGCACATAGCCTGAACTTAAAACATGACAAGGTGGTTTCAGCTGTCATTGTAACTGAAACACTCTCTTCTGTGTTCTTACAGGTGAAATGTGATCATTACTGGCCCCTGGACCAGGATTCCTTGTATTATGGAGACCTAATAGTGGAGATGCTGTCTGAGTCAGTGCTTCCAGAATGGACAATACGAGAATTTAAAATTTGCAGTGTATGTTCATTTTTTTCAACCTTTTTATTTCTGATTGTTAGGATAAATTAGAATGGTAAATCTGACACAGCACGATTGTTCTCCAGTGACCTACTCCCTGGTGGCAGCTGTAATACAATGTGGTGTTCACTACAAAAACATGTGTGGTATGTGAGCGCATCCACTTCTGCCGACTGTTCTGATCATCCACATTTTTGTAATCTGACAGGAAGAACAACTTGACTCGAAGAGACTCATACGTCACTTTCATTACACAGTGTGGCCAGACCATGGAGTACCAGAGACCACACAGTCCCTCATCCAGTTTGTCAGAACTGTGAGGGATTACATCAACAGGACTCCAGACACTGGACCAACCATTGTGCACTGCAGGTATAAATGAAAGCAGAATGTCAGTGGTTCATAGTTTTTATAAAAATCACTTAAAAGGCATCACATATTTGGTATCTATCATGGGATAATTTTGGCTTCATAGGAAAGCCACAAGGTACAAACTATGGACTATATTTCCCAAGTACCTGCTTCAGCATTTAGCACCTTGAACCCTATGCTGGAAGACACCAGGGACCTAAGTGTGCCTCTTGATAATGGCTGTCAGGGGACAATCATGCTTCTGCTAGGCTCATAGTAGCACACTGAGACTGAACCCTTCCCCTGACTCACCTGCTATTCCAGGAGAATCCACTTCCTTGTAGTAGTTTTAAGTCTTCTTTTTGCTGATGTACCTGGCCCAACACCTGAATTAGAAAAGGATAGTAAGGCAAGGTGAGATGTAGTGAGTGATGAATCTAAACTACAGACGTGGATCCTGATTTTTAAAGCCAAAAGGAGAGTTCATTCTGACCATCTAATCTGTTGTTATCCATAACATAGACCAAAGAACCTTGCCCAAAGTTTAAATCCAACTACCACCTAAGTTGGATCCAGAGTCAGAATCAAACTAGAACCCACAGATTCATCTCTAGTAAGAAAAAGGCTTTAAAAAGCTACTTAGTTCAATATAACCAACAGTTTATATCAGCATAAGTTGACAAATTGTGCTTCATGGGAATCATAGATACCTCAGTTAGCTTTTCTATGACTCCAAAAGAAGAAACTACCTCCATTATGAACTTCTTGTCTGAAGTCCTAGAGCTGCCATTTGAGTAATGGAAGTAAAGCATACACCATAATGGACCTTAGCAATGCAAATCTGTACTTTGCTGAAGTGAAATTTAAAGATGGCCAAAGCTTTGACACAGCTAATTTGTACCCCACTCTCTTTTCAGTGCCGGTGTTGGTAGAACAGGCACATTCATTGCACTGGATCGAATCCTTCAACAACTAGATTCAAAGGATTCTGTGGATATTTATGGAGCAGTGTATGACCTGAGGCTGCACAGGGTTCACATGGTTCAAACAGAGGTAAGTTTTGGATGTTACACAGTGGGTGCATCTACACGAGACACTAAGGCAACTTAGAGTTGGCAGGTGCAAACCGTGACACCAACACTCACTACTGTGTAGTAGCTCATTGCTACTGTGCAGTAGGATTGGAAACAACACGTGTGCCACTGGGACTGTGCAGTAATGGTAGCATGTGTAGCTTTAACAAGTACTAAATGACTGCACAGTAACAACTGTGCAGTCGGGGGCACATGTAGACATGCCCACTATGAAGCAAATTCATCATTAAAATTAACAGGCTGAACTTATAGAGAAACATGGATCTCAAAGCACTTGACATATGTTCATAAATTGCACCTTGAGGGGCCAATGTAAAATAGTTAAGAACTATTTTAGCACTTTGAAAACAAAGTAATTTGTGATTCTTTCCATTGCCTTCCATAAAGTTGGATCAGGCCTTTACATAGCAAGTTTTTATACACAGCTAAGAAATACCTGAGTCCTACAAATCACACCTCACCTACCACTGAACTGCACTCATCTCTAGCGATGTAATGCTGCAGACATTACACAGCACATTGTACAAGAGCTACTGAATTGGACAAATGTCCAATAAAACACGTATAAACACTTGGGTACATTGGAGATGGATACTATGGAAAAACCTAAGATAGATAGGTGGGCATAAAGGGAAAGAGCAGTAGAGGAGGGAGATAGTTATTCAAGTGTTTGTTATTTTAAAACTGTAGCACTGTGACCTTGCAGCTGTGTGACATCCTAGTATTTATTGAACTGGGAAGACAGATCAATCATTTTCTAGTACATTATGGAGAGGGGGATGTATACATGGTGTTGGAGTACAAAAAACAAGCCTTTGTATGCTTTTAAACATAGGCGACTGGTAGTGGGGAGCACGGGGGGGGCACGTGCCCCCTGACAGAGCCATCCCCACCACCATCACCGCCGGCGGCGTCTGTGGGTGTTCGCCAGCTCCATCCCTGCTGCCAACACCACTGGCAGCTTCTGCGGGTGCCCCCCAGACGCAGAAGGTACTAGTCGCCTATGCTTTTAAAAGTGCAAGAAAAGTCACTTTAAGGTAATGTGGCTAAACAGGACCTTGTTTAAGGAGTTACAGAGTCAGACTATCTATAGGTTTGCTCTGTGCCACTGTTACTAAAGTAATTAGAGTAACCTTGATAGTTTGTTTGTAGTGTGCTGCTAATGTTGCTTTTTGTTATAATTCGCAGTGTTACACATTGCTAAGTTTGGTGATGTCTGCAGAAGTCATGTACAAGCAAAAGAAAAGCCCTACTGTCAATGTAAAAGGGTTCTTAGAATATTAATATTATCTTAATAATAGAAGAACTCTAGTTAGTGCACCATCAGAGCTTTTTCCTTTGAGTGGTGGATTCTAAATGTGAGCCTGAGAGAGAGTCCAAGTCAAATGCAAACAGACCCAAATAAAATGTCTGTAGCAGTAGTGTGAAGAACTCCTGAAATATAATTTGGAAACAACCCAACCTCTTCCCCCTTATCTAGATCTTTGCAATTATACCTAAAGTCTCACCCAAGCCCCTTGAGTAGAAAGTCAAATATTTCAAAACTGCTGCTGCCATTGCACTGTCTGTCCTCTCCTTCCCAACCCTGCTGCTTCCCCCTTTGCAGACTGTATCCCAAAATACAAGCCAGATGTCGTGAGTTCAGGAGTTTCAGTCCCTGCTGATCCTGAGACTGTATGATGATTCATGGCTTGATTAGAACAACTTCCTCAATCTATTTTAATGTGTAAATTACCTGTTAATTTGGGGTCGCTTCAAGCAAGTAGAGGAGGCTAAACATATGGGATCATTTGTATGACCATAGTGCATAGGAGCTCCAGTCATGAATGACCACTCTGTTGTCCAAACATGGAACAAAAAAGACTGTCCAAGTCAGACTTCACTTGTGAGCTTTTGGGCTTGGTACAGACATTACACCTTTACCAGTATAAGTGATTATACACCAGTCTGTACCCATAACCAAACAGAAGTTTGGCACACACATAGACTGGTTTAAAAATGGTGGAACCCAGTCTAAGATTTCCCCACCACCACCACCCCACCGGTGATTGTGTATTTTGTGCACTACCAGTGCACCATAAACTATGCCATTTACACAAAACCATATCACTTTGATCAATTCCTCCTTGGGATTTTTGAACATCTGTACCTAGCCCTAAAGACAAATGACAGGAGTACAAGGAAACCATCATGATCAATGAAGAAGGCAATGACCTCAGCACTTCAGCTGTCTAATAGGCAGTAAAGCTCTGTACCATTTCACTTACACAATAAGTTCTTAACTGTACATGATCAGTAAAAATTCTTTGCCCTGGCCACCTTTGCACTGAATAGGCGGGTGGGTTGAAGAACTGTGTTCCACAGTGACAGCAACTTTATGTGCATAACAGCAGGTTTCTTAATTGTCTTAGAGACAGAGCAGTAGAGAAACATTCCCAGAACAATAATTAAATTTGATTTGATAAGTCTTTAAATGCCGAATTGGTAGCGATAAAGAGGATTGTGCTCAACTGTTTTCTGAAACATAAGGGCCCCTCTACACATGCAAGTGAAAGCATAATAGGAACTAATATGTGATTCACACAACTGTGCTTCCTGCCATGTCACATGATCCTGGGCTCCTCCTGCACTGGCAAGAAGCAAAGTCCCATGGCTGGAGGCCTGGGTTGGCTGACAGGGCTCCCAGCCATGGGGCCACACCATGCAGTCCTATGGCTGGGAGCCTCATCCGCTGACCTGGACTCCCACAGCAAGCAGACCACAGTTGCTACAATCTCCTAGGCACAGGGAAGCTTCAGGCACCCCCACCCCCGATGGGAGGCTGCAGCTGATGCAATCCCCCAGCCATGGAGGGCTCCATCCATCCCACAGGTGGGAGGCTATGTAGAGCCTCCCACATCTGGGAAAGTACAGCTGCTGTGGCTTTCCAGCTGTGAGGGTGTGTGGGACTCCCCCCCACCCCTCCTATGGCTGTGAGTCCTGTCAGTTGGGAGCTCCCAGGTTTAGGGGAGCACATGGGTCTCCCACAGGTGGAAGTTCCAATTGGCTGATGGGGCTCCTAGCCACAGGGGCCCCTAGCCACACATTCAATTAATGGCACGATAGGAAGCAGCTATAAAGTTATTACAAATATTCTGTGGCATACCTGTGCAGCCACACCATTAATTAACTTTGTATCATGCCATTAATTGATTGAATTGGTGACAACATGGTGAGACTACTCATGGCAGGGTAGCTCTAATAAAATACAAACAGTGTTGCAACCTCGAGACAAAGCTGAGTATAGGGTGCCTCAGAACCCTAGCCCCCACTGCTTTGTGGGTATTCCTTGGTTGGAGAAAAGCTAAGGGACATCACTCTGACAAAATGCACCAAGGCAGTCAAGCAGCAGTTCTAGGAGAACCATCAAGAAACTGAACATCTGGACACAGTCTGGCCTTTGGATTCTGTCTCAGTGGTCTAAAGTGGGGATGGTAGGTCCTGGGCAGCCTCCACTCCTCCATTCTCTTGCCTAAGTATACATGTAATAGGTCTTGGTGTGATGGTCACAGGACTGTGTACAAGCAGATTCATCAGACACCTGACTAGACCACTTATGTGTACACCATGATCCAGAGGATCAACAGTTGCCTGCACAATTAATTGAATGTATAGCCAGGTGATCACTTAAGGCATGATTAACTGGTTAATAACATATTAAGTGTCACGTGTAGATGAGGCCAATTAGGGACAGGTCAAGAAGTAACCATCTTAAATTGCAACAAGCAACATTGTGGACATGAGAGAGAATTTACTAATTTACTAATTTAATAATTTACTAATTATTGCAGCAGTCTACTTAGAAAGCTGTGGAATCTCCATCCTTTAACATTTTTAAGAATAGGTTAGACAAACAACTAGTACGGCTTAAACAGAGATGATGCTGCCTTGAGCAGGGAGTTGGACTAGGTGGCCTCCTGAGGTCACTGGTCAGCTGCTGTGAGCACTAATTGAAATGTCATAAATTATTTTTAAGATCAAAGTGTCTCCTGTCTGTGTTGTAGTGAAGCAGTTTGACACTTTGATCAAGAACAGCTAATAATTACAGAAGAGGCTGTTTTCAGTCTCATTGTGTTAGGCCGCAATCAATTGTGGGGCTATTAAAAAGGTAATTTTCACATTTTTTCAAAATTTTGCAATCAATTTTTGTTTTGTGGGAAATATTTGAAGAGATATAATGTTGATCCAATTAGAAATGAAAATAAATTCCAAAACATTGAAATTTACCACAAAATGAAAACTGCATGTCGATCAGCCAATTTAAAAAAAACCAATTTAAAGAGCTTTATGTTTTAATATTAAATGTCCTCAGGAGTAATGAAAAATAGCAAAAATGCTTACTCATTTGTATGTTTCATTTTTTATACTTCCCTCCCTCTTTTCCAGTGTCAGTATGTCTATTTACATCAGTGTGTGAGAGATGTTCTACGAGCAAGAAAGCTACGCAATGAACAAGAAAATCCATTGTTTCCAATCTATGAAAATGTGAATCCAGAGTATCACAGAGGTAGGGACAAAGTTATGAAGCTGTGCAATTTCTCAGATATAACTGTGCATTTGAGAGGGGCAAACTGAATCATTTCTTGCCTTGAGTATTATCATACCCTTCCACCCTATCCAGAATACTAAAATTAAAGTTGTCTTCTGTTCTTGCCCTTCTGGCAGTTCCCTACTTCTCTCCAGCAGTGTTCTTATTACATTTCAGCTTCCCCTTCTCACTTTGTCTCTGATCTTCATTCTTCCTTCACCAGTCATTCATATAATGCATATTTCCCAATGCTGTTTCCTGACTACTTCCCTTGCCTTTCTGCCCCTTATCCTGGGACAGCTTCATTAAAACCTGTTCCTCCCAGAAATATTTGCTTCCTTCTTCACCTCACCAACAGTTTTCCTACCTGTGTTTTTGTCTCGCATCCTCCAGTTGTCTGGCCCAACTTGTTGGAACCAGTAAAGCCTTTTGCTTACCCAGTGAATGTTTAAATAGTTCACCTGAAACGAAGTGTTCAAGAGGAGGTGCCGAGGGCAGCTATGCACATCCCACTTGCCTACACAGTGCATGATGTGGTTTTCAGACCTTCAGGCCTCCCGTATCCTAGGTTAGGGATAGCCAACCTGCAGCCTCTGTGTGTGGTGCACAATAGATCAGCAAGGGGACAGGCAACATGGTGTAGTAGGTAGGGCAAGAGGCAGAAAGCAGAGCAGCAAATTGGTCAGGGAGTACAGGACAGGTAGCAGAATGCAGAGTAGCAGATCAGGCAGGGAAAGGGCACTCAGGGAGGGTATGGGACTAATTTGTGGCATGCCTTCCAAAAAATGTTGCCCCCTACTATCTTACATAAGCAAGTGAGCTATTGGATAAAAAGTTGAGGGGGACACCTCCCAGGCCAAATTTGGAAGGAAAAGACTAGCCTGACCTCCCTTTTTAAAAATAGGTTTAGGAACCTAATTCCAAGAGAGGGTTCAGGGCTGGGAATCTCCCAGGTGGAAGGTAGCATCCCCCTGCAACGCCAGATAGGAAGTTCAAGTACCAGAGACAGATCCTTGTCATAAGTGTTTCCTATTGCTTACCTTCTGTCTTCAGAGTCTAACTTTCCCCATGTACTGGATGGGGAGCCTGGGCATCTAACTTAAATGTTGTGGATTCACCTAGGCAGGCAGACAGCTAAAAGTGTGGGTCCTGCTCCTAAACTTTAGGGACTTTAGACCTATATAGACCCTATAGGATTAGACGGAAGCTGGAGAGACATCTTTGAAGCCCTCCGTAGTGTTTTATTGTTGGACTTATATATCCCCGTGGCAGACAAGTACTCAAGTTCAGTGGCACAGCTAGCTATTTTGGCACCACAGGCCAAGCTGGGGGCGGGCTGTGCTGAGTGCAAAGGAATGGGGTGGGGGTGGGCAGTCTTACCTGCCATGGCACCGACTCACCCAGAGGCTGGAGGTTCCCACTGTGGGGAGTCGGGGGTGGAGTCCCCTCATTAGCCTCACTCTCCCTTCCTCCATGGGAGATGTCACTGCTGTAACAGATATGAGGTTAACCGTCCAACAGCTGCCACTGAATTGTATGTAGAACAACACTGTAAAAGCTTTTAAAAGCTGTGAAAGGGTTAACCCAATAATTGCTGGCTGCACAGGATGGGGCGCAGGAGTGAGACTAATGAGGGGACTTCTCCCCAGTGTGTACAGCCAGAGCCTTCAGCCTCCTGCACGAGCCCGGGCTGAGCACAGCCCTCTGCCTCCTGTCTGGCACCCCCCGTTGGCAGCTTCTGTTTCATGCCCCAGTTGTCCAGCCCGTTACACTACCACTCAAACTCTTCTGTACATCTAGTCCTTGATGATTATACTCCTTACGGCAGACTCCCACCACTGTGTGGCAGGTTTTGAAGAGGCCAAGTCTGACGTGTTTTAGCAGAAGGGTGCCCAGGACCCAGAGCCCCCTCTCGTCACATTGGTTTCGATCACATTCCTGAGCACTAAAAACATCTGGTAAGGATGAGGCTAATACAGACTGGTGGATTTTTTTTTCTAATCTCAGTTTTCCTTGTTTTCAGATGCTGTTTATTCAAGGCACTAAGAATGTCTCAGGTGCCTGCTTTTGTGATCAGAGCTGTAACTGGGGGGGGTTGTGGGTTTTAAAAAAAAATATTTCATGCACTAGAGAAGTGCCAGACATTTCTATTGAGACTGTGTATAATTTATTAGTCTGGTGTTTTTTTTAAAAAAGATATATAATTTAAGTGTAATAGATATTATTGTATATAATTGTATTTTGTTATGTAAATATGTATTTTTTCTATAATGTTTATATTAATATTAAGCTTCAGATAATACTATTTTTCCTTACTACAGTTTTTTTAACTGTTCTACATCACCTGTTTTAACCTGTATGGCTGCGGAGTTTGGGACAGGTTGTATGTTGGCGCTTACTTAGCATACAGGGAAATATTCTTTAAGGATGGTCACATTTTTAACTGGCTTAGTGTTCCTGAGATGAAATCAGCTATGTATTGGATAAAAGAGTAGTTCTGCATAGGATTTATAGGGCTTTTCTAGCCTTTAAACTGATTGCTTGTGATCTGACCAAAATGTGATCTGACCTATAACACTAGGGTCACCATGATGTACCACTTACAGTACCAACATCAAACAACAACTAGAATAGAGTTCTCCTCACTAGAAGCCACTCTTTCAGATTAATCTAGAAGTTAGTGGGAAAATATGAGCCTACGATGCCCTGCAGTCTAGTAGAACTTCTTTTGTCTGTTGGGAGAATGGGTCAGATTCTGATTTCTTTAGAATACTGTAACCAAGGTCAGAATCTAACCACAGGACCTGTACATTATCATCTGAATATGGCTAATAGGAGAAAGCTTCAATTGATATATGTACATTCCCAATGACAGACCTACAGACTCTTACAAGGGGCAGTCTTTGTCACTTTGTCATGACACCTTAAAAGGTAGGCAGGACTGGATTACAGGTGCCTAGGATACCGAGAGTCTAAAAATGTACAGCTCCCCAGTACAAATTGTGGGATCTGGCTGCCTGTATCACTGCTAAACATTGGTGATCGTTCTTTCCTCCTGAAGAGACATTTCTCCTTAAGTTATGGTAATCAGAATACTCTATTGAATGTCATTTGTCTGTCTTCTAAAATTCATTTTGAATTAAGAGGAAAGGGAAATGCCAATATTAAAATATCATTAGAAATTCTTTTAACATACTATTGTTTCCAAAAGGAGAAAGAAAAGGCATGGTAATTCTGCTGCTTTATAATCTCTTCCCACACAGTTTATCTTGGGAAAGTTTGCCTGCCACACAAGACAAAAGCTAAGAACTTTCCTTGACAGCAGTAATATCACTGCTTGGAGGAAAGGATTTTTTTTTTTTCAGATAAGCTTCCAGAACTCTAAATTCCTTATTTTTGGCATGTCAATCCTTCCATTACAGGCTAGTTAGATACTGTCCGGGTGAGACTTAATGGGCATCCCCCAGTCATGGGGAGAAAATGGCTCATTCCTCCAAAATATTATCCAAAATAAAAAATGAATTATAGATTATGGTTTGGATGAAGAAACTTACCCAGGTTTCGGAGACAGAGAGAAGGAACCAAAGTCTTTTCTTTTTTTATCATTGGGGTGGCTGAGTCCTGGTTACAGGAGGGACGACCATGAAAAGTGACATGACAGGAGCAAAACCTGAGGCTGTCCTTACAGAATCTCCCCAGGTCTTTCCATCGAGTAGGGCAGATACATTTGTCCAACACAGAACAAGCAGGGATTTCTCCCCCAAGCCTCACCAAGCTCTCAGATTCTACTGCAAGGAAAGAATTATCCATGCCATGCCTCTTCCCCTCGCACTCACTCTGGAGCGTCCCCAGATTCTTGGCTGGTTATCCTTTCTGCAGCTGTACTGGAGGCCGCCTTTTCCATGAAGTTTCCCAGTCTCTGAGCTGTGTTAATTCTTCAGACAGTTCTACATGAGAATGATGTTTGCCCTCCATGCCTCAGGTGGGAACCTCAGGATTCCCTGGGCACCCCCTTCATGGGGTCAGCAGAAGAAGGGAAGAACCAGGTAGAGGTAGCCAACCTCTACTTCCTCACCTGGAGGGGAAGAGTTTTGTATGGTTAAGGAGAAATGATAGTCCTCCATAGGTCCATGACCACATTGTCCCTCTCAGTGGCAGAGCTCTAGTTGTCTAAGTCAGTGGCAAACAAGCATGACACTTCTATGTATGTAACCTCCTTCCTCCTTAAACTAGGACAGGTTAGCAGAGGTGGGACCTGCATCTATAAAGCCACCAGCAGCTTTTTCTTGTGTGTGTTAGTTTTAGCCCTTATCTTTTCACTCTTTTTTTTCAACAATGACTAAGCTAAAGCATGAGGTTAGTTACCAAGAGAATACTTACAGTGAAAAAGAATATCAAATGTACCATATAAATTATCCCCTGCTATATGTGACTGTGTCATTTTTTTGCTGAGAAAATTAAACTGTGGTCAATAATATATGATCCCAGGACAAGGGTCTGTGACTGTAAATTGTGCATATATGTAGTTCATCATTTTTAATAGAACACAAATCATCCTCCTCTTTTTGTTCTTTCTAAATTCCCTCCACTACACCCTCAAAGTTCACAAATCAGCAGCCAAAAACAATGGTGTCCAGGCAGATAGCTATGTTCATCATTTCTTCATGCTAAGATTGTGCATAGTTCATAAAACCTTTTTCTCCTCATTACTTCATAAAGTAATGATTGGCTCTAACCACTCTGGTAAAGTGGTCTTGAAAAATTTTTCATCTCTGCCTAGATAGACAAATAATATATGCCACATAAAACTGCATAACACACAATATCATCCTTGTTCCATTTCCTAACTAGTAAGTTTACATAATCATATGAAGCCAGATAAATTGTATTGAAAATCAATAAGCAAGCCAGCATCCATGTAGCATCCTTTCATGTAAGACACCTATTAATTTAATTAATTAATTATATGCACTCTGCCTCCCAAATTAAGTAGCAGGACTGATGGGAAATTGTTACTGTAGAAAGGATGGATTTGAAGGAGACAGTACTGAAAGAAGATTACCCTTAAGGGAAATCGTTCCTTCAGCAAACAAGATTTTGATATGCTTTATGATGACCAGAAACCTCCTCTTTTTTTCCCAAAAGTAAGGTTAAAAAAGAAATACTAATATATAATTGTTAATCCATAAATTTAAGATTTACACACCTGCAGCCCAATCCTGCAGACCTCTATAAATACAGACATGGTTTTATTCATGTGAGTAATCCAGCTCAATTTAATGGAAATACTTACATGAGAAATGTCAAGCAAGAGCTTAAGTGTTTCTAGAACTGAGCTTTTAGTTAACTCATAATGTTTGGATTATAATGTGTTTAATAATAAAAAGGTCATACTTTTAAATCTGTGCAATACAAATACAAGATCTGCTACCACATTTAGCAAAAGTGCTTTCACATAGCTCGAGTTTTATTTTTTTTAAAAAAAGGTCACTAAAATAAATGATAGAAATAGGCATACTGTGAAGATGTCATAAAAGTGCAACTTTATAAATTTTCTCTGCTGCTATAGTTATTTATATAGCTGATTGATTAATATTGCCAAAAATAGTACTTTATGGCATAATACATAGATTTCCCATTAGGTGTAGTACCCAAGAAGAAGAATGAGCCTCCTTTATATTTCAGTTGTGTATTGTTTCCTGGTATATAGGCTTTGATTTGACAACAGTGAGCACACAAACACTTGGAACATAGCAGTGCTCCAGTGCTTAACGCTAAAATCTTGGATAAAGGGTATGAGAATAAAGACTGATTATACTAGCAACTTGTCCAAGGGTTACAGGTTGTAGCACCTCACCTGTGATATGAAAGTATGGCCTACAGCTACTTCAGGTGGTGTTTGTATGCAAGTTTTTATCCATGACTGGCTTGCATCTCAATTGTATGCAGTTATTTAAATTTCTCCCAGCACTTCCAGGACATTCACTTGAGTCAACAGGCTGAAATGTAAGATGGCAATCATTTTATTGATGGCACTCTACCCACTCTTACATTTCTGGGCTCCAGGACAATGTTGAATTGTAGGAACAATAGTCCTTGGAGGCTCATCTCTGAACTTACAGTGAGGCTGCAGTGTAGTACCTGACGGGTTCATTTTGGCATGCAGGCTTTTGACCTCCCCTTTCCTCACTGCTGGATTGAAACTTCTGACATGCTTTTAAAACCTGTATCACCAAAGCAAATAAGTGTATTATTCTTGATTTACATGTTAGATCAATGACTAGTTTCCACTTGGGTTTTTGAAAGACTTTGGCAGGAAATACATGATGATGATGGAGTAGTTTTATAGTGAGCGAATACTGTGGGGCTTAGTATGCAGTATCAGTAATGCTGGATGATTTGCAAATGTTTTTAAAAAAATTTTTTTTGGTTATACAGTGGATATAGCGGTCTGTAATGGAGCAACATTTTGTATTGCAAAAAAAAAAAAAAAGTTTTATAAATGGATAGCCGTAAATTTTGTGCCTATGCCTGAGGTCAAGTCCTTGAACAATGTCTTCAGTATATATTCTGTTTTGATATGCTATATAATTACTTATATTGGTGTTCCTAACAAGCACTGAGTGAACACACAACCATGCTACTATTGTCAATTTAATTTATGTATTTGTTTAGTATATTTTTATATTTTTAATTACAGTCAACAAATCAAATATGTTTGAGTATATTTTACACATTTTAATGAATTTTTCATGAATAAAACTGTTCATTTAAAAATCCTATTGTTGTCTTCCATTTGACTGCTTTTGCATGATAGATTTTTTTTGATTTGCTGTTCAGAGAAAAGGTTATAAGTGAGTTTGATTTTAAATGAGAGAGTCTTCACAGAACATTAATTTCATCAGAGACTGGTACCTTCATTTTTTCTGCTCAGCTGTACCTTTACTGTGTCAGTGCATCACAGTGTGATATAACTGTTCACCTTTTCCTCCCAAATGCTTTGCTCTCAACCTTTAGTAAACATAGCGTTATCCATTATATTACACTTCAGCTGAAAACGCCGGCAGTCCTTCTCAACAACTTATGTTCCTGCTCTTTCAGAGATGTACAATGAGATACCTGTGCCAATGAAGATGGATCTTTCACCACAGTGCAGCTCAGTAATATAACTGAGGGGCGGGGGTGAGGGAGCAGCAGCCACAGGTACTGCCTTTGGGCATCCCACCATCATCTGTACTATGGAAGCCAGCACTGCCCTCCACAGGGGCGCTGCAGCTGCTCAGGGCACACAGTTGCCTTGCTACAGAGGGAGCTTTATCAGTTGATATAAGATGAGGGTTTGAACCATGTTGCTTCACAAGTACATTTTTCCCCCCTTTAAAACTATTATTTTGCTTGTGGTCTCCTTTTTGTATCCTCAAGCCTCTTTCCAACACTCCAACAACTGGTATATCAGTTGTCCCTTATTCAATACCAGAATTGCTTTTAAGGCCAGGTAATTCCAATTATTTAAAGGAAATAATGATTTATTGGCTTATCTACAACTTGCAGAGATGTGTGAGTAAATGTTATCGGTCAGTTAGAATTTCTAGCCATGAAAACACAGTCTTTAGTCACAGTCTAGGCAGGAGACACCTGTAAAAGATAGCAAGTCCTGCCTGGGGCAAGGGAAGGCATCTTTGGTGCAACATGAGGGAATAGACAGCAGCCTTACGAAATATGTAAGTTACAAAAAGAAACAGTGGGACTATTTGTCTTTCATTTCTGTACTATAAAAACGCTGGTGTCCCAGGAACTGATAATAAAACATTACCAGAATCAAATGCAAGCCTTGTCAGGTTTTTATAGGATGGACTCATTTCTCCCTTGAGTTGCATACTTGGACCCCTTGTTTCATAGATGTCATGTTAAATAATTTCTCATCCTTCTTGCTGTGCTCATCCCGTAACTCAAGTTATGCACCTCAATTTTCTCTCGTTATTGTCTTCTAAGTCATGTCCCAAAAGCTAGGTTTAGCCATGATTCCCAGACAATCTGTTTCATGCCATCAAGTATCACAGTGGAGATTGCAAAAGTGTCACCAATAAAGCCTTGATACCATGGCCTCATTTGAAGCACTTCTATTGACTCTAATTTGTGGAACATAAAGCACCCCAGCAACTGCAACAAAACCTGAGAAAGATGCCACAATTCAGGTATCCAAAACCACTGGAAATACTTTTCCTTTTCTCCGAATGTGTAAAGTATGTTTGTGGAAGAGTCTTTCTGGGCCTGAGCAGGGCATGAGTATCAGTTACAGGAAATGAAAGGGAGCAAATGCTGGAGCCCACTGCACCTGTCAGCAATGGCTCAGCAGTTCTGAATGACTCATCTGTTGATTGCTGATCTCCAGTGATTCCTCCACTGAAAAGGTTTCCTCTCTGCATGCTGCTCCTGCTCTCTGCTGTTTAGATGCAGAGTGGAGGAAGCAGCAATGGCTGGAACAGGCCAACAAGTGAGATTTTCAGACCCAAACAGCAGGTTTTCCCCCTTTTACCCTCATTATGCATCAGGGTCATTTCTGCCTTTGAAACTCCATCCTGCTATAAAGAGCCTTTCTGCCTGCCTGCCTGCCAGCCATACTGGCCCAGGCTCTTAGTGGTATTTGGGCACTTTATATTGACTGCAATGGGAGATAGTCATGTGGTTTGGGTTGGGTGTTGTACTTAACTGGAAATGGCAGTATGAGTTGCAGGTGAATGTTTTGTCAGAAATCTCACATGGAGAAAACAGTGAAGACAGTTCACTTAAGGCTTGCAGATCTCTTAGGTAGATGAGAACATTTCTGTAAAGACCTGGGTCATGTGCATGGGATCTTTGCTTCAGCTAAGGTTAAGAATCCTGTTTCACACCACTTCCCTATCCAGTCTCTAGTCCAAAGCCCTGCAAGCAGTAATGTGGCAAAATCCGTAATTGTGACAAAGCATGAGTTAGACCTGCATGTACAAAGTAATCTGGTGGGGGAAAAGAGTCTGCTAAAAAGCTGCTTAGCACATATAGTCACATTGTAGGCAAACACTAGCCCTCTCTTTGTGGGATGGGACGCCTCACCCAACTACGTGGTAGTGAGGTAGCTGAGACACTAAACACCTCCTAAGTAACTAAGTTTTCTAGCAAAACGTGAGGTAGGCACCCGACGTTCAGCTACTATGCAGGCCCAGAGCACTGCCATTTTGAGTATCTGGTCAAGAAAACCCTGCCAAGTCTATCTGGGATTCACCTCCCACAGTAGCACATGTTCACCAAATGTGACTTGTCTGTGACTAAAGTTTCACATACTTGAAGTTCATACTGTGCCGTCACAATCGGATTGGGATCACATCAAAGCGTAGGTGGCTGGAGTGGACCCCGTCTGAGCCTGAGGAGCTAAACTTCATGTAAGAAGCCAAAAAAAAGGTCACATACTTAATAAATTTAGCTGTGTGTGTAGAAGCAGACCTTCCTTGCCTGGCAAGGCATTGGGTTCGAGCTTAATAGGGTAAGAGCCTATTGGAAGAGCAAGGGGGAGACTTGGGTTTCAGCCCCTGCACTGCTGACAATTGACCTGATATAATAACCAGTGACATTCAGTGGAGCAGAGGCTGGAAGATGTGCCTCTCTTCTCTCTCTCTCTCGTGAATGTTAAGGAGTCTGTCACTCTCCAGCTTAATGAATAAGTAAAGTGGAACAGCTTTGAAGAAACAGAAATGAGAGTACGCATCCATCTGAAAACACATTAACGTCTAGGGGCTGGGGAAAGGGGGGAGAAGAGCAGGGAATGAAGACTCTCCTGGGAAGTAGAGATGCAAAGTTAAATTCTCTCAAGCAGAAGAAGGAATTGCAACTAAATCTACCAGTCTTGACTGAGTGCTGTAACCACTGGACTATTGAATGGAGAGGAAGGGCACCATCTCCTCCTCCTGTGTTCTGAAAAGATGCATTTAGGTGCCTCATTCCCAGAGAGGGAGCAGACTGGGCTGTGACTCCAAGGTGGAGGGAGGCATCTTTCTGAGCCTAGAAAGAGGTGGGATTCAAAACACAGGTCTGTCCAATGGATTTCCTAGTGGTTACAACCTCTGTGGATGCTTGGTAGTGTATGATGTATGATCTGACTTATGGATGGAATTAAACCCACCTCCCGACTACCTAACTAGAAGGCAGGGTGCAGCCATCTGCTGACCCCAGACTCTGTACCAGGATCAAGTACCTACAGAACTTAGTCTGTAAGGTACTTGTAAATCCCAGTTGGGTTTAGGAATGAAGTAGGGGGGCCAAGTGGGTAAGGTGCTTCTGCACAGGTACACAAGTCTACTTCTGGAAAAGTAAGGTAAAAAATTAAAGGCACCAATAAACGTCAGGTACTTCCAAAGGCTAGCCGGATTGACTATGGTTTTCAGGATCACACCCTCGAAGGTAGGCACGCAAATTTTGCCTCTCATCTTTTTGATTTGGCTGTAAGTAGCTTACTCAAAATTACACTGGAGACTTTCATTTGAGTTGACGTGAACTCATGCCTCCTATATCTTGTTCCAGTGACCCATTTACTATAGGAGCCTTCCTATTTGGCTGAACTTGGAAGATTTTTTCAGCTGAACTTTTATCATGAGAAATTACGAACGTTCAGACAGGAGTGAAAACAGAAAGACCATTCCTGAAGGAGAGCAACTAAAGAAATGAGGTGGCCAATGGGGGAGATTAGACTGTAGAAAAGCCGTGGCAAATGTATTGATCCCCTTTGCCTGTGCTTTTGCATTTGTTTTGTGTTGTCCTTGTTTGAAGATGCAGTGCAGTGCCAAAGTGAAGATCTAGACTTTTAAAACATAGGGCCAATCCTGACCATGCTAGAGTCTGTGGCAAAACATTCATTGACTTTTACTGGAGTAAGATTGTGGTTACAACAAGCTAGTATAGCAGTGTAGGGAACAACTTGGGTTTTTTTCCCATCCTCCAGAGAGTAAAGAAACAAGATATAAATAAGGGAGTGAGAAGCAATACAGATGAAGACACACAGAGACCATATGTTCTGTAGTAGAGCTAGCAGAATAAGCTTCATAATAAGCTGAACTATACAGTAGACAGCATAACCTAAAATAATTAGTTGCAGAAAATAAAGTAAAGGTTATCAAATGCCACATGCAGTTAAGAAAGGAAAGTTTACTGCAAATAAGGGAGAGGTATAAAAAAGTTCACATGTTAATTGGGAGCCTTTTAATTCCCTGTCACATTCTAAGACAAAAGGAATGAAACCACTAAGTAAAATATGAAGACTCATAAAGGTAAAGAATTATATGACGTCTAAAGTATCATATAGGATGACAAAGTATGGGTTCAAGACACAACATGCAGTGAGTCCAGTTACCTTATCACCACGTCTAAAAGGCACCATGTGTCAAGAATTTTTTTGAACATCAGTTGCACCAGCAGACAACTGGAATGAACTAGCACCCAAGCAGCCATGCTGCAAAGGTGGGAAAGAACTAAACACATCGACAGAAACTGCTGTCACACTTCATTCCAGTTAAATGAGGTCAGACAAAGTGACAAGTTTTCTGCCACATGACTAGTCACTCTCTGCCTGCCCTCCCCCATTGTCCCTTCAGCTTCCTAGGTGGTTGGAGAACTACCATGAAAAATGGCAATGCTTTCTTCAACAACAACAAAAATGCCACAAATTTAGAAGAAACACTTGCTAGGAAAAAAAAATGTTCACGTGTATCAACCAGCTCTAATTTCAAGCAAGGGGACTGATGCTACCAGGTATTAGAGTTGGCTTTTTAATTGAGACCCAAGGGTGAAAGGCACCTCATGGCACATAGCTCGCAGGTAGAACTACATTTATTCCTCGATAGTGTTAGAAACACCAATTGGGTGAGTAGGACCTTCACCAAAGCCCTGACTTAAAAAGAGTTCGTAAGCACGTGAGTATTTCCTTTGCTCCCGTGGAACAGGATTTAGATACTTCATTGACTCAACCATTCACTTGAGAAAGAGCACAACAAGCAGGAGGTCTGAGGGAAAATGCTTCCACCCTGATCCATGTTTAGAAGGATGTCCCTTGGAAAGCAGGGTTAGCAGTTTCAGTGGGGCAGAGCTAATCTTCTTCCTGGGGAGAAACTCAAGTTACCTGTTGTCTTGATCCCGTGGAGCAACGTGTTCCCCCTTGCTGAGACGTGCCCCTGGGGAATCTCTGTAAGCATCTCCGTAAGTGGCTCCAATGCGGTCCTGGGGCTGAGACTGCCAAACAGCTGCCTGACAGCCCCAGTCCTGGACTTATTCCTGTGTGGTTCTGGGGCTGAGAAATAACCCCTGCCTGAAAAAAATTGTCAACTCAACAGGCAAGTGTCACAGAGTTGGTCTCCCACATCATCCCCTACAGTTGTCAAAAGGCCCTGAAGTTACTCAGTCTGGTCTTCAACATCTAAGCCATTAAAAATCCAGGTTATAAGGTCTCAGCTCTGTGGCCAAGTCCATGGAAGGCCAACCCTTCCTTCCAGGAGCATCAGTGGTCAGAAGCATAAAATATGAATTCACTCACATAAGGCATGGATAATACCCTCTTTCTTCTGAAAGTCCTTTCTGGGTTGTATTCTCTGTCCGTGTCCAGAATCTAAATAGCCCCAAAGCCTTAATTCAGCATCAGGGTCCTCCTTTGCTTCAGGAAAAGGGTCAAAAGGCAGCCATCAGCAGAGGACTTACCAGATCATCTCAACATCTGAAAATCAAAGACTTCTCTGTTCCTGGTCCACTACCCACAAAGCTGTGCTTCTTCCTCAAGACCTAATATGTCCTGCAGGAGTAGCGTGGTGTTACTTTGTCCCAGAGCAAGTCTTTAACCCCTGGTCCTTATACACATGCTGGAGGGTAAGGAAAAAGAATCAAATTCATGGTGATATCGAATAGCAGATTAAAATATACAAGTCCAAATAACAAGAGAAAAGGAACACATCACTGATCTCATATCACTTTTCATTTCTTTGCTACTCAGAACGATGATACGGAGCAGCTCAGTATATACTATTAAAACATTACACTAAATGAAACTGCTCAGTTTATTGAGATGTTGGTTTTTCTGCTAGCACTAATTTCCCAGCCTTTGCTGAAATTACAGTGCCAACTCCTGGCACCTTTTTGCTGTCTTGCACATTATTTTTAATTATTCATCAGCTTATTTTAACTGTTTTGTTATCTCATGTCCATCAGTGAAGAAGTACAATGTTACCTACAAGAACAGATGGCTCATAAACTGCAAGTCAAAATATCACATCTGAGAGACTTACAAGGCAGGGAATAGTCTGGAAAGATTAAAGGGGTTAAAAACCAACTTACTCTCTCCCCATTGACCTGAGGACTCCATGCCCTGCCACACCTGGACTCTACCTAAATATTAGAAACTGTATGTGAGGGACTGTTGAGCTCAGATATTTATTTATGGACTATTGCACATTTTGTCTCTAGTTCACTAGCTCAAATCCATGTAGATGCATATCTGAAGGAAAAATTTGGCCTTAGATTTTATATATAGGCATATATATGCGTACAGTGAGGAAAATATATTGGCCTAAACTGAACTTCTTCATTTTCTTTCCTTAATATTTTTCCATTTAATAATGTAACTCTGGAAAATGTTTGGAAAACAGATGGTATGCAAGATACTATACCAAGTAACATGACTTTTTAAGTTTTCATAGTTTCATAGTGCTTAGGGTCAGAAGGGACCTAAACAGATCATCAGGTCTGACCCCCTGCCCTGGGCAGGAACGGGTGTGGGGTCACATCACCCCAGCCAAATATCTGTCCAGCCTCCTCTTGAAGACCCCCAAGGTAGGAGAGAGCACCACCTCGCTTGGGAGCCCATTTCAGAGCCTGGCAGCCCTAACTGTAAAGTAATGTCTCCTGATGTCCAGCCTGAACCTGCTCTCACTCAATTTGTGGCTGTTATTCCTAGTAACCCTGGGTGGTGCCCCGGGAAACAGAGACTCCCCCAATTCTCACTGGTTCCCCCTGGTGAGTTTGTAAATGGCCACCAGGTCTCCTCAGCCTTCTCTTGTGGAGGCTGAATAGGTTCAGGCCCTTTAGCCTCTCTTCATAGAGCCTGCC
>NW_017729022.1:27661449-27666693 GCF_001723915.1 Gavialis gangeticus | reverse complement strand
CCCTCCTCTGGACTCTCTCAATGCCAGCCACATCCCTCCTGAAGTGCAGCACCCAGAACTGAATGCAGTACTCCAACTGCAGCCTGACCAGTGCTGCATAGAGGGGAAGCATCACCTCCCTGGACCTGCTTGTGATGCATCTGTAGATGCACGACAAAGTGTGGTTAGCCTTACTGACCGCTTCCTCACATTGGCTGCTCATGTTCAGCCTGGAGTCAACCATGACTCCAAGATCCCTTTCTGCCACTGTTTTGACAAGAGGGGTGTTGCTGGTTCCTTCTCCCTAGATGCAGCACCTTGCACATGTCTGCACTGAATTCCATCCTATTCTCATCTGCCCACTCCTGTAACCTGTCTAAGTCTAGCTGGATTCTGTCCCTCTCCTCCAGTGTGCCCACCTTGCCCCACAACTTGGTGTTGTCAGCAAATTTGGACAGCGTGCTTTCCACCCCCACATCCAGATCTCTAATAAAGATGTTGAACAGTGCAGGCCCCAGGACAGAGCCTGGGGGCACTCCACTGCCCACATCCCTCCAAGTCAAAAACAACCTGTCCACCACCAGTCTCTGGGTGTGACCATCTAGCCAATTTGACACCTATCTGACTGTGTAGGCATCAGTGCTGTAGTCACCTAGTTTTTTTGAGAGAATGCGGTGGGAAACAGTGTCAAAGGCCTTCTTAAAGTCCAGGAAGACAACATCCACCTCGATGCCCTTGTCCAGGGACTTCGTGACCTGATCATGAAAGGAAACCAGGTTAGTCAGGCAGGACCTGCCCTCAATGAACCCATGTTGGTTGCCCCTGAGCATTACTTCCTCTGCTGGGCCTTTGCTGATGTGGTCCTTGATAATTTTCTCAAAGGTCTTCCCAAGGACCAAGGTAAGTCTAACTGGCCTGTAGTTACCCGGGTCCTCCTTTCTCCCCTTCTTGTAAATGGGGACCACACTGGCCCTTTTCCAATCCTCTGGTACCTGACCAGGGCCCCACGAGTGCTCATAAAGCTGTGCCAGGGGCCCCACTATGACCTCCGCCAATTCCCTCAGCACCCTTGGGTGAACAGCATCTGGACCTACTCATTTAAACACGTCCAGCCCCTCCAACAATTCCCTAACCAGGTCATCCCTGACCGTAGGCATGGTGGTGCCTCCCCTGGGTCTGTCTGCAATCCTGGTGGGGAAAATGGCCCAGTCCCTGTTCAGGAATATGGAGCCAAGGAATTCATTAAAGAGGTCAGCTTTTTCATCTGCTGCAATCACCAGATGGCCAAGCCTGTCCTGTAGGGGCCCCATGTTCCCTGGTGCCTTCTTCTTGCTCCCTATGTATTTGAAAAAGGACTTTTTGTTATCCCTAATTCTAGTCACTAGCCTTAGCTCCATCTCTGCCTTGGCCTTCCTAACAGCCTCTCTGCAGTCATGAGCAATGGAGCAATCCTTCTTGGTGACAGCCCTTTGCTTCCACTATTTGTACACCTCCTTTTTTGCCCTCAGGCATTCCTGGATGCTTTTGCTGAGCCAGGGGGGGCTTCTTAGCACTCTTGCCCCCCTTGGTGCACATTGGAACTGACTCCCTTTGAGCTCAGAGGATCACCTCCTTGAGGAACAACCACCTGTCTTGGACTCCCATCTCATTGAAGCTCTGAGACCCCAATGCCTTTCCTAGTAATCTTCTTAGCTCATTGAAGTCAGCCCTCCTGAAGTCAAGAACTTTTGCCTTACTGCTTGCTTTCATCACCCTGCACTGGATAGTAAATTCCAGCAGGCAATGATCACTGTCCCTCAGGTGGTCGAGTACCCGCAGATCCCTCACCAGGTTGTTGCCTGTGACAAGGACCAAGTCCAGCAAGCCATTTCCCCTGGTGGGACTATGCACCTCCTGGGTTAGGTGGAGGTCCTGTATCCCAGCTAGGAACCTATGTGAGCAGTCAGACCTGGTTCACTGATCTTCCCAGCAGATGTCTGGGTAGTTTAGGTCACCCATGACAACCACATCCCTTGACTTCACAGCCTCCGACCTGGTTCACTGATCTTCCCAGCAGATGTCTGGGTAGTTTAGGTCACCCATGACAACCACATCCCTTGACTTCACAGCCTCCGACCTGGTTCACTGATCTTCCCAGCAGATGTCTGGGTAGTTTAGGTCACCCATGACAACCACATCCCTTGACTTCACAGCCTCCGACCTGGTTCACTGATCTTCCCAGCAGATGTCTGGGTAGTTTAGGTCACCCATGACAACCACATCCCTTGACTTCACAGCCTCCTGAGAATTCCTGGTCCAGCTTGTCTCCCTGGTGAGGCGGTCTGTAGTTTTGTTACACACAGAACACCTCTACATGTACTTTTATGCACGCCTAAACTTAACGTGCATTAAATCAATTTAGGCATGTGTCCACACATGCATGCACTAACGTTCATTAACGCAGGTGTCCAGACCAATTTGGGACTAAACTTAGCCCCAAGTCAATGGACACACTATGTTAATGTACATCTACATGTTTGCTAATACTATTTAACTATTCACAAATAAATTTGATACCTGCTCTATGCACATATCAAATTTAGGCTCATACAGGCTTACATCACTATTTTTAAGATGCGTTAAGGGTGCGCATGTAGACATGCACCTTTAATGAGCCTTAAATCAGGCTAATGTGAATTAAATGCACACATGTAGACATTCCCCCCCACACAGAGATTTGCTTGGTACAGGAACCCTAAAATAATTGCTTACTCAAGGTTGCTTATGTGATGGTTGTTTGCTAAAGAAAATGAGTATCCTTTAGCCTCAGCTTGGTATTCATAATCAAACAATAAATTCATGCATTAAACATGCACACATGTACACACTGATTTGCTTGGTAGAGGGGACCTAAATTAATTGCTTACTCAAAGCTGCTTTTGTGATGGTTATTTGCTAAAGGAAATGAGTATCTTGAGTATTCACATAATCAAACAATAAATTCATGCATTTCACAGAACTCTGGGTCTGTTACAAATCTAGTTCCAACACAGAACAAAGTGTTAATCCAACAATGATTCTAGCCAGGTTCCAGGACTGAGGTCACTATCAACTTCCAAAGGATTGAAAGGTCTGAGCTATGGGGAGGCAGATCTCATGGCAAAGATGGAATTCTGATTCTTAAAGTAAGAAATTGAGCAAAGGACTAAACAAGAGCAAGTCAAGAAAGCATGGAAGATGCTAAACTATAGATATCTAACAAGGTGAGGGGCGCGTGTGTGTCCTAGCAAGCCCCTTCCCTGACACTCCATGGGTATTTGCATTTGGAGGCTGACATACATCAGGAATAAATTAACAAATAGATATTGTAATGACAAGGCTCCAGACTTTTCTACTGCATTATGTGCAAAAATGGCATACCTGATGTGTGCGCTCATGGCAGCCATTGACTATTTGGCCCATGTGCTAATTAGCCACCAGGTTACTTCCATTTAAGCACTGAAATACCTAAAATTTAGGCACCTTACCCCAGGAGGCTTATCAAATTGACAGGTTTGATGCTTACACATCCTGTCCAATAAATGGGGAGACATACATGCCTTCCAAGGGCAATCCAGCTCACCTACTCATGCAGCAGGGAGGTGCCTAGGAAATGCTAGGCATAGCATTGCATCTGAATTCCAACTTCTCCTCAGACTCAGGACTACAAGGAAGGGCTTCCATCACGTTGGGATCCTGACTGCTCAGAGAAGAAAACCAGACTGCCCAATGGAACAGCAGCACTGAGTTAAGTGTATAAATAACAGGGCCCCAACCCCATTAGTTCTTAAACATAACTAGTATAAGCCCCATCCACGAGGGGCCCAGCCAACACTCCAAGAGTCACAGTGCCAAAAGGATTGAGAGGATTGAAAGGGAGCAGAAATTTATGGCCTAGTGGCTCTGCCACTACCCTAGAGGGGCATCTGGGATTCTGGCCAGGGTTATTCTTTTTTAACTGTCTAATGAATGGATGCTCAACCCCCAGCCTGTAGGCTAGATCCAGCTCCCCAGGGCCATGTCATACAGTCCACAGGACTCTCCATAGAACTGAAAATTTGGCAGTTGGGGAGCACCACTCCTCCACTGCCAATTTTTTGGTCCCCTGGGGAGCTTTGGGTCCTGCACACTAGATCAGGTGCCCAATTCCTGGGCCAGCTGGGGGTGACGCTGGGCCCCAGGGCCTGATCCTGACACATTGGGGCCAGCTGAAGCCACATAGGGCCCTATCTGCATGCTTAGGGCCAGACAGAGGCTTGGGGACCCAGTCCTAGCTATGAACCACGCATGCCCCCAGCGGCTGGGGAGGGGGGACATGGCGGCAGCAGGAGCGTGGTGCTGGTAAGCAGGAGTTCCCACAGATGCCGTCAGCAATGGTGTCTGCAGCACCTTTTTGCAGGGGGTGCACTGCCATGCTCAGGGGGTGCGTGTGCACCCACTACGCATCGCCCCTGGTCCTAGCACATGGACCTCAATGTGGCCCATAGACCAGCCTCATGCCACTCACCTGGCCTGCAGAGTCAAAAGGTTGGGCACCAAGCTTTGGTCTAATGCAAAATACATAAACAGCCCAGAGTGCTGGCAAGGAGTGTGACTGTGTGGTTTAGTGAAGCACTGTAACATATAAAATGTGGGCACTTTGCCCAGGAGACTTATCCAGGTCAACAGGATAACAAATCAACAGTCTGTTGCTTGAACTCTGCATTTTATATTAGGCAGTCATTGCTTAGGCAGCTTCAACAGGGGCTGCTTACCAGCTTAGCTCACATCCTTGTTAGGGCCCTGTCTGGGGAAGAGAGAGAGAGGTGTGACGGTGACTTTGGCCTAGAATCCAGGTCCTGGGCAAGTGATCTCACCACACTAGGTTACTGGGCAACCCCACCGTCTTCTCCAGCTGTGTTCTGTATTGAGCTGCATATATGCTTTCAGCATCAAATACAGGTTTTCCCTTGCTTTATGCAGTAGATGCGTTCCTGAAAAACTATGCATAACTCAAATTTGCATAAAGGGAACTCACTTTACAAGGTAACAAATAGGGATACATTCCAAAACTTCGACTGCATCGGCAGCAGGTAAGTCTGCTGGGGCCGAGGCGGTGCCAGGCTCTTCCCAGCAGGGGGCTGGGCCGGGCTGCACTTGGGGTGGGTGGTGGTGGCGCTGGGAGGGAGGCAACAGGGGAGGGGGGTGGAGGGCTGCAGCCATCCCAAACTTCACCATAACTCCCCCACCCCACCTCCCAGCACCGCC
>NW_017729022.1:27634299-27656449 GCF_001723915.1 Gavialis gangeticus | reverse complement strand
GCCAACCCCCCCCCTCCCCCAGCCAGGAAAAGCCCAACCCCAGGGGCTGGGGTGAGTGGGGCCTCAATCTACGCACCCCCCCACCACGATGGTAAGGAAAGGAGTGGGGCTGGGGCTGAGGCAGAGCTGGGACGAGGCATAGGACGCAGTGGTGCAGCTCCAGATGCCATGGGCTGCTG
Source organism: Gavialis gangeticus (assembly GCF_001723915.1). Lineage (NCBI taxonomy): Eukaryota > Metazoa > Chordata > Crocodylia > Gavialidae > Gavialis > Gavialis gangeticus. The sequence goes on along the minus strand of NW_017729022.1, from coordinate 27,656,270 downwards.
CTATGGGATGGGGCCAGGGGCTGCACCAGGCTCTTCCTGGTGAGGGGGTTGGGTGGTGGCAGTGCTGGGAGGAGGGTAGGGGGAGCTACGGTGAATTTTGGGGTGGCTGAAGCCCCCCCAGTTGCCCCCTTCCCAACTCTGCCACTGCCTGCTCCAAGCATAGCGCAGCCCCTTGTCAAGAAGAGCCCAGCGCAGCCCCCAGCACCAGCCACAGAAGCAGCCCGTAGCAGCAGGAGCCGCAGCCCACAACCCTGCGTCCCACCCCAGGTGTGCAGTGCCTGCCCCTGCCCCAGACCCACTCCCTCCCTCACCACTGGCAGGGGGGTGGAGCAGATCAAAGCCCCACTCACCCCAGCCCCCGCTCCTGCCCATTCCCCTCCCTCACTGCTGGGGCCTCAGTCAGCTCCCTCACCCATGGCCCTTTCCCCTCCCCCCACAGGCTTACCTGCTGCCAGTTACATAAGAGTGAATTTACCTTGCATATAATGAATTTTGGGTATAAAAACAGTCATTGCATAAGAGCGAATTGACATATACAGAACCCGCATAAAGAGAGGGAAACCTGTAATCATTAGACAGATCCTGACCACAGCAAAGGGACTTTTGAACAACCCAGAGTTTTTACTAGGAGCAGTGTGGACTGCAGCAAAGCTTAGGTAGTTCATATAGCTCTGATACAGCTAATTTCCAAGCATGCACAGAAACCAAGCCTAGGATTTAGGACTCTTCTGAGGCCAACATTAAGGCTCATAATGGATCTAGGTACCTAAACATGGATCACGGTTTATGACTTGCAAGTTTAAATTCTGCCCGAGTCCTCTTTAGGTGCCTTGGGAAATTTGGAGTTGTGACTCTGTATTAAGTACCACTGGAGGAATTGCACTGGTGGCAGCAGCAGGAGGAAACTCAGCAGCGTAGACCTGCTCTAAGCAAGTTCGCATGCCATGAAGGTAAAAGGGCAGTAGACTGGACTATTTCAGAGCTCTCACCATTGATGAAGCTGCCCCAGTATACACACTGTAGTCAGGAAAATAAGACAAAACTCTCTTTCACATTAGGGAACTAAGGTGTGAGTACTAGCTCCCTTTAATCAGTGTTCAAATTGTTTCAGCTGAGAACAAGGAGGGGTTAAAACTGTTATGATACTCCAAAAGTTTCCACAAGGTCTCGGGCACTCTCTGGCACAGTGCTGGAAATAATTCTGTGCTCTCTGCACCAGGAGTTAAATGTCAACACTAGTTAGGTGGGACCCATCACTGGGAGCTTTTACCACTAGTAGGTCAAAATGCTTTTCTAGCTGGAGCTAATTCTCAGGGAGGCTGATAGACAATTAAAGAGTTTAACCAGTCAAGATTCAAGACCTTGTCCAACTGCATGCCGATCATGCAGCTGGTTTAATAAAATATATCAACCCAAAATATCCTTGCCTCTTCCAAGTTAAGGAAGTTTGAAAAGAGAGAACAGACAAACAAGAGAGACAGTGCAGACAATTCAAATACAACAAGTCTGAAATGGACCAATGGTATTAGAATGAATGGTAAGAAGGGCTATAAAACAAAGGAAGGAAACTGTGCTGTCTCTATTGCATAGAGTAGAGCAAGCCCACTTTTGGCTAGTGTAACAAACACAGCCATTTTAAAATCAAACTAACATGCAGTTGTACATAGGAACAAATGAAGTTATATCTGCAGGTGCAGCTGTCTAACAGTGTTAGATACTTAACAGGGCAGTTGATGTGAAAATGGCAAATGCTGTGTATGAGACATTTATCTTATTGCAAACATTTACAACTAACAAAAGGAATTGGTCTAGCAGTTAGAGTAGGAGACAAGGAATCGGGAACCTGCATTTCATACCTAGCTGTGCAATCAATTCACTCTGTGACCTTAGGTATAGCCTGTGACCATTAGTGCATGCTGCCATTCACCCATGTGCAAAAATACAACAATTCTTAGTTCCTAAAATGTTGCACTTTTAGATCCTCCCATAAAAAGGGTTATTAACACATTCTGTTAACCACACCAACACCTTGACTTTGATGAAGATAAATTCCCACTAAAGTAAATTTTCCAGAAATTCACTCTCTTGGAGGAAAAAAAAAATACAAACTCTTGAAAAACAATTAAAATCAGTAGGTTTAATTGTCCATATTAAGCCCTTAAACAAGGCTCCAACACTTCTGAGGTATAATTTCAGACACTTTATGACAGACAAGTACAATTTAAATGGGAATTTTTTTTTTAAACTGCCAAATTACCAGTAGTACTTTGCAATACATTGACTACTGCACAATGTTTGACTTAATGTAAGCATCAAAACTAGAAGTGGCCAAAAGTGTATAATTAAAAAAGAATTTTAAAAAAAGGGTATTTTGCAATATAGAAAAAGAATCACTTATTTGATGTTAGCTGAGTGGGCCTGTTTCTTTCTTGGACTATCAATAAAATCTCAGCCTTAAAAATTTAACCTAAAAGAAGAGAAATAGCAGATGGGGGGGGGGGAAAGGAGGAGGGAGCATTGTAATGAGATGACATAACTTGATGCAGAATGTCTTAGGTCATTATAAAGAGAGGCAAGGATTTCTCTTTATATCTTTTATTGGACCGACTATATAGTTGGGATAAAAATAGACAAGCTTTCGAAATTAAACAATCAAGGCATACAAGACATCTAAAAGCTTGTCTAACTTTATCCAGACTACATAGATGGCCCAGATAAAGGTATCACCCTTGCCTCTCGCATAATTTCTGGACTGTCATAGCCACAACATTACTCTTACGCTACTATCATTATAAAGTTAATTATTGAGATAGACAGCTCAGTTCAGATAAATGCAGAATAACAATGAGTTTGGTAAGCCTTTAGATACAATATATTATGTGTGTGACAGACAGTGTGTGAGATAAAGTGTACTTAAGAAAGAAGCAACGGTCAAATGGAAAAGTGCGTGCATCATTATTCATGAAGGAAATAAGTAAAATAGACCATTCTCAATCTATTTTGTTGAGAGGAGAGTGTGTTAAATGTGTACCTGGCTGCCATGATTCAGCTGTATCTTGGCATGCACAGAGGTGTGGTGTAATCTGTAAACTGACACATATTCTGAGGGTAAAAAGAGCTTGACAAACAACTTAAAACTTGGAAGAAATAGCGTTCAAGTCTTACATGATTAAGAATCATGATTAAATTTGGTCTTACTTTTCTTTGTTTCCATTTTGCTCAACTTTCCATACAACAAAAACTCCCTCTAAACCCATGTACCTATTGCAACTGAAGAGCAGCCAAGCAAAGTTATTAATGTTTTGTTTTTATGAACATTTTTATGCCCAGGTGACTTCAGGGAGAGTTACGGATCCAGTCTTGCTGATGTCAGCTAAATATTTTCTGCCATTGATCTTAATTGAAGCCAGAACAGACATTATAGGTGAAACCTAGCCCTGTGCAAAGGGCCAATGTAAGGTGTATACCTCACTTATTCTCACTGAAGCAGCATGCAAGTCTTGTGCTAGCTGTCTGTGCACGGTGAATTTTATACCCTATAAAATGTGTGTTCTTACAGATCAAGAGCAAATTTAAAACTCATCCCATTGCTGCCCGTTAGCACGGGTAATGCTTTTGACTAAGGGACTCAGTCTCCATTCTGCAGACGCATACTGTTTGACTATAGAAGCAACCCAAATTCTCCATAGTCACATGAGATGCCTGATTTTGATTCCTCCTTTTATGCCAAATAAAAAGAAGAGTAAAAAATTGAAAGCAATCAGACTTTAAATGTTAAGCTTCATTGTCAATTATAATGTGTTCTGAACTGGTTGATTAAATTGAGAAGAAAAACCCCAGGGAAATTTAAAAACTAAATGCTAGACAGCCATAAATAATTTCAAAACAGAAACGCAATACTCTTCAGAAAATGAAACAAATATTATGGACCCAGTCCAGCTACTGAATCCTCAAAACTCCATGTGGGGCCATGTAGGTCACTGGAGTATCAATGTCTGTTAATAATGAATGCTCCTTAGTCTAAAAAGGAAGTCCATTTACACCATATTCATCATAACAGTACATATATTCCCTATCAATATTCCAGATGTGTTATCATGATAAAAACTCAAGCAAATGTGTAGTAAAAACTACTGGAACCATGCTTTATAAAGTTGTTAATTGGCAATCACACCATAACCTATTTACCAGTATCACGCCAAAGGAAATCATACCAAAACTGACGTGGGAATGACACGACCTCACCCAAAAAAGCCAGTAGGGTCGTAGTGAAGTTGTTAATAAAATTTCCCTGTATCCAGGAAAGGAGACAGGACCTCATAGAAGGTGGGTAATTTCAGTCCTGTGCACCCGTTATACCGCCCTGGAGTCGTGTTTAGTAGGGCTGTGCAAAGCTTCGGTCCCTGATTTCAAACAGGCTGAATCTCTGCTGAATCGGTGGCCGAATCTCCGAATTCAAATTGAATCAGAAGACCCTTTAACCTTTCCCTCTGAATTGATTTGGAGCAATTTGGAAAGATTTGGCGATTCGGACATAGACACAGCTTTAAATGTTTTTTCTATGTACCTCAGGGTACCAGGCAGCTCATGAATGCTGTGATGGGGGGGTGGATGGAGCATCCCACAGGAGCATGGGGGGCTCCCCAGTGCACTCAGCAGCAGACCCAGAAGTGGACCAAAAGCACTTCTGATCCACTTCCAGGTCCACCAGAGAGTGCACGGGGGGGCCCCCCGTACCCCCCTGGCTCAGCAACTGGTACCTCCTGGGTCTGGGGAGGCACCTGGGGTCCCCCCCCGTGGCTGATTGCTGAGCCGGGGGGGGTGCAGGAGGGCCCCCCTGCATGCTCCTTGGCAGACCTGGAAGTGGACCAAAAGTACTTCCAGTCCACTTCTGGGTTCACTGCTGTTTAGCTAGCTACAGGCCAAAAGTACTGTACTGTCCATGCTTCCATAATAGTTTCTTTTCAGAAGTTTATTTTCCACATAACTTCCTCTCACTGTTTGTGTGTTTTCTGTATCCTCTACTTCCACTTCTAATTTATTAGTTTATACTTTTAAAAACACAAAATGGATTTATTTCCTACTTATATTTCTAAGCCATAGCAGTTCCCTTCCTCTGTATTGCTTGCTTGGCACCCAGGGGGCCATAACACCTCCCAGTTTGGTATCTTTTAAATTTCAATTAATTTGCCCTTTTCCATCCCTTTTGTATAATTAATAAATGCTGCTAAGACACCTCAGTGTACACCTGCACTCAGCTGGACATATTGCCATTTAATATTGTTTTGTGTTAACTGTTTTTCACCCAGTTTTCAATCTCTAGCTGTTCATATCCAAACCAATTTACATTCATTTTTCAAATGAGATGTTGAACACTGTATAAAATGCTTACTAAAGCATATTACTTCATGTACATCCCTATTATTCTCTACTTTAACTATAAAAGAGTAAATAGATTCATTGTTCACTATTTGCTTTTAATAAACCTATGCCATTTGCTGTTTATGATTTTCTTATTTAGGCATGTATTGATTAATAGTATATATTCCATCATTTTAATAAGGATTGAAGCTAGATATCCTACCTCTTGATGGATGGATTTAATATCAATATCACATTTCTAATTTTTTCCTTCTCTTTGATAGCTGAGCAATTTTTTCATGACTTTTCAAAGGAAGAAACATTATCAGTGGTTCACTATATTCATCAGCAAATCCTAACAATCTAGGGTGCTTGCCATCTAGACCTAGAGACTGGTGTGTATTCAATAGTTGCAAATGTTTTTTTCCCTTGCTTCTTATAAACAACTTTGTTGAATATGTCTTCATTTGTTCCTAATTACCTAGCCCCATTTTCTTTAAAAGACTGACTTAAAGGATCAGTTCACTAACTCAGCCATTTTAATGCCATTAAGGTTTTCATTGTCTTCATTTATTGATGGGCCTACTTCTTCTCTAAGATTGCTTTTCTCTTGGATCTGAAAGCTCTCTGTAAGTTACCTTAAGTCTTTGAGCTACAAAAGAGCATGTTTGGCTGTCTTTAACCCTCCAGGCTTAACTTCATTCTCATCCCTCAGGCTCCTCTATTTCTAATTTTTTTTTATCCTGGAGCCCAAGCCACTCCCTCCCTCAATAGGAGACTATGCTCAGATGAGAAGAAGTTCAAAACAAACTTCAACCAATATTTCTACCCCCACCACCACTACCTTTCATGTATTTCTTAAGCACAAGAGCAGGTAACTAAATTTAGCGTTTTCTTATCGTTCTCAGATTAAAGCTCAAAGCCGTCTGTTACAATCTCTCTCCAGAATGTGGACTGTGTCATTGGCTGTCACTGTCACAATTCTTCAATTTATTAATGTTCTCATTTAATATTATGTATATACTCTTTCTCAATACATATATAATGTTCTATATATTATCTATATCCTCTTCACCTTTGCTTCATGCTATCAGTTTCCCTTATTATTTTCCAGCTAAAAGTAATTGTGGTATCCTTGAATTAGGAAAAAACTCACACTCTATCCCCTTCTATGTTAATTTAAAGCCTGCCCAAACAAGTACAGAAGACAGGAAGGCAGTCTAATGTTAATGCTGAGCAAGTCCAAAATCTTCCTCTCTATTTTTAATAGGGTGATGGCTAAGTCCCAGCTCTCCTGAGGCGGTGAGGTTCTTCCCCCTGTTTTCCCCTTCTTTTTTCATTTACTGTAGGCACTGGAAAGATCTTTAAACTAGGGGTGCGCCAACAGAGATTTTGGGGGCCGATACCGATAGCCGATATTTAAGGAGGCATATCATTCAATACCGATTCAATATGCGATACAGTTGCCATCAGGTGATAAGTCCGGTGTGGTGGAAGGGGAGGGGGGAGAGAGGGAGCATGGGGGGGCAGATCAATGCCCGCCTAGGTGACGGCACTGCCCAGCTGGGGTGGGGAGGCGGAGGTGTGGCTCATGGGATGGGGGCAGCTCCCACCACTGCTTGCACCCTGGGAGGGCGCGGGGGGGGGGTGCCCCCAGATCTGCGCAGCACAGGGCTATTCTTGCCAGGGGCTGGGCTCAGATCAGGCTCTGGTGGCACTGGGAGAAGGCTGCAGCCACCCCAAATTTCACTCCAGCTCCGCTCCCAGTCCCACACCACCACCCAGCACAGTCCTGGCTCAATGCCCCACCTCCACCCAAGCACCAGAAAAAGCCGGGGCTGTGCCAGGGGGCAGAGTGGGGCTGGGAGTGGAGCTGTGGTAAATTTTGGGGTGGCTGCAGCTCCGTCCCATGCCCCTCATCCTGGCTGGGCAGTGCCTGCCCGTGCCTCTTCCCTCACCATGGGGGGGTGTTGATCTGGTGCCCACAGCCCTCCTGACTTCCCAGCTGGAGGCAGCTCTCCAAGCTGCCAACTCCACTCTGTGCTGTTTATTTACTGGCCAAATTATCAGCCCCATCAGGCTGATATCCAATATAGACAACTTTCTTTATATCGGTACTACACCCTCAGTTTCCACCTTGTCAGCTTTCTGTCAGCTTTCCCGTTGGCACCTCTTTGGCCTGAAGCTGCAAAAAACATTTTAATTACAAATATCAGTTGCAGCAAGTTGGAGATTAGAAAGAACTCTCTCAGTAGGAGTGTAGTAAAACACTGGAACAGGTTACCTAGAGAGGTGGTAGGATCTCCATCCTTGTAGGTTTTAAGATGACCTCCTCAGATCCCTTCCAACCCCAATTTTCTATGATTCTATGATCAGAACTGCACAAGTTTGGGGGATCTATCATCCTGCAAAATCAAGGAAAATTAGAGGGATGTGGGGAAAAAATAAGACCCAAAACTTGGCTTGTAGCCTCAACTTTGTGCAGAGTAACAGGCTTTGTGGTATTGTATCAGTATCTTGTCAAGAGCTGAAACACTGCATATAAAATTACATATATAAAAGACCCATCCTAACATATTTGCTCATTCTCTGACACTTGATCAGATGTTGTTTTTTGTATTTGTCCTCACTGGCAGTACAGCCAGCCAGACTTTTCTCTTTATGCTACAGTGACCAAGACAGAAAAATTCCCCAAACAGCCATATTTTGGACACTTCTGTATTTCAGGAACAAACCGAACATGTTCAAGAGAGCCAGCCCTTATGAATCATGCAGGATTCTAGATGTTGAAGCTGCTTTGTCTAGAAAGCATGGCTCTTACTGTAAACTGTGAAAAACTAGTATTTAAGATTTGATTTCCCATACTATTTCTAGAGAACAAGTGAAACTGCAAAAAATCTCAACTGAATCCCAAAAGTTATGAGGATGCTTGGTGTATATTTTATGCTTCTCTAATACAAAATCAAAGGCTCTTACTTAACAGATCACACTCTGGCCCCCTCTACATGTTACATGCAATTACTGGGTTAATTGTGCAATTAATTTAGACCAGCTACATGTGCCAATGAAAGATTGAACCAGCTATAAAGTTAAGGCTGGAAAATGCATAATAACTTTATAGCTGGTTTCTACCCAGTTTTAATTTGCACATTTACCTCTTCATACCAGCTATACTCCTGCGGCTAGCCCTCTCAGCTAACAGGACTCCTCACTGTGGGGGATGTACCACGGTTTACGGTAGCTGGGAGTCACACAACTGAGGGGACTCCCAGCCACTGCACTGTCCCATGACTACAGTCTGTTGGTTGCCAAGATTCCTATTCATAACAGCACCCCATGAGCTCCCCTGGATTGGAGCGTCATCAAGCTAATGAGACTCCCATTCGCGGCAGTGCCCTACTTGTTACTGTGGATAGGATTCCCATCAGCTGATGAGTTTCCCATCCATGCAGCAGCAGCCAGTGCAAGGGGAGCCAGGGGTCATGATCCTGGGCTGCCCCTAAACTGGCAACAAGGCACGATAGGACCTGGATCCCACAATCACACCTCCAGCCGTCCACATGTGCCATGGCAGGAGGTGCAATAATGTGGACCGTGGATTAGATCTTATCAAGCCTTTACCTGAATGCCTAGAGGGGCCCTTTGCATCAATGATTCTCAAGCAAAGTGTTCCAGGTACCACAGGATCCTTTTAAGGGTTTTGTAAGGTGTCATGCAACATTAACATTGTTAGACTGCTGACAAATGTTCAGTTAAAGGTGTGGTAGGATCTGATCCAAAATCCCAACAATTGCACCTCCTGCTGTGCTACATGTGCGTGGCAGGTGTGATTTTTGGGGTTGGGCATCAGACCCCAATTACACCTTGGTCGCCAGTACAGGGAGAGCCCAGGATCATGATCCCAGGCTACTTCTGCACTGACAAACGTGCCCAACAATCAGCTGACTGTCAGCTGACTCCAGAGACCAACCAGGCTAGTTCAAGCATCCAGAGCTGGAGGTGGATCGGGGCAGCATGGGGACCACACCAGGGCTCTGCTGACTGGGAGCCAGTAAGGACATCACTAGGGCCTATTAAATCATAGACTCTTAGGGCTGGAAGGGACCTCAAGAGGTCATCTAGTCCAACGCATGCCTAAGGCAGGATGATCCCTATCCAAACCATCCCATACAAACTATACAAAATTACTGTCAACTCTGACACAACATAGACCTAACACCCATACCTGCCATACGTAAAGAAGGAGAACCACAGCAGCCAATGTCCTGCTTCTATAAAATGTTGTCTATACACTCTCAAGAGATTCAGGGTGCAATCCACCCGAGTGCACTCCAGCCAGCCACACATTCATTTTAAAGTACAACTAAAACCAGCCACAAAATTATTACATATTTTTGTGTAATACTTGTGTAGCTGGTTTTGCTTTTTGTCATGCCATTAATTGCTTGAATGTGTGGCTAGGTTACACATTAAGATGTGGTACACCCCGGTAGATGTTAACCAGTCAATCTCATCTTAAGCATAACGTCTACTAAAGATGTAGCGTGCAGACACCTACCTACGATTCACAAGATTATCCTAGAGTTTTTATTGCAACCTGCTACAGGCTTTCTGAGTTCTTTGCAATATTATTTTTCGATGGGCAAAAAATGAGTAAAAGCTAAGACCTGACATTTGCCGAGGGGTGCCTTGAGTCTAAAAAGTTTGAGAACCCACAAAATGAACAAAAGCAAAGAAAGTTCTGATAGCTTTAAATCTGCTTACATTTCTGGGAAAGCTATTCTAGGTTGATTAATCTATGCACTACACAGTTTGCAGACTAGCTGTGCATTTTAAATGTTTATTTAATGCATCATTATATAGTAGTATGAACATGAGTCATTCTATTTACTTATCTCATTAGCTCTTTAAACGTAACGTAGGAGAAGCAGTTTTTCTGGATGGATTCAAAACCTCTATCAGGACTTTTGAGTTAGAACGCAGCTCCCAAGATAAAATTCCACATTTGCACCCAATTATAAATATCCAGATTGACCCATTCGGCAAGTCTGCGATCCTCAGAGACAGTTTGATTAATTGTGCACTTACTCTTTCACAGGTTTTAAGCCCTCCATTGTACAGACAATTGTTAGCTTGACATAGTATTGTAACGGCTTATTTAGATGCCAAAAATAGGGAAGGTTTTTGTTCCTACTTTAAAATTATTGGAGGCGTGGCAGCTGTTCTATGCTAAGGAAAGTGACTGTTGATTTTCATAGAAAATAAATATGGAAACAAATCTACTGTCTAATTTATATGACTTCAACCATGGAGTCTCTGTTAATTCCTGTGGGAAACTGTTCCATGGAAAAAAGGACTTTGGAATTAGATATTTGGTTCATCTTATTTTTTTTCCTAAGCGTCCCTATTTTTGCACTATTTTATATAATGCCTCCTATTCCTGGTGTCCTTCAAATATTAGGTTGTTTCAACAAAAGGCAATAACATACTGAGAGATCTTTACTTGCAATACTGACAAAGACCCATAAACTGGCAGCTTTCAGAAACAAGCAGTCCATGCAATCCCAGGATCGTCAACTATCCCCTCACAGCTTTAAATACTTAAAACAGAGTCATTACACTTTGTGTAACAGTGAAGAATTACATCCCTTGTTGCCAGAGATGTGCAAGACTTCATTTTTATGTAATCCTCATAAAGAACGACCCATTTGCTAGAAATCTGAAGGTTTTAAAACTTATTTTTCTCTTTGGCATTTCCCATGGTAAGAGCAAAATCTTTCCTCTTGTTTCCTTAGCTGCACTCCAAAGGATATGTAAGATATGTATATTCTTTCTTGTCATAAGCATAGATTTGTGTGTGATATGCTGAACAATTTTAGATATGCATATATACAACTGGAAAGACAAGCTCTGTATGTCTGGGTTTGAAGCAAGGAGTTCTTCCATCCTGAAGAGGTGAGAGCAGCTTTACAAATTCCACTATACTTCCACAGCGTTAAAAACCAAGAAAGCCCCAGAGCTTTATGTTTGGGGCACATAATTCTCATGGAAAGGAACAATCAACAACTGGAAATCTATAGGAAGAGAAACCAAACAGAATATAAATGACTGTTGTTAGGCTTGGTTCTGTTCAGGATGCAATGCAGAGTCCAGCAAGGTGAACTAGCTGTGCATCCTGCAATGATTAAGAATGAGATGTGTCCCCCTCTCTGCTGCTGGAGACCTTTGGTCAAACCCTCCCCAGCCAGATATCACACTTACAAGCTAATGTGTTGCCTATACTTGTTGTTGGGTTCTATGTAATAATCCAAGCAGCTCACCAAATGTTTTAAGGAACATACTTAAAACTCCTGCTGCCTAGCACCAGGTCTTGGTGAATTTTTAGCACAGTCCCAGGCTTAATGAAACAGACTGTAGAAACAGATTCCAAGCAGTTCTGCATAAAACAAACATTTTATTTCCTCCCTCAATTAAGCTATATTTACACTAGAGTTGGAGATGATTACTTTTGAACGCCACCCAGAGAAAATCTGAAGTGTCGCGCCTGCTTGTGTAGTTGAATTGTTTCTTAAAATAGCAATTATGCTTTCCAATCTCTCTCTCTGAACCTTTCCTAACTGTATTTGTACATACGCAAAAATATGAAAAACAGAATTTCTGGAAATATGCATTGCTTAAATCACTTTATAGTCAACTTAAACTACGAGCTTTGGATATTACATAAACAAAAAAAAATGAATAGCCCCACATGAAAGAGAATGCATATCTTTTAATAAGGCTGAGCAACAGACAGCATGATGAAGCAGAATCCTTCAAAGTAATGGCAATATAAATACTGAATTGAAATCAGAACTGCAGATTGCTCTGCTGAAATAAGAGATTATTTTAAGAAATATTCTCTAGAGAATATACAACAAAAACTGGGAAATATACAAAACTCATGAAGGGAAAAAAAAATCAATAAAATGAGTTTATGGAAGGAACTTCCAAAGGTTCAGTTATCAAATGTAGAGAAAATTCTGAGTTGCCAAAGAACAAGCTATGATAGAAGAACAAATTTTAGTATTTTTCCTTCTCTGTATCACCTGACACACAGTGTTAGTGTGATATCTACCGTCTTTCTTTGCATTCTGATTACATTTTCATTTTTTACTTATGTACAAGATCTCTGCAAGGAGAAAGATCATTTAATGTCACCTTAAGAGCAGTGATTTACTTACAGTGGCTTCCACATATGACAACTGTAGCAGATTTAAAGATATCATGACTAATCAACCTAAGTTTGACTCCATGAACTCAACTCACTCCTTACCTTTGCTCAAAGAATCAGCTGCACAGTTCAGATGCAAGAGGTTTTAAAGCAAGGATGAGAGGATTTAGTTAATCTGGATTTATGAGAATGAAACTGCTGCCTAAAAACTCTGGGTGAATCTATGTCATCACGGTTTTCTGATTCCTTTCTGGGGAAAAAACAAAGACATTTTTCTGTACTGTGATTAAAGGTTAATTCCAATTCTGGAAGGGAGTTATCAATGGCAAAAATAGATGAGGCGAACTTGTCAGTATTTCACCGGGAAGGCAGAATTGCCCAAAGGTGGCAACAAGAAATGTTTCAGTTTGTTGCTAAGGTAACAGAATTGCCGTGCATGAAATAGAGGATTTGGGATGGAGAGGCTGTAACCAAATAAAGGCACGTATCCTTTGCTGACCATCAGGACACTATTTTTCAAAGGCACCAAATGTACTTAGGCAGCTTGAGGGGGGAAAAAAGAGAAAAAAAAAAAAATCACTCCTGTCATTCACAATGGCAAATTTTCCCAGATATTGTGTTCCCCAGATTCAGCCAAACTCTGCTTAACAGAGCATAAAAAAGGCACACTTTTAAAGAGAAAATTATCTTTATGCCATTTATGTAGCACTTTTCACATAGTTTTTCAAGTGCTTTATTAGTATGCATAAATACTATTCACCCTGACCCCTTGCAGATGTGACACTTATGTCACGATTAAGTTGTTGAATCAGGTTTTAAATAGTAACCCAGGGAATTAATGGTATGACAAAATGGGAAACCAGCCACAACATATTACATAAAATGTGTATATTTTTGTGGCTGGTTTCCATCACAATTTAAGTTGAATGTGTGGCAGGGTCCCAGCCATGCAGCCTATTTTCAGGGTGCCGAGTTGATAGAAACTCATCAAGTGAGTCAGAGTGCTGGGTTGAGGGAGCCACAACCTGGTCTCCCTGCAACCTGGAAAGTTGACTGCCTTCCCCTCAGCTCACCGGGAGATGCAGAGCAAGACACTTAACACATCCCAGCCATGGGGAGCCTGGGACTGGGGAGAAGTCCCTTAATCCCTGGATCACTGCACACTGGGACCTTTAAAAAAAATAAACCCACCCCCCACCCCAACGTATGCAGTCTGACCACACAAGCAGTTTTCTGACATCCACGGTGCCCAGGGACCATCTCACAGAAACTTGCCCCAAGCCAAGGGCTCCAGCATGCCAGGACCTTAAAAAACCAGCAGATGGACTGCATACAAGGTTTTCTGAAATCTCAGTACACAGCTGGAACCAGCCCCACTGTGGTCCCAGAGCTGGGACCCTCAATCTACTGATTGCCAGTCCTAGCCCTGGTACCGCACCAGAGTCTCAATCAGCTAATTGTCAGTTCCAGCTCTGGGACTCCACCTGTCTTGAACTGTCTCCAGTGCTATCCCAGGCCTGATACCGACAATCATAACCTCAGGCTTTCCCTGTACTGGCAAGTTGAAAGCTGGTTGCCCACATCCCAGCATGAACTGGGGCAGTCCTGACAATCAGCTGACTATAGGTCTCAGCCTAGGATCACACCGAGGCCAGTCTGGAGCCTTGTGCACCTGGGTGTCAGAAAAGTTTGTGTGTAACCCATACTTTTTAAGGTCCAGTGCACCAGAGCCCAAGGTTCAGGGAGAGGCTCCCTGATCCCAGGGTCTCCCTGTGCTGAGATGTCAGAAAACCATATGTGCAGCTGGGATCCCCCTGCACTGTCAAGCAGTAATAGTTTGATTTGGATCTGATCCCCCATCCAAAAACTGCATGTTCCTCTATGCACGTGTGACATGGCAGGAGGCATGATTGTTAGGCTCTTGGATCATATCCAATTGCACCATTAAGTTAACATGTATCAGGAACCCCTGTCTTATGGACAGGAAAAGTAAAGCACAAAGATTTAAGACCCACATTGGCAGTTGTATTTAAGAGTTTCTAAAGTCCATTGAAATGATGGATGCCAAAATACCTTAGGGGATCTGAGTCTAAGTGACTTTCCAGAAGTCATGCTGTAGGTCAGTGGAAAGGATAGGAATAGTCTCCATTCCCCAAAATATGAGCCTTATGCCTTTGCATTAGAGCACACTTTCACTATTTCATGGTAGCTTCCAAAACAGAATACACTATGAAAGCATTTGAATATTTGGGAACTATTGGACCTATACCTTCTAGAATGGATAGCAGACAATGTATGCAACTTTTACCCTGATATATTTCTTAGCATTTAAACTCAAATTTGACTTTTTTTACATTGTAGAAGTACTTTCGCTATTTGTCAAAAGAGCTGGGAAGCAATACATTAGATACTTACCTATCAATCAGTCAGAGATGCAAAATGGGAATGTCAGAGATGTAAAAATATGAAAGAGGGTGGCTAAAAACTGCAAAATTGCTATTGGATATTTAAATACAGATGTATTATATGATATTCATCAGAACAAAAGTGGGAGCTTATCAATAAAACACTTGGCAATGGTAAAGAAACCTTTGCTTTGAACAAAGGTATTTCTCTCTACGGTAGCCTCCTACATGTAATCTGTAACCCAACCAGGATAAACAATCCTTATTTAGGATGATGGAAGTTGGGAAAGGCAGACTATGGTTATGGAAGTAGATAGTGACTTATTTAATAATCAATACATCTTATTTTGTATCTTGAAGAGTACCATTTTCAGAGATTTTTAGCGTTGTTCTCAGTGATAAAGTGGTGGTGATAATGGTAGTCTAGTTATCTGCACAAAGAGTCTGAAAAAGCTGATATCTTACTCTTTCAACCATCACTTGAACAAAGTGATGTAGAGTGACTCTATGGATGACCGGGATTTCTAATTTACTCAAGTAACTAGAAGTGTCAGATGGCACGTTAATGGACGCTCTATTATGAAATTATATTTCAGTAAAAGCACTTCAGTTCATATCACCTCTTCTTGAAGCTGAGAATGCATGTGTCAATAAAACAACTTGAGTGCTATGAAATTGCCAGGGACTGAATGCCATTGTGTCGATAAGACCATATTCAGCACTATACTACTTTCCAAGTAGAAGTCCAGTTTTGTTTACCAATTGCAAGAGAAGTGGTCTTGAGAGATTTTAATATTTTTAAGATAAATAGCAGATTATGAATGAAGAATTGTTTTAAGGCACAAGTTAAAATTTGAATTTCAAAACAAAATGCATCTAGGCAGTGAAGAAAACTAAACTGGCAAAATATTATTTTTGTGCTTTAAATTAAAAAAACCACAAATGTAAAAAATGAAATCACCATTTTTTAATATTTCAGAAATACATTCTATGACAAAGTAAATTAAAAAGTAAATATTTAATACTAAATAATAATAAAGATAATTTTGCAAAGATGAAATTAACCACTTTTTGGGTTTTCTGAAGTTGTCTCTATACAACTAGGACCTGGATAAATTAGCCATTGTTCAAGTTTAGTCAAATACAGTACAGCATATTTGGTGCAGTTTAGGATCTTTTGGTAGAATATACTTGTTTATTGTCACAGCAGAAGCAGCAATTAGTTGACATTTCACAGAGCAGTCTCCCAAGAATAATCCTCAGGTACCAGCAACTCCAATAGCTGATAAGACACTGTAAATGGGCATGTCAGAGCGCACCAGAGAAGCACAGGTGTGTCAGGTTTTGCACTTTCCCATGGCTTTTTCTTTTCCTTGAACAACCTTGGCATTTACAAGCATTTTCTCTTCTTTATTGCCTCTGCTTTAATGGCTAAGCTCTTTGCACAGATGGTCAGGACCACAATTAGGACTCCTACGAGGAAAGTTACCAAAGGCCAGAGGAAGCAGTGCAAGAGGACCATCTCATCATGGGTGCGCCTAAGCAGAACATCTTCTGGTCTGTAAAGAAGGCAGGGAGGATGGGGAGAGGGAAAAAATATACACACCAAACAAACCAGCATTAATTCATCATCAGTGGAAGGCATCTGACATGATTACAATAATGACATTTTATTTTCAACACTGTTAGAAAATGATTAAGTGGATCATTCCATTTCATTCATCACTTTAATTTGCAAATATATCATCAAAATTCATAGCAGGCCACCCGGGTATTTTGCCTGCAGTGTCTTACGGACAAACATTCATTCAGATAAAAATGATTTGGGATTTTAGGCTTTCTAGGAGAACTAGTAATCACATCAGACTGTGAAAGATAGTACTGTGTAAAATCAGGGGAGGATTTAACATCAGTAAAATGAAAATGTAATACAATGTTCCAGTACTCCAAGATATCTGTGTCAAATCATTACAGTAAAATGTAATTAAAACTTCCATCGTAGTTCTTATCTGCAATCCCACTGCACAGGGAAGCTATGGAGAGAATTATAAATGCTGGACACGGACAACAGGTAACAGGCACATGGTGTTGGCAGGGTCTGTGTAAAGTACCACTTTTTTCACCAACACCTCCATCCTTCCTGCTTTGTCTGCACTAGACATCTGTGCATGATGAGCAATGACAGAATCATACAAAAACAGGAATGGAAAGGACCTTGAGAGGTTCTCTCGTCCAACCCCGTATTCAAAATGGATCATCTTCTATCTAAACCATCCCAGACAGATGTTTGTATAATTTGCATTCAAACATTTCCAATGGTGGAGATTCCACAGCACCTCTAGATTCCAGTGTTTAATCACCCTCAATCAGAAGTTCTTCATATTAACTTTACTCAAGAAAAGTAGGCTTAAATTGTGACATTCTCAGGGGCCATAGAAAACAACTGATCGCCTCCTTCTTTGTTGACTAGCCTTTTCACATCTGAAGACTTACTGCATCTCCATTCACTTTTCTCTTTTCTAGGCAAAATAATCCACATTCTTTCAGCCTTTTTCTTATGTTTCCTAAGCCACTGATCACGTCTGTTGTTCTCCTCTGGACTCTTTCAAGGTTGTCCATATTCTTCTTAAACTGTGGTGCCCAAACTAGACACAGTTGGGATCTCAGCAGTGCAGAACAGAATGGAGGAAACAGTTCTGTGACTCGCGTCCAACATTCCTGCTAATACATACCAGTATGCTGTTAACATTTTTTACAACGACATTACATTGCTGAGTTATATTCAGCTTGCAGTGCACTATAAACCCCAGGTCCTTTACTGCAGTACAGCAGCCTATACACAGTAAAATCTTTGGCATAAGTGGGGTGCTGGCTATCTAAAAATTCCGGTTATCTGAGAGTTATACCATCCCCAGGCCGCAGTGGCAGTCCACCCTGCCCTGCGCAGATCCCTTTCCCCTCCCCCCGCAGACTATTGGCAGCATCACTAACTAATGTAAACAACAGAAATACTGGATGTGAATGCCAGATAGACTTGGCAAAGTTTCTGGTTGCTAAAATGAGGATTTGTATTGGGGGATATTGGAAATTCTGGTTAGTAAGAGTATTCCAGTTAGTAAAATGCCAGTTAACACAGCTTTTACTGTAGTCATTGTTCATTTAGCATTTGTGCATCAGATTGTTCCTTCCCAAGTATAATATTTTGCTTACTACACTTATTCTTACTGAACTGCATCCCATATGTTGCAGACCAGTTTTCCAATTTATCAAGGTCATTTTTAATCCTAAACCTGTCCTCCAAGGGGCCTGTAACCCCACTCAGGTGGGAAGAATTGAGGCATATTTTTGAAGTAGACAAGGGCTTCATCTCATGCTCATACTGCTATGCACATCTAGTACAAAGCTTCTTCATGTCTCAAGTCCCGAGTGATGCCAGACTGTGGTTTGGCAATGGAAGCAAAACATACATGGGAAACCAAGTGTGAAATCTGCAAACATGCCTAATCTATCAAAATGTACACGTATTTCAAGCCATCAAAAGTCACTGGGACTTAGGCACTTGTGAAAATTTTACCCTTGACTGAGACCACCGACTCCACTGCACTAGTAAAGCAAGTCATGCTGTTATTCAGGTCTGTAACTGGTTAGTTTTTAAAGTGGGCAGAGTTCTCCACAGGACTAGAAATTCAGTTTGGATAAATGCCCAAAGATCAGATGTTTATCTGAACCTCCCATGTCTGAAAACTCAATCTGGAAATCTTACAAAAAAAGTTCTCTTACAGCTGGCTCTCTGCTCCCATTTGGAATGGTAATAATGTTAAATCAGTCTCATTGTATTTGGATATTTCTGCTTCTTTCCCAGAACATCCCCATTAGACCCAGGAAACACTTAAGTACATATAAATAAAAACTATAAAAAGAGGGAACAGAACGTTTTCAAACTTCAAAACTTGTATCAACTGGTATTGCTAAACCTTGAGAGTTAAATACAACTACTATGATTCTCCTCTCCCCAGTAAAAATCAGAAGAACGGCCCTTTGGAAGCAAAGTGGTGAGAAAAAGATTCAGGTCCAGTTATAACACCACGATCCTCTGTAGTTCAATTATATTGTCTCATTATTATAAGACGAAACAAATTTTGTCCTTCAAAATTTGGAGAGACAAATAAAGCCTCTTTTCTCTTTGCCTTACCTAAGGTCACCACAGAATTTATTAAATGCATTATGGCATTTTTTTCTTTCCTGAAAAGTCCTGGCTGAAAACAGAATACCAGGCTACACACAATCAATGCCCTAATTTGACAGGCAAGGTTTACATTCTATGTACAAATCTGATGAAATCACTCCGATATAATTAGTTCAGTGAATTAGCTTGGTAGAATCAGTTCCTGAGGGCAGGGACTGGCCCCTGTATGTATCTGTACAATGCTTAGAATAATGAGAGCCTCATTCTGGCCTCTGGGAACAACTGCAATACAAAAATTTAAAACAACAAAAGAACCAGATAGTCAACAGCACAACAAGTGAAGTGTAGTTTACTGGCATATTTCTAGTTCATACTGGGGCAGTAAATTGATTTAATTCATTCTGTGCATACAAACCCACAAATGTCATCACGCTTTCACAGAAAATACAATATTGTTTCTACTCCATTTATTGTACCTTTAACATTTGACTACCGGAGTGAAATTTGACAACACACTGTTATAAAGACGACCCACTAATTTTGGCTCTAAACTTACAGAAAAAAAACTAAAGTCTTGAAGTATTTTTTAAAGAGTGTGCTAATCAAGGAATAATAAAATAAAGTAGGAAGCAAAAAAACCTAGAAAACTGAATTCAGTTAGGGCACTAAGGTGCAATTAGAGGCAGACTTCCTTTCAATAGTATGCCCTAAAGAATTTGGACAGCACCTGTATAGATCATTGCAGTGATGAATTGGAACATTCCTTATACAATTAATTTCTACTCTTAGCCCCGATCCTTTAAAGGAAGTTTTCCTTTGACTGGAAAAGAGCCAAAGGCTTGCACAGATATTTGGGATTGAAATGCTTGATGAAAGCCTCAGCTATTGTAGTATTTAATCTAGTCCTATTTTTAAATATACATTATTAGTGTAGCATTGTTCTGTGTACTAGGTAAAAAATATAGGTAACAAATCAGAGTTAGCTTGTCTCTTACTCTTCAAACAAACCATGTTAGCACAGAAAGTCTCAACTCCTGGCTGAGGAAGCATCTGCAGTTGATGTGTGATGCTTCTTCGGCTTAATGAAGGGTTTTTAAACCCAAAAGCTTGCTAAGAAAAAATATTCCAACTATCTGAGTTGGTCTAATAAAAGATATCACATTTACCCAAAGAACCTTGTCTGCCTATGTCCTTAGACCAACACAGCTACAACCTGCACCCCCATAAAGTTGTAGAGACATTCATATACTTTGATGCTTGGGAGGGGAGAATGAAAGAAAAAGCCAGTTGGTGACTTTCTTTCTAGCATAAGACTTAGAAGAGGAGAAAAAAATAAGAATTAAAATTGCAAGGACTAGCAGCTCCTAGAGCAAACCAAACCAGGGAACAAAATTGCAATTACAGTATAAAATCATAGCAAAGAGTAGCTGAAAGAGGCAGTATGTCAATGGGACAGTAAGCACAGGCTGAGCAGCAGTGGAAAAGGGAGACATTTGGAAGTCAGTAACCAGATAGAGGGAAGACTGCTTATGGGGTTACCATATTTTCAACAGGGGTGAAGGGGTGGAATATGACCGGGGTGGGGGCAATGATATGGCAGGGGACTGCCCATTCTGTTGCCCCTCACTCCCAAGCCACAGCCCCCACCAAGCTCTGATGTTGTCCCTCAGTCCTGACCCACAGACCCCAGCCCCACCAGTGCCCCTCCCTCCCAAACCAGAGTACCCTGCCCTCCTGGGCCATGCTGGTTCCCCTCACTCCTGATTTGCAAACCACTGCTGCCCCCCAGCCCTGCCAGTGACCCTCACTCCCAACCCACAGCACCCTGCTCTCCCCAGCCCTGCTGGAGGGGCCCCAGCTGCCCCCGTCCCAACCAGGCTGGATCACAGTGGCTTAAAGTGAGTCTGGCCCTGGTGTGGGCTAGAGGGAAGAGGAGGGGAGGCTTGTGCCCCCACCCCCCCGCCAGCCTGAGCAAGGAGGCCTGGTCATGGCCCACCCCACACCCTCCCGTCCCACAACATCTCCTGGCCACTCCACTCCTATAAGCATGGGCACCAGCCCCTGTGCTGGCAGCTCAGCCACAGGCATCCAAAGTAGCCCTGCCTCCTTCCCCTGCTGGAGAAGACAGGCAACTCTCCTGCCACCACTTCCCTTCTGCAGCCCCAGCCCCACCCTCCAACCCAGACTTACCTGCCTGCAGCTCCTGGGGTGAGTGCAGACACACCTGCCTGAAGCTCCCTGCATACAGTCACTCCTCCCCCTGCTCCCACCAGTGGAGCAAAGCAAAAACCTGGACATTTGCTCAGATTTGGAAAAACCACCTGGATGGTGATAGGACTCAAAAAGAGGACATGTCTGGGAAAACAGGACATACGGTAACCCTACTCCCAGAATCATGGACCCAGGAAAGGAATGGACATAACTGCCAGTGGAGAGAAGCAAACTGATATTTAACAATGGGACAGAGCTAAGGAGTATGAAGAAAACCATGATAGCATTCACAGATACCAAGGGAACAGACAAGGCACCATCCAGGAAGGGCAACCAGGATGGCAAGCATCTGGTGTGGTAAAAGCACCATCTGGACAAAACAGAATGAAGCTGGAGAAGGAAAACTGCCAAATGAAACATCAGTGGACTGGAAAGCACTAGGGGTGCACCAATAGATTTTGGGGGCTGATACCGATAGCCAATATTTAAGGAGGAAAAATGACCAATACCAATCTAATTTCTGATACAGCTGCATGCAGCTCGTAAGTCTGGTGTGGTGGAAGGGGAGGGGGAGGGAAGCAGTGTGTGTGTGTGGGGG
>NW_017729022.1:27632238-27634262 GCF_001723915.1 Gavialis gangeticus | reverse complement strand
CTGGGCGCAGGCCAGAGCTGCGGCTCATTGGAGGCGTGCATCTCACCACTGTGTGCACCCTGGGAGGGCAGGGTGGTTGTGCCCCCGGATCTGCATGGGGCGGGGTGGGTGGGCTACAGCTGTGGCTCAACCAGTGCCTCCCCCCATGCACCAGGAAGAACTGGGGCTGATCCGGGTGGGCGGTGGCAGCACTGGGGGCAGGGCTATGTCGAAATTTGGGGTGGTTGCACCCCCTCTGTCGTCCCCTCCCAGTGCCACCGCCGCTTGCCCTGAGCCCAGCCCTGCCAAGAAGCCATTGTCTAACCTCTCTCATAACTACTCAGTCAACTCTGATACAACACAAAATATAACACCCCAACCTGCCACAGATAAAGAGGTGTGGCCACAGCAGCCAATGTCCTGCTGCTGTAAACCTTGTCATTATTTGCTCAAGAGATCCCAGGAAGAAGAAAACCCCTCCCCCCTACCACCTGCACCACAGAGGAAGGCAAAACCCTCAGAGTCCATACCAGCCTGACTATGGGGTAAAAATTCCTTCCAGAGACGGAGACCCAACATCACAACATCAAGTCTAAATCAAGAAATATATAAAATGTTCCCTGGGTACATGGATGGAGACACCTCATACTTTCCTGAAGATCTTTGTAGATGGTACACATATAGCAGGGTAGCAGACATCAATATTGTGAGGTATCAAGCTTCCTTATTGAATGCTAAAGCTATGGAAGTATAAAGTTTTATGATGAGTGTGTGTGGATTAGGACAAATTTAAAGTTCTAGTCTTTCAAGAGGAATCTGATATGATCCTGGAGCCTTTTAGAAAGAAATCTTAATGGTCACAGAGAAAGAAAGCAATAAGAATTACACTGACTATTCATATCAGCTGAAAGGAACCTTCACAAAATGGCTGCAGGGAATGGTATTCCCATTATAGAGGAAAAGTAGCTAATGGGAAGAGAGCTACTTTACCAACACTGCATGGTAGCCTTGTAATTGTAGAATAGCAATCACCTCCACAAACCCTCCTCTACAACCACTAGGTCTAGTGACCAAGCTAACTTTCCATGATGGGCCAGAAAGCAATGGAAACTCAGCAGGAACAAGGTTGTCATCACCTGGCCCTATAGAACTGCCTACCTAAAAACTAACCTGAAGATTAAGTAACTCTTTCAGGCTAATTGTGACAATTTAAAAAGGTGTTTTTAGTAAGCTATGCAGATCCTCTACAATATAATGTACAATAAAAGAAATTAGAAAGAAAATCTGAATCAGCATTAATCAGATTAATCCAACATCAGAATGTCATTAGTGATTATATGAGATTTGCCCATGAGAGTAGAATTTTACCTCTTCTGAGCTTTTTGGTATCTTTGTGCTACAGCATCAGTCAAGGATGAGAACAATCTCCCTATCTCTTGAAGGAAAGTTATTTAATTATCACACAGAGAGATTACAGTCACCATATCTCTATTACTCTCTGAAGAAATCTGCTGTGTATATAGACAAAGGATTTGAGGAGTTGTCTAAAGATGTGTTTGATACAAATGAATGTTTGGGGAAAATTAAAATGCTCGCATGCCTTGGGACATCTTATAAAAGATTCTATAATAAACACCAACAGATAAGTAATAAACCCTACTTGGGGAAAACATTCATAATGCCACTCAGGACTTTACAATCCTCATCTGGTTTGTGGGATATAGTCTATTTGCCACAATGATTTATAAAAGGATATTTTATTAACAGTGCTCATGGTGGAACTAATTATTCGAACTGAACAATCCCAGTATTGCTCCAAGTTGCAGATGGTTCAGCATGACTTCAATCAGATCTTTTATACTGGTATTTAATTTTTAGTTTTGGCTTTAAGGCATGTGCAGTAGAAAAAGGAAGTGTACTTATATGAGAATATGGACACAACCATGATATATATGTGTGTGTGTGCGTGTGTGCGTAATAGCAACACACACAAATATAGTTATCTAGCAACACGGACAGACGGATGAGTTTGTGGGGGGGGGGGG
>NW_017729022.1:27623787-27632126 GCF_001723915.1 Gavialis gangeticus | reverse complement strand
GGGGGGGGGGGGGGAGAGAAACAAATTGTACCCCATGCTAATATCTATTTGAGCTATGTAGTTTGCATATGGTATGCAATTTTTTTCTTCAGTTTTGCTGACAAGATGATGGGCATGTGATAAATTAGATTAGATACAGACTGATACATGCACTCATAGGCCGTATGCAGATGAGCACGGCCATGTGGTTTGTGGTGCTGCAAATACATCTGTGGTGCTACATACCACACAGCACTGGTTCCCTGGGAACAAGTAGCAGCAGTGTAAGGTGCGCCACCACTTCTTGCCCCCAGGAAACCAAATGCCCATGCTCATGTGGATACAACCATATATTTTATGTTTATCTATATTCTATTTATGATGGACAAGGCTCAAAACTTTAGATATCTGGTATGATATTTTGTTCCCTGACAGAATTTCTAATGAGGCATGCATGAAGCAGATGCAAATTTATGTCAGATGGAGCAACTGTCCCAAAATTCTCCCAGCTGGTTAGGGGAAGCAGAGATGCCAATGAGATCTTACTAAAGACACTGCTGGGAGATGAGCACGGGAAGAAGGAAGAGTAACAGAACAGCTTATTCAGCTAGGTCTCCAGTCACCACAGAGCTTCCCCAGGGGACAAGGCGTTAATTGCTAATATAAGTTCCTCAGAAATGTAAAGGATTGTGACAAAACAAGCAGAAGAAGAGAGAAATGAAAATTGTTTCAGGATTTCTTCAGTTATACTAAAAGGCAAAATGGAAGGCACAACCCATCTCTCCCTTTCGCCCTGGCCCCCCCCGCCCCAGTTTGTACTTTAAGAGACAAATGCTTCAGTGTTAGTTTTATTGTAGATGCAAACAAATAGATGTAGCTTGAAGTTTTGTTGTACTGCCCAACAACAGCAACTAGAAAATAACATTCCCAGACTGATGAAGATTTCCACCAGCATCAGCTTCATATCCCATCTTCACCAGGAATCCAGGTGAACAAATACAACACAACAGCAGGGGCACCTTCCCAGTTTGAATGTAGCAGTTAAAGTTTGACTTTATTCTGCTAATCAGGTAATGACTATGCTCTCCCCAGATAATGAATTAATCTGTGTGTCAAAACTACTACCGTCTCATCCCCATCAAAATGTTACCCTACCTGAGAGAGAGGAAGGGAGCCATGTTAGTCTGAGGTGAGGAAGAAGGCGGAGCAGGGTGGCACTTCAGAGGCTAATCATTTAGAGATGTATATGCTTTCATAGACAACAGCCTACTTCCTCAGATGCTATGAAGCCACATCTTAGCACACATGTAGTTAAAGCAAACATTTTTCCTTAGAGTGAATGTACCCACAGAAGGATAATACAAAGAGAAAAGCAGCAACACCTATTATTAGCAATTCCTAGAAATACTGCAGAATGAAGTGCTTGCCAAAGGCAAACTCTGTCCACGGTGGGGATTTTGGCCAGTCACTGGTGAAACAGCAAAGCTCTGACTGCATTGCTGCTTGCTACTGCTTGTCTCAGCTTGGGACACAAGTAAATTGTAGCTGATGTCTGATAACTGCTTTGCCTGTCTAGAAATGCAAAACTCTAAAACTTTTGGTTCACAGATGATACCTTTTATTAGACCAACTAAGAAATCACACACACAAAAAAATCTTTTTTGCAAGCTTTTGGGTGCACACACCCTTCCTCAGGCTCAGGGAAAATAAAAGATGGTAAAGAGTCCCCATAGGTAGAAAATAAATTTCATTTTTGCACAAAGGAAGCTAAGGGTGGAAGTCTGTTCCTCTGGATCCATGAGAGTGTCATGGGAGTAACACTGTCCATGAGAGTGACATTGCCTGTCTAGGTAAGATGTTTGCTAGCTCATACCTACAGCAGTGGCTGGCCACTTAATGCTGTAACCAGGTGAAAATGACAGTACAGACAAGGCTAAAAAAGGAAAAATTAGTAAGGAGGAAATGTTATTTTGAAAAAGACTCTCAACCTGGAAAGTACAAACACCGAAGGAGAAAGGTTGCATTGAAGTAATTTAAAAATGTAGAAAGCACCTTTTTATTGGCACACATCTTTGGTTGATGCTTAATGCATGTCATCAGGACTCATAGTAGAGATGATATCTTTTGATTTTTCCAAATAAATTGTTTAACTACATGTCATGTCTTTATGTTTCTGTCTCTTCTCTTGTTTTCAGTACTTGTACTGTTTGAGGTCATGGCTTGCAGGGGTCAAGGTTTTCAAAAGTAAGGGGGGGGATCAACTTCTAGTTCCCTTATTTTAAGGCCCTTAAAAAGGGCAGATTTTCAGGTAGTAAGTACTTGCAGTTCCTGAAAGAGTCCCCTGTAATATTCCTCAAGTTAAACACCTAGAAAATAAAGCAATAAAAATCCCTAGCTGCTTTTCAAAATCTGGGTCAATGACTTCTTACACAGATTGGTCTAATTAAGCCTTTTTCTTGGTGATTTTAGCTTAATCCATAATATTAGATTCCTTTTTGCCTCTCCTCTAAGACTTCCCCGTTTCTTGTTTTGGGGTTTTGTTGTTCTCCCGCCCTGGCGGGGGGTCGGGCTAGAAGATCTACTATGTCCCTTCCAACCCTAAATCTATGAAACTATGAAACTATATTTCTGTTACTCTGTCTCTCTCTCTTGTTCCTTCTTAAGGACTGTTGCCACAAAAGCAATTACCTCTACATTTGGCTTTCAACTGTAAAGTGTTTTCTTGTTTTCTCTTTCCCTTATCTACTTCTTCCACTATTCTATTACTTGCAGAACTCCCTGTAATCATAACTCACCTTGTGTAGGCTTGCACAGGCTCTGCTGTACGTGGCAGTCCAGAGATTTTCAGTTACCCATCTTGTATGTCTCTGATGGTCACCTCGCTTCCCTCTCAGCTTAAGCCCTAGTTCCACTTACCTAGCTGAAGTGCCTTTCAAGATCACGAAAGAGGTCTGTAAATTGACTAAGACAATGCATGTATCCTTTTCATTCTATATACTGCCATAGAGCTTAATCTGTATGGGTTCATTTTTAAAGGACAGAACTTAAAAGTTATATTTATTTTTAGCAGTACTTTGTTTGGCAAGCTGTAGCTTTAAGAGGCTTTCACATGAGCCATTTGGAACTGGTTGGCATTATCTTCTGCAGCAACTCTCGTGTGATACAAGGCTAAAGAGTCAGAACTCAGACACTAAGAAAAGCAAACGTCCGTTAGACTCCTTAGCTTTGAGTGATTACTGACTGCTAACAAGCAAATTGCAGTGTGTCCCACCACCTATTACCAGACAGCTATGAGGATGCGTGATTCAATTCACATTTTATCTTACATAGCAGGCATTGTATGTGGCTATAGGTGAGCCAGTAATCGTTTCCATAAATATGCATTTAAATTCAAAGCAATCTGGATTCAGCCTAGTATGCAACTGCTTCATGTTCACTTCCCACAAAGTTAAGTGCATTACTAAGACAAAGACTCATTTTTATCATTTACATTATAGTTGTGCCTAGAGACTCCAACCAAGTCTGGGGCTTCATTGGGGTATGCAAACAAAAGCACAGAAATCTTCAGGCTCGGACAGTCTGTTACTAAGCATCTGTACAGGGCCTAGCACAACACAGAGGGTTTTCTACATGATAGAAGGTGTCAACACCAAAGGAAATTTTTAGTTTTTAAAGCTTAATGTGATGACAAGACAAAATAAGATTCCAGTTATATCCTATATAATTATCATCAATCGGCAATCCCTCCCAATTGAGGACGATTGCTTTCTCTGTAGGTCTGAAGGTGGCTGATGAGGATCAACAGACTAATGCAACTTGAGCACGTACTTCTGTACAGGGTGGGTGGCTCTGGATTCTTGATTCAGCCTGTAATGCACCGTTTCTGCCACTCCCACTTTTCCATCACCTGTTATTGTAATAAGGTTTCAAAATACTGAGATTCTTGTAATACACTCTTCCTCCATTTGGGGCAGTCCTGGGTGATATTCTCCCACAAACTGATGTCAATGTTGCTTTTTTTTCAAGTTGGCCTTGGGGACATCCTTTAAGTGCTTTCTTTACCCTCCTCTTAAGCATTCGCCTTGACTGAGCTGGGAAAATAAAACTTGCTTTGGGAATCTGGAGTCGGACATCCAGATGATGTGGCCAGCCCAGTGAAGTTGAAGTCGGATGATCATCACCTGGATGCTTGTGGTATTTGCTTGTGAGAAGACACTAATGTCGGTGCTTCTGTCTTCTCACTGGATTTGAAGGATCTTTTGCAGACAGCATTGATAGTACTTCTCCAGCAACTTGAGGTATCTCCTGTATGTTGTCCATGTCTAAGCTCCATACAGTAAGGTGGGGATCATAACTGCTTGATAAACCATAAGCTTGGTTTCGGATCTGATGTTACGATCTTCAAACACCTGTTTCCTTAGGTGTCCAAAGGATGCACTTGTACATTTGAGGTAATGTTGGATTTCTTCTAGCCTTATAGGTAACAGCTTTTGTAGTTAATCATACTACAAAGATGATCCACAGGTGAGCCTGGGTCTTAAACAGATGGTCATTATTTGTTGGATATGTTAATTCTTAAAATCTTAAGTGAATGTGTGGGTACAGTATCCAGCACCAGAATGCAATAGAGTACTAAGCTTGACTGGTTCATCTGCCAAGCTGAACCAAAAACCCAGAGCATTTTATCACGTTGAGGGAATATATTCACACAGCTAAAAAAACAGCAATGCCTTACAGAGGAGCCATTAATTCAATGCATGTCAAAGCATTTGTCTCAGGGAAGAGAATGATTTTTGCTCTTCTCTGTACAGATCTATGGAGTTCCTAAAGAATTGAATGGGATGGAGAAGGAGTTAAACTGTGGAACCATGTCAGTTTAACTATTTTTCTTAACTCAGAGAAATAAAAAGGCAGTATATCCACCTTTCTTCCCTTTCCAAAGAGTTCCCACCTCTCACTGACATGGAGGTATCAATTTTGTTTGTCATCACTGTGTTTTTGGGGTTTTTTTTTAAATATTGAGTGATCTTGAACACCTCCAATTTTGTAAGTTCAAACAAAGCACAGTGAAAAACAACCTTCCAAAAATTAGGTTTCCTTATGGTATCTCAAGTTCAGGTCCCCAAAGCACCTAGAATCCTTGTCTATAGCATGTGAACTTTATTTTTTTAGTCACTTATTTTGTTCTTCAAAATACAGGAAGTCAAGTTCAGCTGGATATGTCCCTCTGCTAACTGCACTTGAAAATCTGGCAGGCTCCCACAGTGCTTTAAGACTGGCTCAGTAATCAAGGATCCAGTTTTTACCATGTGTGTCTTGCCCTATGTGACCTTTGGCAAGATGTCAAATTTAGCCTGAGAAAGTAGGACACTCATGATTAGTTCTGATGCAGTACAGGAAGTTTTACCTCCGATTTCCCCAAAAAGGTTTTTTTTTTTTTAAAGAAAGCTGGCTTGTTCCCTCTCACTTGTACAAAATATGGGGAATTATTTTAGAGGCAAGGAATTTATGGATGATCTCTCTTATTGGACCAACTCCATAATTTCGATACAGTCAAGGCTTTCAAATGCAAAGCATTCTTTAGGGAAAGATTTTGTGGTTTGGCTTTCCAAAGGAAAGTGTCACAGGATTCTATAGGGGAGACAGTCATAGGGTTTTTCTTTAATTACTAGTACAATAAACAACAGAAAAAAGTAAGAGACTTCCTTTTCCTCCACCTTCCCTGTATGCAAAATTGTCTTGCCTTGCTCTCTTCTTCTTCCATGGAAGGATATTAAACACTGCTTACTTATTGTGGCAAAGTGGGACTCCCCGACTAGCCACAATGCTAGTTTCCCCACTTGCCTTTGGGCATGCCACCCACCTGACTCACCTGCCATGCCTTGTTCTTAATTAATTAGGATGTTAATTAAGGTGGGAAGCTGCCCACTCTTGCCCCGATGCCATGGGGCACTATCTGTGACTCCGTTCCTCCCCTACACCGCAGCCCAAGCCTCACAGATGGCATCCACGGATGTTAATCTCACCGGCCCCACACTGGGCCCCAGAATCCTTCAGTCCAGACCCCTACAGGATCTCTCCACTCAGGCAGCCTACTCTGCCTTCATTTGGGCTGCCTAGCTCCCTGAAACTATTTCCCCTCTCAGGTATAGTCCTCCTGGGACTCCGGCCACACAGGCCCTGGCCTCGCCTCCAGGGCCAGTCGGAACCCCAGGCACTCAGCTCTGGGCATCCCTCGTGGTGGGCCCCCAGCCCTTTTGACCGTTCTGGTCCTGGCCCCAGCACTGACCAGTCAAGGTTACTCTACATCAGACCTCTACCACTAGGCCCCTCACTCTCTTGGGTCCGCCTTCTGGCCCTTACTAGGGGTTGTGGGAGCTGGGGTAACTCACACCACAGCTGCTGTTCCAGAGTCTCACAGGGACTCTCACTCCTCCCCTGGAGCAGCAAGTCATTGTGCTCAACTACAGGTCTTGCTTTTGACCCACACTCGGCCTCCCAGAGGTGGAGGACTTACTGGGGTCAGGACTCGCCCCTATCTCTCGGACTGAGCCCCCTTACTTGGTCTCTGGTCCAAACTACAGCCTCAGGTGTCCAGAGACATACCTAGGCCTACTCCCTTCACTTGGGGCTCCACACTACCCCCTCACTTGGGGCTACCTTTACTTGGGGTCCTATACCCCACAGGGCTCAGGTGGCTGCAGCCGTGCCTGGCCCCCCAACTACCTCTGGTGTTACTTAACCCACACGAAGGTAAGGGCTAGGGTTAAGGTGCCCCTACATGCCTTTCACTGGGGTGCTAACTGGCCTGGCATTTCCTGGGGGCTCCCGCACCACTGAGAGCCCCACCAGGCCACCCACTCCTGGCAGGGTGCAGTTTTAGGTCATGCTCAGGACCAGCAGCCTTCTAGCCATCCCCTACAGCTCCTGCCCTTACCTCCAGGTCGTTGGGGAGCCTTGCAGCCAGGCAATGTTACTGCCTGGCCGCCAGCGGCGAACTACGCTGTTTATATAGGTGGCCAGAGATCTAAAATGGCCGCCGCAATCAAGTACCTGCTGGCTGCTTGGCTCCACTCTAAGTGGCAGGCACCCACAGTGCCCTGCCACACACCTTCCCCCTTAAAATAGTTCCTGGGGAGGGTTTCCCCTGCTGCTCCTCCCAAACTGGCTCCCCTCACAGCCTGAGAGCCCTCAAGTGGCAAGCACCGCCCAAAGGTGCTCCACCACACTTATACAGTCCAGTCCCAACAAAGTAACAAGCACGGTTTCATGACAAATGAATCACAAACATAAACATTTACTAATCTGCAATTTTGATCATGTCAGTAAGTTAAATTAAATCCAGAAAAGGTATAAAACTGCTTCTTGGGGTTTTATTATAATTTTTTCAAGAGAGGGAAGATTAATCTACTAAATACCAGATCTTTTACAGTATGTGTCACCACCATATCTCTGTATTTACTATACATTAGGGCATGTATTTAAATGTATAGGAAATATCTCTGTATTTACTATACATGTAAAGGAACAAAAAACTCTTCCACATAAGGGAAAAATACCAAATGGAAATTATACACACACTGTTTCAAATCAAGAAAGAGGTTTTTCCATCAGTTCTTTGAGTGTGTTTCTACTTACCAACCCAACTGTTGTTATCATAAATCTAAAAATATACACAGCTAAGCATTTTACACTTTTCTGTGTATTTGACCTTTCCAAACTCTTCCCTATCTCTGCATAAAAGGTGGTGTACCCTTAATATCTGTAAACCATTTTAGGAGAATCAAACACCCTTCTATCCTATAAAAATGTCTGTATGATCAGAAAAGGCATTTGCCAGTACAGTTTAACTAAGTAATATAAGATTTAGCCATCCAAGGAAAAAGCAATGTGCAGCCTAATCCATTACTGCTGCCTAGTTGATGAGAATACTGCTGATGCTGAAAATAATAAAGATTTGTGCAGACCCCTCTGCCTTCAGACTCCAGTTTGGCCAGCTCCACAGATTAGCTGGAAGGTCGTTGATACTAACCAGCAGCAGTTTCGTCTGGCGCAAGTTACAGGAAGAATTGGCCACAGAGAGAGTATTATGTTACTTGGTGAATGCCAGTTGTATCTGTGGTCTAGCAAGGCCTGAAATGGCAATCGCATTATATAAGATCCAGCGTCCAAGCAATGAAATACAAAGCACCTCTGACTTGCCATGCTACTAATACAGTCTCTTGGTCCCTAGCCTACATGGCTGATCCCAGAACAGTGACAACCCACTACCTGCTGAATTCAAGTGTTCTGAGCCCTTCTTGCCCCATATAATGAATCTACAGATCCTATTTTAAGGCATCTCCCTCCCTCCCCCCCCC
>NW_017729022.1:27616322-27623542 GCF_001723915.1 Gavialis gangeticus | reverse complement strand
TCCCCCTTCTTTACTCCCTTCAGATATTTGAGAATTTTTACCCTTCTTCCCTTAGGTCTTGATCCTTCAAATACTTACCCATGTGTAGGTGCTTACACTGGACTACCACGAACAGCCCTTCTAATTCCAACAGAATTCCTTCTGGGAGTAAAATTAAGCATCTCATTAAGTGCTTGCTGGCTCATAGATTTATTTACACTATACCTATTTAGAGCTGGGATTATTGATTTCTTGTGCTCATCTTGTGCAAACATATCATCAGTTCTTTGCTGCTTGCCACTGAACTTTCTTCAGTGCATCTACAACTTTCTGATAATTAAACACTAGTTTCAGAGAGTTCTGTTGAAGATGTATAGCATATATTTCTGGTCACCACAGAGAAATAGACAAACAGAAAAAAAAGAACAATGACAAAGATCAATTCCTATCCCAGAAATTCCTATGCCAGGAAAATAAATATGAGGCAGCAGGTTGACTGGTTTAAGCTATTCATCTCTCACCATGTGTATAAATCCCATTACTGTTAATGAAAGTTGAACAGGTCCCCAAACAGAAAACTAGTCACATAAGTGGACTTGCCTGAAGCTAAAACCTTCCACTTTGCAAGTATAAATGAATGAAGAATGATTGTTTTGTGAACATTCATTAATCTAATCTGTAGCAAAGCTTTGATTAATTTCCCGAGTGAATACAGTTCCTCTTAGTGGCACTAATTTGTAGGATTCCTTCCTCTTTTGGGAAGAAACCTTAAATTTGTCAAGGCACAGAATTTGGTGTTTTGGTAGTAAAAGTCAGTTTTTTACAACACTTATTCTGGAGAAAGTTTACTTTCAGCTTCAGGTAAAATTTTAGCAACCAAAATGAAAAACACTGTTGTATCTTCGAGAGTTTTCACTAGCAGCAAGAATTCTCTCATATTTTACCAACAAGCTATAAACTCTTCAAACATTTTGCTTAAAATAAAAACAAAAAAGAGCAGAGTATGAAAAGGCTGTGCATTTATGTCTAGCTATGTAAGTGTAGGTGGTTACTTACCTTAGATGCTGGTTAAAATAGCATGTAAATGGCTGTGAACCAACTTCCTCTTTCCAGTACTCCTGCCAGTGTGCAACAATTTCAGAGTTCTTCTGATTTTCTCTTGCACAGGGAGGAATGAATGAACACTGTCAAAACACATTCCAAAAATGGAGTTACTTATGCACTCAGCAATGCATATTCCTCTGGACTTACCTCACCAAATTCACAAATACTAATAAAACTGGACCTAAAACAAGAGAAAACAGTAAGCAAGCTAGCATCCCTTGATCACAAGCTGCTTTATATTTGTACATGCTAGGAACATTTTAAAAGATTGTTTTTATTACATTTTGCTCTCTCTCATTCCACCCTTCCCTCCCCTGTAACATGCTACTGTTGACATTCAAAAAAATTTTTTTCAAGATATGTTCTAGCTAGCTATATTATTTGCAGATATTATCTCAGTATTTTTAAGGAAGAAAATTCAGGAGGTTAAAAGTCAATTCAGCAAATATGCTTAAATCACACTGAAGGTTGAAGGGCTTCTTTAGATGCTTTGCTGAAGCTTTTAACACAATTTAGTAACTGGTTTATTGTTTAAAAAATATGTATGCCTCACTGAACATACATATTCCTTCTTTTCTTCCTCTTTCTTCCTTCATTTGGATTCTCTCTCTCCATCCCATTTGTTCAATCCAATATGAATAGCTAGCACTACAAACAATCGTATTAGTTTAACATAAATAATAGACAGAGCAGGACACTGAGCCAAAAGATGCACTGACATGTACAATGTGCATGCTTCAACCTGTGGTCTCTTTAAAACTGGGAGCTGAGGTAGCAGGATGTGACAAGTAGGGAGCATGCAACTGATGAGAAGTCCAATATAAAGATGAACACCCTTCCCCCCAAAAGTGATATGTACAGTGAACTGGAAGTCAATCTCCATTAAATCATTGCTTGAATTTTTGCAGCGTAAAAAAAGCTCTCCTAGGAATTCATCATGCTGATCAAGTGAAACCTGAGTGTGCCTGTCAGCACCTGCAGATATCATCAGTAGCTCCTATATTCACACCTGGAAAATGCTGCAAATTCTCCCTCATTCCTTTCAAGTAGAAACATGCTTTTTTGGCAGCAAAGCATCCTCATTTTCACATGCATTTTGTGTCACTCTTGGGCAGAGCTGCTTGCATAACTGTGAGATAATCCTGTGAGATTCTTTTTGTCTTGACATATAAAAAAAACATGAGCAGCATCATGCTTCTTTCAGATACTGATTCTTGAAACAGATGATATAATACAAAATTGTCTATATTCTGCTGGAGTTGGGGTGACATTGTAATTGTGAGGGTTCAGGAAAAATGCACAAGAGAAAAGTTTTTGTGAGCAATATCCTTTATTAGACCAAAAGAGATAAAGACAAGCTTTTGGGTATGAAGTACCCTTCCTCAGGTCTCTCAGAAAAAGGCAGACACATCATGAACTATATACCACATAGAACACAGGCCTTTATTATAGGACCATAGCAAGGTAGGGCTGGAAGGGATCTCATGAGATCATCTAGGCTGGTGCTCAGCTCAAGGCAGGATCATCTCCGACTAAAAAAAAATATTCCAAGTAAGCATCTGTCTACCCTGCTCTTTATATTCTGCTATTTCAAATCATATAGCTTCTCCTGGCGCACATTTTTTCAGATTGACAGTGCAATTTGGAAGCTCTTTTGCTTTGAAGACTGCCACATCCACATGATGCATTTCATTTCAGAACCTGTTAGTTGAGGGGAAGGGGAGGGTATCCTATTAAAGAGAGTAGTTGGGGAAGAGGCTTCTGCACTTGCCTACTATGCCGCGTAGCCTAGAAGCAGCACAGGCCATTGTATGGAGAGTGGGGACAAAAAGGGATAGTTCCTCAGCTTCCTACTAAATTATGTTTATTTTCTTGTATGCTTCTCACTTGGGGCCATAGCTCAGCTCAGCCCAGTCAGTGTTTGGCGGTCACTAAGCTGGATTGTTCTATTATTTTCTGGTGTTCTCTAGCATTTTTTGTTGAATAAAATTTTCAAGCATGTTTCCAGGCTTCACACGAAAAGCAAGCCACAAGGACTTCCTGGATAGAAACTTCCACACAACATGTGCAAGATCTCTTATTTTTCAGGTCAGCTGAGCTGGCATAGCACAGCTGAAGAAAAACCACCACTGTAATGTGAGCTTCAACATAGGCATGGTCAGCATGGAGACAGAGTGTAGTACAGGCAGTCCTTGACTTACAATGTTTCAAGTTACAATGTTTCACACTTACAACGTTTATAAATTGACACCGTTTCAACTTTATGATGTCAGTTTTGACTTTACAACGCTTGATCTGACGTCACACCAGTGAACAAGTTCGCTGCGTTGCCCATCTCCCTGGAGAACATCTGTCCAAACTTCCTTGGACACTTTCTTTAAGAAAGCAGATAAAACTCCAGAAAAACCTGCAGCCAAGACTCCTGGGAAGACTCCAGCCAAGAGCCCTTCAAAAAGTCCAGCAAAGTCACCTCAAAGAAGCCCTTCCAAATCAATATGCTTGCTATTTACAGTATAAATACATTAATGTAACTATATTATTCATCTATAATTGATCAAGCACAAAATTCTGGGGTATTTTTAGTGAAAATAGGGTATCAGGCCTTGGTTCAGGAACAAATCTCCCATTTATAACGTTGTTTCTTATGAGAAAATTGATTCCGAGTTACAACTTGTTGCCTTAAGACGTGTTTTCCAGGAACCAATAGTGTCCTAATTCTGAGGACTGCTTGTATATATTTATAAGCAATGTATGCAGCTCAGATGCTCTGGTGGTTATTGCTCTTGAATCTAAACAGGCATAACAGAGTGGGGAGGAACCGACAACAAAACAAAACAATGGCAAAAGATAAGGTACAGCTTATGACCAATGGTCCTTCAGGCAACAACAGAAGCTATTAATTGAGAATATTCCATAACGGCTCCACGCAGGCTGGCAAGGTTTACTCTTCCCATCCCTGTGCCCTGGAGGAAAGGAGGAACCCAGCCAGAAAGAGGCAGGTCACAAAATGTACACATGGTTGAGTGAGTCACTGGCGGGGCTTGTCCAGGGAGCAATTTTGCTAATTATTCTACCAGTACAGGATATAAGGAGAACGCACTTCAGCAGGGCATCCTGCCTCTCTCACCCCTGAGATGGAGGTAACTGAGCTAACAGAAAACTGCAAAAGTAGAAAACGAAGATGAAGATTGAAGTGAAGAAAAATTAGGCATATAGACTGGTTTTATTTTTTGCCCTTGGCTCTATGGGTTAAGTACCTTTGGGTAATTAAATAAATGCTTTGTTTTGAAAAAGCTGTTCCTGAATCACTTGAATGCAGTTGCTGTTGCAGGCTTCCCAGAAAAAGGACTTGCACCTGCCAAAACTCTACTGGGCCTGCCAGGGTAACACAGATGATAAAGGGAGGGAGGGCAGGGGAGGGGAGGGGAAAGTACTGAGACCCAAGAGATGTAGGAGTGACTGGACAGTAGAGTATCACCAAAGGGAGAAGCTGAGAGGAATGAAAAGGGTATTTAAGGCATAACTTGCCCAATAACTATGACAATAAAATACTTACAGATCTGCTGCCAGAACTTCAAGGAAAATCACCATCATCTTTATATAATGCAAGACAGTCTAACTTTTCAGCAGCTGAGGGCCATGGGCTGCAGTCCTAAGGGCCACACAAGGCATGTGCTGTAAATCAGGGGATCTCCCTAACCATGTTGGCAGCCCCCCTTGCATCACAGGCAGCTTGGCTACCCTCACCACAGCACTCCTCTCCCCTCCCAGCCACCTGCCTCTTATGGCCAGCTCCAACAGCCTGGCTCCTTTACCTACCATGCATACAGCACGGGCACCCCAGCTCCCTCCCCCTGACTTCCCAGCCCCCAGAGGTGGGCGGGGGAGACTGGAGGAGGGCAGGGGAGCCTGAAGAACCTGGCTTCCATGGCAGGAACAATGGCAGGGAGGTGGACAGTAGTGACCATACCTGAGCCCCATGCTTATCCTTTGGGGACTGTATGCCGCCCACAGGCTGCCAGCTGGACAGCCCTGATGTAACCCAATTCATGAAGGGAGGGAAGAGACAGGTAAGAGATTCTGGAAATAGTTTTCTCTTCCTCTCAGCTACCATTTAGTCTAGTATTAGTAAGGTCTATTTTGCCTAACAAGTATCTGTGCAATACTGATTAACTGTGTCAACTGGCCCAAACCAAGATCTGGGCTTGGCTGTGCTTGGTACCATCCAAATTAATGGAAAGACACTGTCCATGCCCAAAAGTGCTACCCATCTGAACAAATAAGCCAAACAAACAAAGACTGGAAAAGACCCCGAGAAGTAAAGGGACTTACCCAAGGTCACCCAGCAAGTCAGTAGCAGAGCTGGGAATGGACTTAAGACCTGTGGAGTCCTGCCCACAAGATCACACTTCCCATCAGTTTCCAAGCAGAACTGAGTGTTCAGGAGCTTGTATTCATTACAACTATGAAGACTAAGCCTGCTGTTTCCATTGAAGACCATGGCAATTCTCTCCTATTTCAGAGGAGGCAGCACTGAGTCTGAGGCTTATGTGAAATTACGTTTTTTCCCCCCAAACCTCAAAACGAGAGCTTAAAAATATATGCCAAGGAAAAGAAGAAAGTCTCCTGCCTTGTATCCATTTCATTTGTCTATGCTTTTCACCTCTCTATTCTTTGGTTACAGTATAGCCTCTCCTTGCAGAAGGTAATATATAGTTATAAATATCAGAGTGATCATAGAGTCACAGGACTAGAAAGACCTCAAGAGTAATTTAGTCCAATGCTACTGTGACTCAGAGCTGAGCAGAGGTTTCTGCACCCACAAAAAACAAGTGCTCACTACCACATAATCAAGGCTGCTTCTTGATACCCGTTTCACTGAAGACTAGCCAGAGGCCCTTTAAACTACCAACCTGATTTCACCCCCGGTCAATTCATTATTTTGCTACTACATTCCATTTTATAACACCATTTGAATATTGTAAATGCTGAATTGTGGTCATTTCTGCACCATCTTCTGGGACAAAGGGGCTCACCATAACTTAATATTTCTTAAAATATTCACTGTAAAGGGAAATCCTGATCCTGCAGCCTTTGCCAACAGGTATAACCCTTCATAGGCCTGGCAGAGCTTATCCAGCTGAACACTGACCCAGTATGCTTTTGTGCTTAGGCTCCACCAGGCTAGACAAGTGGTTCTTAAACTTTTTAGACTCAACGCACCACTCATTACACTTGATGTACCCCTTGGAAATTGCTAGCCCTTAGTTTTCTCTTGGTTTTTTCGCTATGGAAAAATAATAGAGCAATTTTTCTGTTGCGAAGAACTTGGAAAGGCTGCAACAGGTTAGCATGATTTTAACACTATGGATAATTGTTTGACATCTCTGGGTTTGTCTTATGAATATTGTTTGGACATCTAACACTTCTAACAGTATGGCACCCAGTGGCACCCCATGGTACAGGATCTCAAGGCACCCCAAGGTCCCACAATATCCTGGTTGAGAATCACTGGCCTACATGCTGTTACACTTCCCTTGGTCTGAGTGGGTTTCAGAGCTATCTCTCTTCTTGGTCCCACCAGCAGACTTCCTGGGCCCAGTAAGCATACTTAAATCCCTTTTCTTCTGCGTTTGGCAGGTGAACTGATGTGG
The DNA here is from genome assembly GCF_001723915.1 of Gavialis gangeticus. Taxonomy (NCBI): domain Eukaryota; kingdom Metazoa; phylum Chordata; order Crocodylia; family Gavialidae; genus Gavialis; species Gavialis gangeticus. Next base: position 27,616,805 of record NW_017729022.1, on the reverse strand, counting down.
GTAGAAGTCCCTGTGAAGAGCCATCCTGCCAACTGCCAATTGCCTGTCAATATAGACACCAAAGAAGATTCTGAGATGCTAAAAGTGGAGCTGCTTGGGAATATTGTTGGAAAATTATAAGAAGGCTAAACTCAAAAGAATCATATCCAATCCTACTTCAGGTCAGACACAGCAACTGAGGTGGCAACCCTTTGCCTACCCTTACCATGAAAATAGCTGGAAGGAGTCCAAATACCACTGCAAGAAGGGAAACTAAGGCTGGTAAAGAGTACTGCCAGACTCACAATATTTGCCAGAAGGTAGAAAAGGCCACCGTTAAGTTAAAGTAATGGTGTATGAAAATGCAGAGAAGAAGGGGAAGGGGAAGGGGGAGGGTGGGGGCTCAGTCTATAGCTTTAGTGATTTCAGCTAGTCACTGCAATCCTATGGGTCACCCTGACACTTCTGGCGACTCCCAGCCTCTAATCATGCGCAATGAAGGCA
>NW_017729022.1:27610298-27611322 GCF_001723915.1 Gavialis gangeticus | reverse complement strand
GGAGGGTGGGGGCTCAGTCTATAGCTTTAGTGATTTCAGCTAGTCACTGCAATCCTATGGGTCACCCTGACACTTCTGGCGACTCCCAGCCTCTAATCATGCACAATGAAGGCAAGCTCCTCTGCTGTCTCTCTACAACTGCTAATTTGGACATGGGGGTGGTAGCAGGCTGGGCAAACTAGGTTTGTCTTACTGGCCCTGGGTACCAAAAGGCCAGTAACTTACCTGAGCCCTTCCCCAGCCCACCTCAGGCAAGGCTTCCATTTTTCCAGCCAGCTTTCTTTCACAACCCCTGAGTGGGAAAGTACAGGGAGAGAAACTCTTAATGGAACCATTGTACCCTTTCCCACCATCCAGACAAAGCTGCATCCCTGTGCCCTTGAGGTTGCAAGGGTTGTGATCATTCAGGATATCCAGGAAGACAAGGTGAAAGTGATGTGTTTTTAGTAGGGCACAACTTCATTAACTTAACTCATCTAGGGAATACCATCAGTAACTTGTGCAGTACAGGCCACCATTCCTTCCTTAACCATTTCCACAGCAGCACTGGTGGAGAGCTGCTGTTGTCCCCCCCACACCTCCAAAGAGGGTTGCCAGCCTGTTGCTAAGCTGCTCCGTTCTCCTCTTGACTGAAAGGTAAGAGCTTGGGGAAATAAGTTAGTCTTTGCCAGGCTTTAGGAAGGCTCAACCCTAAGTTCTTTATGGGACATCTAAGTTAACCAGTTAAGAGAGAACTGGACCCCCAATGGAACAAGTACCTGTACAGAACACCTGCCAGATGGAGGTGTCAGCAATTAGCTCAGCTGTCCTCTCCAATCCCCAGGCTACTTCCCAATGAATTAGCTCCACATACTCCAAGGCTTCTCTGGGCATAAGTAGGCTGCAGCACAGCCTGTTTCCTTGGCTTCTCTGGCTCACTTCCTGAGCACCAGGCTTGGATCAGCATGCCTCCCCCAAAAGCACAACCAGCATTTAGACAATGAAGGGTGTGGAAGAAATCAAACTTTGCATTGTGGTTGAATCA
>NW_017729022.1:27604664-27610077 GCF_001723915.1 Gavialis gangeticus | reverse complement strand
CTTAAAGAAAAGGGAAACATTGTGCTTATAGGAACAGTTATCAGCCTGTGGTTCTCAGAGAGAAAAGAAAACTAAGATCCGCACACAGGGTAATATATCAAGATAAAAACAAGGCATGCAGGATTTTCTTATCTCAGAACATTTTTCTGAAATAAGCACCTCTGGTCTCTGTCTCTTTTCTTAATCAAGTTAGGAGCCTGGTTAAATTTATTTCCACAAGGGCAATCCTAACACTGCAACCATTGCTAACATAAGTAGGCTCACTGGGTAGAATAATTTGGAATGTCCCATACGTTTCCAATTAGACCAATTTGCCATAGAGTTACCTGCAAAATCTCCTATTTGCATTCCCACTATAAGTTGTATTTGTGATTTCATGCATCGGAAAACTTTTAGATGCAAGATATTTGAAACTAGCAAGGAGATCCTTGGATGCATTATGCTAAATAGTGCCTTTATTATACAAGCAGCAATGTCCCATTTTTGGTGGAGGTCTTTGACATTATTCCTATCCAAGCTGTAATGGAACTGAAGAGAAAAATGTATGCTGAGCATTCAGGAAAGAGATAATAGGGCAGAGACTATTTTGGAATTTCTATTGGTACACGACTCCATAATCACACATCCTACACTGTATAGTAGTAAGGATAAAGTTATTGTACAATTCAAGTATAGTCTCAATTACACAGCTCAGAAGCATTATCAGCTAATGAAATTCCTCCCTCATTCCAAGCCATTCTTTGGAAAGATGACTCAGGATTCAATTCAGTGAAAATATTTGGTAGCAGATATAAAAGTTTGGTGTGTAAAAGCATACTGCAATTCAAATCCGGCACAGGTCTATCAACACACTCTGATTTGAGACTCTTCTCAACTGCCTTAAGAAAATGATGGCTACTCTGAATTGGCATTTCATCAGACAGAGCATTTTGCAATGGCATGAGGCTTGACTCACGTCCTGGTTTAAATTCATGCTTCCCAAGACGCGCACACATTCAATATCCTGAATCCCAAAGTGGGATTATCACTTGTATCACTCGAGCCAGCCTTTTGTGATGAAGTCTGACGCAGAGGTAAGCCATGGATGCTCTCTTCCAAGATGATGCCTACACCTTGAGAACAAGCCCGTGAAAGGTGAGCGAATGTAGAGTGTAAAGTGCCAGTTTGGTGGAGGAGGAACTGTGATCTTCAAGGCTTCAACCTTAGTTGAGTCATGTTCAAGTCTGCCTTCCTGCACATGGTCCTTATGAAAATCTCAGTTGAGTTTATTCCAGAGGAATGAAGTGGGGTTGTGTAAAAAACAGGCTGTATCTGCCTGACTTGGTATAGAGTCTGGAAAATGTATTGTGAATGGGGCAGGACTGCAGAGACAGACAGAACAGACATTGTTGGTCTTGCAGAAGTGAGGTCTATCTTTGTCTCTGCCACAGAGGTCCTATATGATACTGAGTAGGCACTTAAATCGTAATGTTCACAGATAGACATTGGTTGTGCACGCCTCATTTTCTGGAAGCACATGCTTGACGCACCTAAAATTGATTTAAATGAGTACAATTCACTCCTAACTGCAACTAACCCCAATGGGAACTGCAAATGCAGCAGCAAATCAGCGTGCAGTTAAGACGACTGAACCCAGGACTTGGAGTCAGGAGCCATGTCTATATGAGCAAAGGACTGTGAAGTTTTTACTGTGCACTCATTTAGTACTTGCATAACCAAATACTAAATGACTGTACAGTAACTCGCATTACTGTGCACTAGCATCCCTGCACATTTTTTTTCTGATGTTACTGCACAGCGTGCTATAGAGCTCGTTGCTAATATGCAGTAGTGTCACATCATGGTTAGTGCCCCCCTGCCCCCCATGCTACCATGCAGTAGCTTGTTGCCACTGGACAGCAGCGTCTCATGTAGATGCGGCCAGGGTAAATCCACTCTTTAACCCTGCTCCAGTGGCATGGACACTGGGGCAAGCAGCTGAAAGCCCAGAGGTCAAGGGTTTGAGGCCATAGCGTAAGTGCTCACAGCGTGGTCATGTTAGATTCCAACAAATCTGCAAATTCTGTTAAATATCTTGTCACAAGGGCATGAGAAAGGAAAGAATTGGTCTCTGCCACTGACTCGCATAGACTCATGCAAGTCTATCTCAATTTGCTTAAAAATGAAGTGAATCTATACATAAAAGCACAGAACACTGCCACAGCTAACATCCCAGAAACTAACTCTGTCAAATCCCCTAATACTTGATGCATCGATGAGCTTCTATTCCCACAGCGTCTGAGGTCTGAATTCCTCAAAATACGTATGGATTTATATTCAAACCATCTCTGTGAGATAAAGGTAAGATAAGATAAGCTACTATCTATGGGAAAGTGAAGCACAGACATAACAAGGCCATGCCTACTCAGTAAATGTATTGTGCCATAATGTAGCCATTTACTGTGCCACCCTTCTTTGGAAGGATGAATTAACATTGATGAGTGACAATACAAATTAACTCAGAAGTGCCCCAAACAGATGACTATTCTGCTGCTGTTTTAGGAGGTTGCCCATGTAAAGCAGAGCAGTGTGCTGGAGGTTGCTACTGCTGCACACAAAAAAACCTGCCATATTGACGTGGCCTAAGTGAATTTCCCATGGTCAGACAGGAAGCCTGTCGCAGAGCAACAAACTTTGCTTAGATCTCCCTTGTTGGATAGTAGCCTAACCACTGGAACAGCCTTTTCTAAATAGAAAGGACCGGCAGAAGGGAAAGTGACTTGCCCAATGTTAGGATTTGGGCAGGGTGTGGGATAAGGAAGATTACGACAGAATGGATTTTGTCCTGGAAGTATGAACAACTGGGAGGCTACATCCAGACCTTTTGCAGAGGTGTGGTGGCAGTTAGTTGGCAATGTTTATTTTAACAGAAAGAGTGCTATGCAAATTATTAGACACTCACTTTCAGCCCAATCGCTGAGGTACCTAAATTAAAGAAGACTGTTCTGTTTTTACCTTAATCTCATGGCCTCAGTTCCCTATCTGTAAAATACCTCAAGTATATTACAAAGATAAATTCAGTAATGCTTTTTAGGTTCCGTGATTATGGGGATAAGCATCACAGAGGAGATTAATACTTTTGTATTCAGCAAACAATGAATATATGTATATGAGAAAACAACGAATGTGAAGTATCAAAAGAAATATCAAACAGCTAATTTGATACAATCTATCCCATGTGCCAAATGAGGCATAAATGGCATAAGAAAATACAGTGTATGATCATGTATTTAGATTGCCATAATAGTCACACACAACAAGCCATGGTAAAATTCCAGAGACCACTTTAATTCTGAGGTTTCCTAATTTCTGAGTGCCTAACATTTACAACCTGAATATTCTTTTAATGTAAAAGGGGTGGGGGGTGATGCATGGTATAGTGGAGCTCTAATGAGAGCATGCAGCCTAAGAGGGTTTAAGTTGCAGCCCCTCCTCTCCTACGCAGCCATCACTCCCTCCACTCTGGCCGTGACAGCAGCTGGAGTCTCCAGGCTCTGCCCCCAACCCTTGCCTTCAACTTCCTGCCCCTGCTTCATGGGGGGTGCAGTACAATGCTGTATGGCTTGGAGAGCTGAGGGTGAATCCACAGTGCAGCTGTGGGAGTGGTGCCCAGGAGGGGCGGCGCTGTAGCAGGAGCACAGGAGTTGCTTAGCATTTGCAGGGGGCCTGTGGTTCTCTCTCGTGTGGCCCATGGGTGTGCAGACCCCAGCCCCTTAGAACTTGAACTGCCCTGATGTACATGTATTAAATAACTGTGTACTTCAGTATAGTCCCACATTAAAATTATAGTGGAGCAGCATTCCCTTCCCTCCTACCTTCCTCATGTCAGCCCTAGTTATGGCTAATGTTACCCTGACTCGGTTTCAGCTGTGAACATTTGGCAGCATGGGAAAGCGAAGTAGTGGGGGCAGCCCTTGGTCTCTTTTGTTCAGTTCTAAGCATGAACTATTTGGGCAACACTACTACTGACTCCTTTCTGACTGAACTCCCACCTTCTCAAGAATATAGTCAAAGCTTGTATATATTTTTAACAACACATACAAGAATTCATTCACATAGATCTTTTCAAAAATAACTATCAGACAAGTTATTTCTGTACCATCTTTAGCTGCAGTCACAAAAGAAAAACATATTCTAAACAAGTGAGTAAAGAGGCAGATGTCACTATTTCACCAGCTAGTTGACATATTCCATTGTACATTTACCCAACTAAACATAGTTTGGCACCATGTATTCTATGTATTAGCAATACATTCACTGCCCGAGATGATATTAGCAAAACTGATGTTGGAACCCAGCTCCATACTTAATCCATTCTGCTTACTTTATTACATTAATAGTACAAAAGGAACAGGTCAGGATGTTTTTTGCTCTCACACTTTAAATGGAAGGTCTCTAATGCCCCAAGCTGTTAAACTTTGGCATAAAGATTACTACTATCAAAGCAAACTAAAGAAAGGTTACAGCAAGTAATTTTAATTAATTTGTTCTTTAAATAATGCACCCATAAATCAGATGGGCAGAAACAAATGTTTAGATCACTGTAATCCTATACAGTGTTTTACATTCATATCTTGGATTAATTGTGACCCAGCTGTTTAATCTTTTAAGAACCAAAATTTATCTAGGATTGTGCAACTGTGTGATTACTCTTATGTGGTATAACCCTTACTTCTATCACACCCTCTCAGTTGATCAATTTGAAGCAGAATATTTGGTCATGGCCAAACATATCTGCAGTTAACAGTCTAAATCAGACTATTCTACAATAGAAACTATAGCCAACTATAGCCCAGAACATTGTGGGGAGCGGACAGAAGAGATAAGCTGCCAACCAATTTAGTATGGTTGTGTAGGAAGTTGTAATGAGCTCAAATTACCCACTTTCACACTATTGATTTATCAGAAAATACAGATAGATACTCTGGTGTATAAATAAGATGAGAATAGAAAAACAGAGTTGATACAGAACGTAAACTTTAAGATCATTAAAAACAAACTGTTCAGGACTTAGTATGGTCAATTAGAGTCCACAGACAATCAAGTTACTATCTATTTGCATTGATGTAAGCAGACAAAATACTGAAAGTCATGTATTAGACACGAGAGGTTAACAAAATTCTTTCTGGTCATCCATTCATAAATAAGTAATCAAAGTCATTAAACTAAACCAGATTTATAGTCTGTTATTATTGCTATCTTTTATCAGCCTAATGTTTGGGAAACCTTTTTGCAGCGTATCAGACTTTATGACAAAAATATAAAGGAGAACACTACTGCCTTCAGGCACAGGCATTAAACTTTAAAAAAAAACAAAAAACAAAAACAAAAAAAAAAAACACCAAACAAATCTGCAGAGACCTATCAATTGTAT
>NW_017729022.1:27597638-27604653 GCF_001723915.1 Gavialis gangeticus | reverse complement strand
AAAACACCAAACAAATCTGCAGAGACCTATCAATTGTATGCATTTCACTGCTTTTAAAAGGAAGCTGTTTTGGCAACAAGAACTCAACTTTTTTACCTGAGTGTTTAAAGTAAAATAATTAAAGTGCAATTCCTTTTGAGCTCTTTTTCTACTCAGTTTAATAAATTACTGCTAGAGAATTTACTTACATCAACAAATATACCCTTTCTACTTGGTTTCATTCAGTAACATCTATAATCAACAATCAATATGCTACCATAGGGAATCAAGGAGGCTAAAGATGTAGAAAACTGATTATAATATCAATATAAACATGGAACAATGCCATGCCAATACACAGACATATTTTTTTCAATTTTCTAAATACAGTCCAAATAGTGCACTGGTGCCTTCCCCGTAATTAAAGATCAACCCTGCCATAAATATATCCACCTCAGGACACCCAATCTTCAAAGGCCTTAGAGAAAAAATAATGGGCAAACCTTGGCTCTGATTGAGTGGGAGAGTGTGGGAAGAGTGAAAGGTGAAGAATATGAAAACAAGAATCCCTCACACAGAGTCTCCTGTAGCCATTATAGGGATAGCTTTGATCTGAGTATTTCTGCAGCTCTCAGCTGCAGCAACATATGAAAACGTTTGCCTGCTGCATGGATTACTGCTTCATCCTGTTTGGCAGGTACTGAACAGGCAACATTGAGAACGCACCTCCAGTAAAGCGTTTGGAAAATGCTGTTATCTCCGAGCACTTAAGGAAAGTCAGTGTTCTGTAACGTGGGACAAGTGAGGGCCTTTCCTGGGTTATCCTTTTGCTCCTAAATTTTGCTGCCCCCCCATCATCATTGTTGACAATAAAACTGCAATATTACTAGGAGATCTTGTGTGCACACTGGGCATCTTTTTGTTCCCTGTCTAGTAAGTGTTGCTGCAGAGCAACTCTTAGAAGTGTCTCAGCAGAAAGCCAGCAGGGCTGTAACCCTGCTTAATGGGTCTGTAAGAAGGTTTTGGGCTAACATTTCTAAATAGTCCAATTCTGCTCCACTAAAATCTGTGGGAACTTCACCACTAACGTCAACAGATGCAGAAGCAGACCCATGGTAATAAGAAAGTACTTACAAATATTGTTGTTCCCATTTGTTAAATGAGGAGAGGCCAGGAAGGTACATGCCCTCCCAAAGAAACAAAGCAAATCAACAATAGATCGAAGATCAGAACTCACAGCTCTTGATCCATTAGTTCAAACAAATCAAACATGTTCCTACAACTGGCACTTCTTGAACGGAAGCCCCAATATTTTTACAATATTAACTTTCCATTCTTTCAGCAAAAAAACCCCAAACAACTTACATTTTTCAGACATTTTTTCCTCTTTTGTGAAGATATTATACTTAATAACTTTTCTTCCAGCCAATCAAAGTGCTGGGAAGTTGACCAATACATCCAAGAGCAACAAACATTAAAAGACAAAGGAAGACAGACAGAAAAGTGAAGATAAATTAATGAATAACACCTCAAATAAGTCACCATTCAAACAAACTTCCTTACCTCTTTTAAACTAAATACAGTACCTTACCAATTTAGATTGCTGAAAGAATCACCTGCTAAATCAACTATACCTCATTCATTATGCTTCAGTTTAAAATTTCGGGATGCTGCACTATTTAGGAGTCAAGCATCACAGAAGAATGAGTATTTAAAAGTTACCATGTCCACTGGATGCTATTAAAACCTATGGATACATTTCCACTGTCTTAAATAAGACTCTTCAGTTCTTTAAGGCAAGGGCCTTATGTTACTAATGGTCTGCAAAGTACCTTGCACTTTGGGACATACAAAAAAAAAATTAAAATAAAAAAAATAATAATTGGCCATGCAGCATAATAAACCAAGATTAAAATGAATAAAAATAACTGCCTCAGACTTGACCTGAGAATTTAAGTCTGTATGAATATATAAGCAAAACTTGTCAGAAACATTCTGCCACTGTTTAAGTAATAAATGAAAAAGAAAGACAAACCAAACTATATTTTAACTAAATTTCCCTGTAGCCAATTAGTTTTCTATTGGACCAGCATCAGCTGTACTGACAGCCTTGGAATCCCTTTGGAAGATGAAAGAATTCAGAAAAGAAGCATTTAGAATTTCTAAAAACTCTTCTACTCCTATCCCAACTAACCATATTCACTTGACTTGAAAATAAGCAAGAAAAACACACACATTTTGCTGACTAATAGTACACATCCACTTCAAAAATAAAATTGCAGCTTTAGAGAATTTTCCTATCAGAGGCCATAATTGCAGAAGAAACCTGTCTTCTACTCATGTTTTCATAATTTAACTGTAAGTTTTGCTAAGCAATTCTCCATTCTTAGGTCTCCAACTAGAACACCCAGAATACTGCCAAGTAATGTGGCTGTGATAATGCTTATGGATCTCTTCAAGCACCTGTGCCTTATTTCTTACTCATTTTACACTAGTGCTGTCAGCAACTGCCTTATTGGTGAGAAGAGTCAGATAAATCACAACAAACAGGTTTTGTAAGCAAAATGTTAGTTTATCTTTAGTCCGTAAAAAAACATTTCCAGAATGTTTAAACCTGTTACAGCTCTGAACACACTAAATAGGCTGCTTCTGTAGAGGCAGGTTAGGCTCCAGATAATCTAATTCCTCAGGTATTGTTTAAGAAGCCGAGTTGTGCGTAAATTCTGTCACTGTCATCTGTAAGTCTTTAAGCAAACAGGTTCATTATCAAAAGCATTACAGCTTTGTGCATTACAAACCCCTAGCATAAAAGAAACGATAAAACTAGCTGCTTTGTTCTCATTCTCACAAATGTGATTTTTGTTTTCTTCAGGATTTCTTGCTGATGTGTCACAGGATCTGGAGTCTAAAGTCTTTGTTAACAGTTCAGTGACATATACTTTTTCCTTAAATGGAAAAGTGCCTTCCTTCCCCGCTTCTTAACAGCCCTGTGTCATTCAGCCTCTCCTTGACATACTTCACTTAGCCTCTTATTAACTCTTCCTTCCCAAACTCCACCTGTTCACTACACCTTGAGCCCCAAAAACTTCTCCAGTGCCCCCTGCTCCCTATTTTGTCCCCAGTTCAAGCTGGCTATACACCCACAGCCTTCATTACACTTGGTGCTCCCTTGTCCACCTGGAATGAGCAGTCTCATGCCCTAGGGACTGGACCAGTACAGCTCTGGGAAAGCCTGGCTAGAATTCACCTCTCCAGGGGCCCAATGCAAGAGGCAATGAAACTAGCTGCTTTGTTCTCATGCTCAGATGGGATTGGGGGGGGGTCGTTTCCTTCAGGATTGCTCGTTTCTCTTGACGTATAAAGGTCCTTGGTAGCACTGTGAAGCACCACCCCAAAAAGAAGTTGCTTGGGTTTTGTGAGGCTCCCAATGAATTTAAAAGGGGGCACTGCCAGCCTCATAGTGTGACTGACACCCCAGGAAAGGCTCACCTCACCTCCTGTCATTTGGTCTCTCCTGGACACACTTTGCTTTGCCTCTTATTAACTCTTCATTCCCCAGCTCCACTTATTTCCACCACCTTGAGTTCCATCAACTCTTCCAACGCCACCTGCTCCCTATTTTGTCCCCAGTTCAAGCCGGCTATACACACACAGCCCTTCATGACACTCGGTGCTCCGTTCACCTGGGATGAGAAGCCTCACACCTCAGGGAGCTGGACCGCTGGAAAGCCTGGCACCTGGCATCTACACCAGCCCAACACCAGAGGCAATAAAACTAACTGTTTCGTTCTCATGCTCGCGGATAGGGTTTTTTCCCCCCAGCTTTTCTTGTTTCTCTTGATGTTTAAAGGTCTTTGTTGGCATTATGAAGCGCCAGTCCAAAGAGAAGCTGCTTGGGATTTGTGAGGCTCCAAGCTGAGTTAAAAGAGGGCACAGCCAGCCCCACCGGGGACAGAGATGCTATGAAAGCTTCCCCCCTCAGCAAAGAAAGGCAACCCCTCCACCCCCCAGTAGTGTTGCCAACTGTTTAAGTCTATTCTGGGAGGTTTCCGGGACGCCAACGTGCCTGCCACAGTGCGAGCATGCCCGCACGTTTGTGTACATCAGTGAGGGGTGATGGTGCGCAGACTTCACATCAGGAAGGCAAACGCACGTTACTATCACATTTCAAAAAATTCACCGGACTACTGTAGAAAACAAGTCAGATTCAACGTTTAACGCGCATTTTAACGCGTGCGCTCACATTGGACTCTCAGCAGTCAAATCCCAGAGATTTACATCCAATACCTTGGGATCCCCGGGGCAATCCTGGAGACTTGGGACCCTCACCCCCAGCGAGGAAACTAGCTACGGACTTTTTCAGGTTCCCCTAATCCAGGGGCTGGAGCTGAAGCCTGAGCTCCTGCTCGCCTCCTTTCCTTGTGCAGGAGGAGCGGGAAGGCAGGTCCCTGTCCTCCCTGGCGCCCCAGAAAGCCGGTCCCTGCCCCAGGGTCCGCGTGAGGGGATGTCTCGGTCCCGGGGCCGGGCGCTGCCGCCGGCGGGGAAGCGAAGCGAAGCGAAGGGGACCCCTCGGGCGCCTCTCACCTTGGGGTTGGCGAGCAGCTGGTGCTCGTCGTGGTGCAGCAGGGCGCGGGCGGCCGAGGCGGAGTGGCTGACATAGACCTGGAGACAGGGGTAGAGCGCGGTGCCGCGGCAGGCGGCGCCGCACGAGAAGGTGCACTCGAAGAGCTCGCCGGGCTGCTGCACCGACAGCACCGTGCAGCGCGCCGCCTGCCCCTGCAGCTCGCGCAGCGCCGGGCTCAGCCAGCAGAAGCCCAGCACGAACAGCGCCACGACGCCCGACACGATGAGGAACAAGCCGAGCCGGATGCTCTTGTCCTCCGCCTCCGTGTACTCGTACGGCGCCCCGCGCGGCTTGGCCATGCCGCCCGCCAGGTAAGCGGCGGCGGCGGCGCCCGGCCCGGGGGCTCCGAGCAGGCGCGGGACCGGCCGCTGCGGGGAGGGCGGGACGATCTGGATCCCTGCTGGGAAGGGCTCGCTGGCCACTCCGGATTAGCGCCGCGCGGGGGAGCACGTGTCTCTCACTGGCGGGGCTTGGGGGGGGCAGGGCCCCTCCTCTCCTGTCTTCTCGTCTCTGTCCTTGCTGATCCTTGCCTGGGACCTGGGGAGGGAGCAAACATCTGCCTCCCCCCCTCCATGTCAAAGCACCAAGCCTAGCCCCGGCAGCTGCCAGCTCTAATCCTTCCTCCCGAACCGCTTAATGCTCTGCCTCCCCTCCCCCAGTTGCACATCTGCTGGGGCCCAGCTTGGTGCTCAGCCCGGGCCCGAGAACAGCCGGGGGGGGGGGGGGGCTTAAAAAAGGGGAATTTTGGGGAAAAAAAGGGGGGGGGGGGGGGCTTAAAAAAGGGGAATTTTGGGGAAAAAAAGGGGGGGGGGGGGGGCTTAAAAAAGGGGAATTTTGGGGAAAAAAAGGGGGGGGGGGGGGGCTTAAAAAAGGGGAATTTTGGGGAAAAAAAGGGGGGGGGGGGGGGATTTAAGAAAGGGGAAGTTTGGGCAAGAAAAGGGCAGGAGAGTGGGACTGAGCAGCAAAAGGAAGCCAAGGTTTAATGACACGCTTTCTGCCTGTGGGGCTACAGTACCCCAGCAGGGCTGGATCACCCCTTTTGTGAGTCCTAGGCAAACAAACCCACTGCAGAGTGTATATTTCTAGTACTCGTTTTTCACTCAATAATTAGCATTATGTAAAATAAGAACAACTTGGCCCTTTCTTCACTTAGGGCCCTGGGCATGGGCCTAGCTAGCGCGTGCACTAAATCAGGCCCTGCACACCAGAGCAATGGTTTTGAGCCTATGGTCCTCAGACCCCCCCTGCCCAGGGGTTTGTGAATGATGTCTATGATCGATCAAAAGTAAGTGAGCACCCAAGTTACACTTCCAAGGGGTCTGCACCTCCATTCCCAGTTTCCAAAGGGGTCTGCTGATAAAATAACGGTTAAAAACCACTGCCAGGGCAAGATAGTGGCTGGAGGTGCTACACTAGGAAAAGCTAGAGCAACTGTGTCTGCTTACCGACAAAGGATCATGTGTGGCTGTATACATGTGGGCTTGGCTACCCCAGCCTGTCCAGCACTCCTGTCTTTACAGCGCTGAGTAGGGCTGTAAAAGGGAAAGCCATGGCCAGGCAGCAGAGGCAGAACAAATCTCAACATTTGCACATAAGACTCCCTGTGGTCAACTTTAGCAGTTCAGATAAATAAAGCAGGCAGGGGGAAAGGCTGATTAGAATTTTTTCTTTTAAAAGAAATGTGGTTACATAGAGGCAGTAATGTAAAGTAATGTAAAGGGCACCAATTTGCTCTCTACTCCTTATCCAGCACAATTGAGCATGCTTGTTGCTCTCCTTGAAAAACTTCACGAGAGTTACTTTTCATCCCACATGAAGTTTTAGATGCAAGAGATGATGGGTACAGTGTTGTGTGTACAGGAAAACGAGGGTAGATGTAGAAAGCTACAGGTAACAAAAAGGAACTTGAATTGAGCAGAAACCAGCAAAGAGGACAGTTACAGTTAGCTGCTGGAAACAGCTCCTTCCCCTTATTACTACCTCTACTGTACCTGGATTTAATTATTCTTGTTGTTACTCTTACTTAAGCTCCAGAAAAGGCCAGCTGCTGTGAAACTACGTAGTATCACTGTATATGCAGAAGTGCATGCCATTTTCTCAGGGATGCAACAGGATGTTGGGGATTGTTGAACAGGATAAAGAATAAGGCCAATTATTGCAGCAGGTTGGAGGTGAGTTGAAAGAAGTTGCCTTTCCACCCCAAAGGAAAACATCTCCTAGTTGTGAGGGAAGTTCAGTTAGCATGATACTATTTTCTTGCCTAATACATTTTCTTGGTGACTTGGACTAGGAGGAGACTTAGTGTAGTTACTGTAATATCCACCTATAAAACTGAATTCTGGGGTATGGGTTTTTGACCAATCTAGCCTTTCAAGTCTTCACTACCAACTCATTGAGAATGGCAGAGCAAAG
>NW_017729022.1:27578566-27597538 GCF_001723915.1 Gavialis gangeticus | reverse complement strand
AAAGTAATAGACCAAAAGCTGTTTGCATGAAACTGAAAGTTTGGGATATGGTCCCAACAACTGCCTTCCCCCAAGGCAGTGTCCAATCTGTTTACCAAAGAACTTAAAGAAAATGTGTTAGAGATCTGTTGGCTAATTCAGTAACAGCCTGAAACTTGGAAGAAGCACTACCCATACAGAAATGAGAGTAAAATTTCAGCTCCCTCCTAACTCTTATATACCACCATTAGCAATTAAATTCTGATTCCATATTCTCTACTGTAGACCATTATGGAGAGACAAAACAATTACCATTCGGTTAAGATACTGAAGTGCAGGTTCCTATTCAGTATACTGGACAAGATACAGAAGCAGATAAATATGGACTGGCTGCCACTGTGATCAGAAGTGATGCATTCTTAGCCACTGCTTTACTGCTGGGATGCTCCATGTCAAGCCTTTAAAAGTAAGTTGATCCCTAAGTTCTTCAAAATGCTATATGCAGCAATATTTGGATGGGAGGCTATTAAGAATCTATTGTGCGACATGAACGTAAATCTTCTTGAATATTATCCTCAATTGCACTGGCATACGTTCTTTATCCACAGGTTAGCTGGCTAAGAGAAAAAGAATGCTAAGTGCTATAAGGACAGTTATAAACATATTTTAGACTAGTTGGGCACACATTTTTAAGATGCTGAAATAATGTAATACATAATGCTGAAATAATATAACAGTAAATGCTTACAAACCTCTGAGCATTTTCAAAGCTCCTTAGAACTAACCTTCACTAGATTTAATTTGGACCCATCAGAAGTGACTGGTTATGCCCATCACTAATGACCTAATCCTAAATGGGAATTGCAGAGTACAACTCTGCACCTTTAATGGACATATCAGAGCACCCATACAATCCTAGAGAAACTGGCCATCTGATTTCCAAGAAGGACATGCTCACCTACACTAACTACTCCTAATTAAATGAATGTTGAAAGTTCAAGTTTGCATAGCACTTGTATACAATTTTAAATGTGTCAATAGTCCATTGTTCATAAATTAGTATGTTCAACAAACCAAGGTACTCCAGTTACAAAAAGTTTCACTTTCAATCCTTTTAAGGTGTCTAATCATATTCCCCTCCCATTAGCATTTGGAAGACAGCTGAAAGAAAGTGCTCAATGAACATATTAATCCAAATATGCATCCTACTAAAGAGAACATAAATAATCAAATTTGTGAACTTTGGATGAATCATTTCCAACCTACACAAGAAATCGTCATGTATGTTAAAGAGGGAAAAAAAAACCTCACCTGTTTTTAGACGATTCTCCTATTAATCTGACAGATTGCTTCTCATGTAAAGACTTGTCTGTAGAATGCCAAGTGTTCCTTATTTACAATAAATAGCCTTCCACCACCAGCAAGCTACCACTGCACAGCTAATTGGAATGAGCCATCCCAAGCAACCTATTTTTCTTTGTATTGTTTCCTGTAAGGCATGTTACTGACAAGTAAGTGACGATTCCTGTAATATTTATCAGGATGTGTTTAGGCACCTTGTGTTATTCTTCTTATAACTGCCAATGCAACATTTTGTATAAACCACACAATGGGGCTCTTAGTGATCTAGATTATGGGTGACACACAAGAGAAACCGACTTTGACATCAGGAAATAAGAGGTCATAGATGGATAGGCATGGAAATTCAGGACAGGAAGAGGCCTCAGTCTTCATCTGAACAAGTGCATAGAAAATGGGAAGTGTGGGAAGGGAAAGAGGAAAAACGCACAAGCAAGTAATAATATGTTAAGGGCTGTGCGTGTCTTAAGGTGAAGGGCAAGTTTATTCATGTTTTTGTTTTGTTCTAACTTAACACTGTGTATTTATAAAACAGATGAATATGAAATTAATACTCCTTAACAGTGATTTTTTTCTGATGCCGTAAAAGAATATCTTAAATTCTGGATTGGATGAACTCCTGAAATATTTGATTACACTACATTTAGTAGGGTGGGTGTATGTTTAGTGACCCAAAAGGTTATTGGGAATGCAATGCATTAGCAGTTTGGTTTCCTTTTATAAACAAGAAAAATATTTAATGACATAATATTAAGGAAAAAAGTGAACTGGAACAAAAGCAAGTAACCATTTTCCTCAGAGACACCAGCAAAGGTGCTCTCAGAAAATGCTGTTTTCCATTAAATTCCTGACCACAGCAATGTATAGGCATATGAACGATAAAGCGTACTATTGGCGATTTGCAATTACTCTGAGCAGCACAGGCTATTTCTCAACATGTACAGCAATAGGTTTTTCAACATTTGTTTTCTGACATCTCTACACACAAAAATTGGCATGTTTACGTTCAATGTAGTGCAGCATGTTAGTACTGGCAGGAATAACCTATACAGTATCAATTAGGTAGGCTCATTTGTATAAACTATCAAACATGTTCATTTTGTACAGATTGTTTCATCTAATTTGGAGTACTGTACTTAAAAAAGAAAACGTTCCCTCTCCCCCACTACCAATATTTATTCAAATGTATTATGTTCAAGAAAAACATCTAATACACATACCTGAAAAGTTAGAATCTAATTCCAATAATAAGTTGTTTTTTCCCCACCTACTCTAGATACCTTCAGACAACACCGGGACGCTCACCTTGCTGGGGTCATCTGACCCAAGCAGTCCTTCCTGCCCAAGCGCAGGGGGGCTGGACCTGATGATCTTGAGAAGTCCCTTCCAGCCCCTACCATCTAAGACTCTATGAAATCTATTGTAGTAATTCAAAGTGTTATTTTATAATAGGTCATTAATTACATTCATTTCACCTACTCATTTAAATATGAACTCAATGCCTAAAAAGCTTAACTTTGTAAATGTGCTGAAGACAAAAGATATTTTGTAGAAGGAAGGAAACAAAAAGGTACTTCCTCCCTTTACCTCACTTCTCCCATTCCCCTAATCCTATTCGCTACAGTCAAACTTAATGTATAGTTCTATAATTTTTTAGAGAGATCTAAAACTCATGTCCAGTTACCATGTAAACAGATTTAAGATCTAAAAAGTCTGACTATTTTAAATTAGGGCAATTATAAGAGTTATTTGGAATCTAAAGCTCTATCCAACTAATTTATAGTTAGCATCACAACTGTTCATTTTACAAACATTCTTCTGCAAGACTGGCTGCCAATCAAATTTTAATTTACCTTCAGACAATGTAAATATTTCTGGTTGTGGAAGTAGTTTTTAATTAAGCCTTATGGAGAGAATAAAGTCAATTTAAAGTGTGTTCAGTATAGTTCAATAAATATCTTAAAAACACATATTATTTGGAAATTGAATACCTTGCTTAAATAGTCAAGTTGTTACCAACCAGATAGCAGTACTAGGTTCTAGCTTTGTGCTTAAGAGAACAAGAGAACCAACGATTAGAAAAAAGAATTGCTTTCAGCAAAATCTTGATCATTACCGAAGAGAAAAATGTTTCTAAGTTAGTTGTTACTCTTCTTGAAATGCAACTTAGGTACAAACTGAGGTAGTATATAACCACCAGTTTCTAATTTTTTCTTTTTGCTTGAAATTGCTGAGCTAGTGTATTGCAATAACCACCCCCCCCCCTAAATCACAGAACTGTACTGGTTGAGAGATACCACACTGGATGCAACACACACAAAAATGGCAGGACTACAAGTCTCAGTGATGGCTATGATTTAGATTATCACCAGTTTGTCTGTCAAATGTTAAAACATAACTGTTGAACAATTTAAGCAGGAATGCCACAATCCCATACAAGTAACTTTACTCATATGAATAGTTGCATGTCTTTGCTGGGACTGCCTAGGTGATCAGTATGGCTAGTCAAGCACATAACATTTTTTGTATATGCAAGTATTTACCAGGCCCAAGGCCATCATAAAACTAAAAAAAAATTCAAGTATTAAGGCTGATGGTCTTTTATTATTATTATTTTAAGGAGTGGCACTTATGATATGGTTGTTTTACTATGAATGTTCTCCTTAGGAATTTTCTTCAGTCAAACCAGTAATGACCATTTAAACTGCTCTTAATAGGGTAGCAGTTTTCCAAATACACTGGAATAGTTCATCATCTGTTTAAAAAGGTAAATAAAAGATTTTTAATAAACAGTAACAAACCATAACTGTAAGAACATCTCTGAAATGCTCCCAAGATTTAAGCACTATCAATTTTAAGTCACTTTAATTTTACCTTGCATACTGTATTCAGAGACTATATGCAGTTAATGAAAGGACAACTTAATTGAAAACATTTTAAGTGCTTATCAAGTGGTTGCTCGGAGAACAACAACGGGACTATAAAAATCACCTAAAGTAGTCCATGTTAAGTTTATGTACAGCTTTATACAAAATAAAATGTAACAATATTTTGTTACATTTAATTGGATAGTTTCCTATATCAGTTTATTCACGAAAATTATTTAAGGTGTTGTCATTAATATATATTTTTTGAAAACAGCATTTGGGTTTTAACTAAGGAGATATACATTGTTCATGTAGTATTTCAGATGTTATGTCTTTCGTTATATATTTTAAGTTCTCTTGATTTGAAGCAACATAGCACAAAATAAAAACCTGAGTTTCAGGTAACCCTTATTTGATTACAAGGAAATAATAAATGAGAGTCAAACCATTTTTCCCTTTTGAGGGGGACAAGTAATTAGTTCCCTGCTAACACTTAGACACTTTGCTTGAAAATACAGCTTAAATGCATTGAGCTTTTCAACTAGTTTAATTGAATGCAGAGGCTCCACAAAAGTTACTGTAGGGCAGTGTTATATCCTTAACTCCAGATTAAGAATTGTTTTTGAAATGTTTTTCTATGCTGAGCAACATCTATGGCTTTAAATTTGTAAATTTAACTAATACTATCTTGTTCCTTATTCTGTCACCGTTCAGCTCACCAGACCTTTGATGTTGTTTCAGAAAAAATATTAGACCACAAATCATCTCTGAATTAAAATTAGAATACAGGAATAATAAAAAAAATATTGAAGTTCAAGCAGGCCTTAAAAAACACATGTGAGAATTAACTCGTCATATTTTTTGGAAAGTCATTCTCTTTAGTTTGCTGTTTGTTCTTGTAATAGTTAAATATATTATTGTTTTCTAAACTTGGGAGGAAGGGGAATTGCACAACTGTTTCTTTTCCAGGAGTGCTAATCACCATTACTGTTATAAACCAGCGCTTTTCCTTTGGGTTGAGAAAGTATTTTGCTTTAAATAATAAAAAGCTGATATAAAGTAGTTTTATATTTTTATGTCTCTCTTATCTCAAAATACATATAAAATGTAGAATTTAAAGTTGCTATACACCTGATACAGAAACACAGCAATGTCATTATGGTCAATTTCCAAACATTATTTGATAAATGCCAACAAACTGTTTTGCACTACATAGAAAAATAGGTTAAAAACTAAAATAAAATTAAAAAAAAAAATAATCAAGATTCACTGACATTATTTTGCTGTCTTTTCTTGCTTTGGTAACTTCAGGTATTTTAAACAGTTTGCATCATAAGATGGAAAATAGTTCACAAGTAGTTGAATGGGAAATATAGCAGTCACGTCAAAATAAGGGACACTATCCAGATGGTTGTTTTTTTCCTTCGTTAGTCAGAGATCAGTTACCGTGCTTGCCTGAAGTGGTGTATTCAATGTTTCTTTGAGGTCAGAAGCTCAAGTTGTAATAATATGAATCAAAAGGAAATGTATCGCTGTTTGAAGTGATAAAATATCAGCTTGAAGGTAAGCTGTGACTGGTATTAAATTGCAAAGAGAAAGTTTTAGAGCATCGTTCTATTTCAAAATATTACCCAACCCATTTGTAAAAAATAATTTTCTATTTCGTATTAGTTTGTTTAATATGAAAACAAGATGGACCAAAATATTTGGCCTACTGTAGACAGGTATATAATCTCTTAAATTACTTGTCAGCAGCAAAAAGACTCTTCAATGTAAGTGTCTTAACCACTGTACAGCTTGATATTTAATACTTCAACAGGTATTTTTCATTTTCATTGTTGAAGAAATAATTTCACAATCTCAAATCAAAGTCAACACTGCAGTGAGGAGAGCTTTTCTACTTTATTACAAAGAGAAGAAGCCTTTATGTGGTCAGAAAATACAAGATTGATCTTTTTTTTCTCTTCCTATGAAACGCTGCTGTTCAAACAGCCAGAGTGAATTGTCTCAGTTCACTTCTTTAAGTCCCATCACATTCACTTGGGTATGGATGTCCTTGGCTGCTGAAAATCTGGCCCTTTAGTGCACAGGGCGACAAAGTAGTCCCCTGACCAGCAGTTCCAGAATGTCCCGTTTTCATATATTGCATCCATGCACACCTCCTAAAAATGAGGTACAGCAGGGCAAACATTTTCCAAAATAGATGTCATATATATAATATATACACATTCGTACATACATACCTTTATTCATGTGATGTCCAAAAATTTAAAAAAAATGTACACATTTATTACAAAATCGTAACAAAGACTGGACAGTGTTTTGCTCATTCTGGAAAGATGAAGCTCAGTAATACACAACTCCGGACAACTAACCAGAGGTTGTGGCAATATCTTTCTTCTAAACAGTCAGATATTCTTGCATTAAGCTTGGTGAAAACTGCCTTTCGAAAACAGAAGGGGAAGTAAAATGAAGGAAGCAGACCTTGCTCATCTTTCCAAATGAAATACGAGAAGGATCTTCACATAAAAATGCACAAACATTTTTTATTACCAATAGTGCTACAATGAACAATGCAAATTTTGTTGTCTAATTTTTTGTCTTTTCCTTTTTTCTCTTTTTTTTTTTTTACATTTTGGAAACTAAGTGGTAAATTTTTGTCAGTGTACTCGCTCGTCTTTACAGACCCAAGCTTGTCTGCTGGCAAAAAATAAAAATAAACAGAAACAAATTCAGACCCTGCTCAAACTAAAGAAAAACAAATGACAAATTTAGTTGTTGGGCAGCACATAATTAGTAAGGCAGGACCTCAAATGGTGACCCTTTGCATGAGCCAATTGCCAGATCCTCAAGGAATTAAAACCAGGATGCCTGAGCCACATCAGTTCTGCAGTTATGTTGAGTATTGTGCTGAGACAGCCATACCCCAAGAAAAGGGAAGTCTTTAGAAGGCTTGCTGAGCAGGGTTGTAGTTGAAAGTTGATGGCAGATGAGGCCTTTCTTCTAGTTTGTCATATTCCAGATGGAACTCCTACAATTAAACAAAAAGACAAAAACCTTTAATTACTGGTACTCTTTCATTTATACATGGAAATATCTGTGTATACTTAACAATTTCTCTCATATTAAAGTGCTGCTTTTACAAGTAATTTAAGTCCTAGCTTACTAATAGGGGTAATATAAAGCTTGCTTAGTTTGCAATCACAGATTTTTTAACATGCAAGATAGTCAGTATGCTTCAGTGCTGTCTGTAATGGTGCCATCTTCCCTATTTTTTCCAGTGGTGATTAGCCTCACCAGCTGAGTTGCGAGCACTTAAACAGTTTAGCACAGAGCCAGGATACAGTATGCAAGTAAGTCATTAGCAGAATTTTAAACAAAGCATTTAACACTTTAAAAGAGCTTTACGAAGACCTATTTTAGATGCACGTTTGGAGGTATTTTGGTGCCAGCTGTTAGATGAACTCAAATTAGTTAGAAAAGTCACAAAGCCAGGGTTCTCTTTTATCACATTAAATACAAAAGCAACACACAAGTGTATAAAGAGACCATTTAAATCAATTTAACAATCCCAGATCTAATAACTCCTGTATCCAGTTTTGCATATTCAGATTTAGTCAGCCTTCCTTTACATTATCTGAGCCACTGATAAAAGCCTGACTATAATGAACTTTGACGTGCCATTAATTTCAAAGCACTTAATAAACTATTATGATGAATGTTGGATCTCAGTCAACGTACAGGGATGCCAAATAGATAGTGATTAATAAATGGATAGTTCTTTTCCTTGCTAATACAATATCTTGAATTATTGCTTGAGGATGTTTAATATGTATAAGTATAAACATTTTAGTCATTTAGCTTAAGAATGTATTTTGATGCATTTGTTAAGAGAGAGTCCAAGGATGCTTACTGTTTGGATATTTCTTGATACTTATCTTGTGACCTTAACACTTCTAACAACTTTAATTTCTTCCCAGGATCCCAATTTCTACCATTCTAATTTTTGTGTACTTCCCTTGGGATTTTCTGAACGCATGTTAAAATACACTAAAGCAAAAACAAACTATGGGCTTTGCATCATTTTACTATTTCAAGCAGTCTGATACATTTCCTCATCCTTATTTTACTTTCATTCACAAAGTGAATATTTAGTTGAAATGGTTAATTGGCCAACATTCTGTTACCTCAGAAATAACCACTCTGAGTTAAAGAAAAACTTCTATCTTCAACGGTAAGAGTAATTGGTAATTTAGCCCAACTCAAACAAGGAACCTCCTTTGTATGGTAAACTTGACTGATATGGATCTTCTTTTTATTCCTGTATACTGATGAACACACTATGAGCCCGGCTATATGAGCATTACTGACTCCAAGATGAACATGAGCCACCAATGCCAGACCGCAGCCAGCAAGGCCAGCCATACCTTGTCATACATCCAAAGGTGCATCTCAAGCCGGTCCAGAGAGGTGATACTCCCCCTCTATGCGACATTGGTCAGGCTGCAATTAGAGTACTGTGTCCAGTACTGGGCGCTGCACTTCAAGAGGGATGTGGCCAGCCTGGAGAGGGTTCAGAGGCGGGCCACCCATTTGGTGAGAGGGCAGCAGAACAGGCCCTATGAGGAGAGACTGAGGGACCTGAACCTGTTTAGCCTTGACAAGGGGAGGCTGAGGGGAGACCTGGTGGCTGCTTACAAACTCATCAGGGGAGATCAACAGCAAATAGGTAGAGCCCTTTTCTCCCCAGCACCACCTGGGATGACAAGGAACAATGGTAATAAGCTGATGGAGAATAGGTTTAGGTTAGAGATCAGGAGGCAGTATTTTACAGTTAGGGTGGCCAGAATCTGGAACCAACTTCCTAGGGAGGTCCTTGCCCCTATCTTGGGTAAATTCAAAAGAGGTTAGATGATCACCTGTCTGGGGTCTTGTGAACCCAGCATTCATTCCTGCCTGTGGCAGGGGGTCAGGCTAGATGATCTGTTCAGGTCCCTCCTGACCTTAGCTACTGTGAAACTATATACACAGTTATCAAGGAAAGGGAAAAGCTGCAGATTGTGTATTAAACAAGAACTGGTTAAATTAATTTAGCTCTTAATTCTGATATGAATGCAGTGATTTTTTTAGTGTTTAATTGAGGAAAAGGATAGGATATTTATAGGAAACACTTAAACATGTGTGTTTATTTCTTTAGTGATAGGCAGGTGCAGTGAAATCAAAAATCACTTGTCATGTCATTCTGCTAGCCCATACTGACTAGTGTGTATGCACACACACAAAATACTAATAAAGCATCAACAGCAAAATGAAATGGAACTGCTTAGGGCAATTCCTAAGACTAATGGAATGAAACACTGAAAGTTTAGGCTGAATAGGTGGGGGGGGAGGAGAAGGAGGGAGTTTTGATGGCAAAACTGGACTGTGCAATTAGTTTGCCAAGGGAAATGGTAGAAGCCATATTAAAATATGTAGCTTTAACATCTGTCTGAAAACACTAACACAGGCTACAAAATGAACATGAAGGCCCAAATAAAACTTGGGAATTAAAGAGACCCATAATTGTGTTTTGCTGATTATACAAATATGTAAATAATATGAACCTTAAATATTAGAAAGATATTTGTAAAAGCCATCAGCATTTTTCAAGTGTAGGATCAGGACATAGATTTAAGTTTCTCCTGCACAGATTTAAGTTACCATAAAGAACCTATAACTCTTACAGACAAAAGTGTCCTTAATTTTGTTTCTTAGATAATTTCTCACTCTTTAAATGGAAAAATTCCAAAATTTTAGTTGGAAGAATTTAACCAAGACTTCCTGAAAATGTGACACTGTGGGAGGCACTTCCCTTTTCCAGGGTTTGAGAGATTTTGCTGTCTTCTCAGCAGTTCCAACAAAAACAAATCTAATAAGAATGATTTTGCTTTACCTGCACAGTATAAAACTAAGCTGTCTCTAGCTATGTTGTAATTTCCATATGGAACAGAACAAAAATACATTTATATCATATTTGTAATTAGCATGTCCTTGATATTTCTTTCCAAGATGCATGTAAAGTTGAATTCATCATTATTCAAATACTTTGGCTATTTAACTACACAAAGTGAAATCCATTTGATTTTATTTTCATGAAAGTTTAGAAATTGTCTCATTGCTTATCTCATTTTGAATAATTTCTTTCTTCAGACTGTTAAAGTAAATGTTTAAGCAAAATCCATTCTTTATTAAATGAAAGATCTTTTCTTTTTCATGAATACGACTGCTTAATCTAGCTTTATTAGATTTTGTTGAAGTCAATCTAGGATATTGTTACAAAAAGGTTATTAAACTGCATGTGTATTCTATAGTTTTACAAACTGTGCCTGTCTTCTAGTAATATAATCCAAATAATACACCTACATTTCATTTAATCTTATCTAGTTGCATTACAACCTATTCTTGAATTTAAATGATCATTTGTGCATTTGCAAATATGTATAAAAAAGACACAATAAGCTTATATTTGCACAATCTGCAAGTGTACCTGTATTTAGATATGTAATGGACAATCTGATTGCCCCGAAATAACATTAATGAACAATTAAATGGTAATTAGTAATATGCACTTTTTCTAGATATTTCTTAATATTAGCTAACATTACATTTGCTATAATCACAGTATAATGAAAATATCTTTTAAAGTAAAATCATCTTTAAAAAAATGGATTTCCCATCATTGATGGATATGTTCTGTACAACTTTATATATGTACCATCTGGAACTCAAATTTTCTAACATAAGGTAAAATATAATATCCTCCATATTAAAAGCAGCATTTAATCAAATAAGGTCTTTTTTTCCTACTAAACCATCTGGAAATTGGCTCCAGATATCAAGGTAAAAAAAATGGTATCAAATTTTTCAAGCCATAAGGCCACATGCTTGATCTCTGCCTATAAATGACTCCTGCTTGCCACAGACGAAGGGTTCACACACAGCTAACAGCAGCAAGCATAGCTAACTAGCTGTTTTTTCTAAAGTTCAAAAAATAAGGTTCTCTCAGAATCTCCTAACCTCTCCCCATCACCCTTTGTTCAGCTTTCTTGCTATATACCATACCAAAACTAAAAAGAAAAATCTTCTGAGTAACATACCAGTTCCCATCCTTGCAAAGATAAAATATGCCTAGAAAAAAAAATGCATTTCCTCTACAGATGGAGTCTGGAAAAATTAATGCCCTGTCATGTAAATACCTTTCCAAACAACAAGCTATTAGAAGAATTCTAGAAGAGAATGCAGACAAGCTCTTTTCTTCCCCTAACAAGCCCCCAGTTCCTTCTTAATACTTGACAAATTTATATTCAGAATGTGAATAAGGCAGCAGAACTGGTGTGGAAATGCAGAGGCAGTGCATTTGGAGAACAGCTATAATTAATAGATCTACAGGACACTGCCCGTGCAGAACCCTACTGTGGAAGACTCGCTATGCATATTCCCACAGGAAGGATAAAAAGCATGAGTCAGACTGAAGCAATTGCTCTCTTGAGTTAAGCACCCCTTCTGAATTCCAGATACTACTGCTTTAAAAAAAATAAAGATTCAAGCTCCATGTAATCTATTGGAGCTTGATTCTATTTCTGTTGGCATACAGGGAATAGACACTACAGTGTTTACTATCCCTGGATGCTTGGGGGGGGATGGGACACAACAAAACAGAGCTTTACTTCCAGGTTGGCACACCCTGCACCAAGCACACCCAGGAGAGGAACTGTGTCACTCTGACCCAGCTCGCTCAGCATCTGTGTAGCTCACACACTTCAGTGGGAGCTTTTTGACACTAACAGCAGATTGAATTAGCTATTAGATAAAAGTGTGAAAAGCCCTGCTGAAGCATGTAAGCTATACAGGTGCTGGGGAGCTGGGTCAAATTGAGGCAAGTCCTCTTCCATTAAAGCACTGTTTTTGTTTTCTTTCCTTTTTCCACGTCTGTCAGCACCCTTTGTGGCACAATGGGTTAATTCCTTTGACTACATTCATTCTAATTCTGATTTACTTGCAGAGTGTCTGAAAACAGATTTTGATTTACTTATCCAGACTTGGAACTGAAAATATATGGCTTCATTCAAGAAGTTGAAAGAAGCTGACTTCCAAAATAGTTTTTCCTATCTATTAAAAGGTAATGCATAATTCCTCTCCAAACACCTCACATACAGCTCTATTAAAAATCTATTGGAGGCTCAAAATACTGATAATTGATTTCAATTTCAAATCCACAATTCAGTCTTAGCCTCATTTTTGTATTCAGGCATTGAAATTACTTTTTACTTATGAAAAATTGTACAAGGAAGGTTTGCCATTAAGATAGTTAGTAAGGAAATTAGCTTGCCTGTATTATAGCCACTGGTGGGGGCATCTAAGCAACCTGTAACACATATCAAGAGGTCAAAGAGAACCTCCATAAGTTTGAGAGAATTAAAATGTTAATTTCTTAGTAAAATGGTTTTAATAGTAGTCTCATTGATAAAACAGAGAGAAGAAAAGGCTGAACAGCAGTTATATGGTGATCAGAGCTGGTAATTAAATACACTTCAACTGTAAAGACAAACCTCAACCAATTAAGGTCAGAGAAAATCCAATGTAAGGGGAGAATACAGAAAATAATTCCCTTTGGCCTCTGGCCAGGTCTGAAAAACATTCATTTTCAAGCATACAACTGCCTATTTTCATGATTCCAAAGTGCAAAGACATGACTTGTTCTGAGAAGTTCAAAACCCCATGATCTAGCTAGTCAGCAATTAGACTTCTAGGTTGAATGAAAGAGTTGCCCTCTAACCTGAAGCAAGAGACCTGAGAATAGGGAAGGACGGTGATTAGAGATTCCTGGGCATGACTAATATCCAGAAGTTACATCTGCTGAAACCCTGTTTCAAGATAAAAGCTGGGTCCTGACCTGCTGAATTTGTTTCAGAGCTTTGAAACAGAAGAAAAGAGGGATGAAGCAAGTTCTTTCCCTGGTTCCTAAGAAATATCTGACACTAAAGGTTTCTGCCTACTACTAGTGGTTCAAACATTTCTAGTCAAACATGAAACAAACAATGCTGTATCAACATACACACATGACAAAATTAAAACATGTCACTGATTCCCCGAGGGCTCCTATGATTCAATCAAATGCATTCTCTATGAAGAGGATTATTTTCAACCCAAACCAGAGGTAAAGCTGAAGACATCTCTTTTCTGTATGCAACATCCCCAAAGATACACAGCCTCTTTCTACAACAGAAGGCAAATTTATTTTTAAGAGTTCAAATAATATGTTGCCATAATATTGAATAAATATCCTCACTACCTGGTCTCTAAAACTGAACAGTGGTGTGAAAAAAAAGCACTTCAAAACTTTTTTTTTTTTTTTTTTTATATGAACTCTGTCATGGCAAACAAATGCTAGCAAAGAAAAGGTGTCTTACAAAACACAACTCCTAAAGCTACACTAAAATGCTGTTAATAAATTCTATGAAGTTGCTGACATTAATTCTGTACAGGGAAAAAGTAGCTGCTATTTAATGTTATGTGACAGAACAAAAAGAAATGGGGGGGTTGTCCTTTTTTGTATTTTGGCCCAAAATGATGCATCTGAGTGCATACAAACTCAGATGTGATGCTTTTTAAAGGATACTGAAGAACAAGTGATAGCATGTAAGATACCCAGTGTGAATCTATTGGAACAAATCATAAAGATTTTTTTAAAAGTGGAAAATAAGAAGTTTGTGCTACACATTCAATTTGGCAAATAGAACTTCTTATTCTTTAGTACAGGAACTAAAAAAAAAAAAGTGATCCATGTCCTAGAAAATGGTATATACTATGTCTATCCACCTAGAACAGGGCTCTCTGAATGGTGGTCCATGGATCTTATGTGATCAACCAATGAGTGGTTAAATCATGTCCTGAAGGGGCAGAAATTCTCTAGCAAAGTGAGCAGCGGTGCTATTAAACCCTGAAGCTGCCAGACCTGTTGTGCCAGTAGAGCAAGAGCAAAGGGTAGGGTGGGGTGTGCACGTGGGGCAGGGGTTAAGAAACTGCTACAGAATTGCTGGGTTGATATCCTCACTGTGGACACATTTTGGCAGTGAGGCAAGTGGTAGGAGGGTGATCAGCACACAGGGGTTAACACCACTGCTGCTCAGCCTACTCTCACCTCCCCCACCCCCCACAATTTCTTCCCCAGCTAGAAACAGGTTGTGTAGCCCATGAGAAGCCCCAGTTTGGATATAGCCTACCACCCTGAAAGTCTCAGAGGAACAAAAAGTGAAATGGGTCTCTTTCCCAATAATGAACCAGAATTTTAAGGAATCCTTAATATTCTCCTACATCTGAAATCAAAATCTGAAAAATGGGTGATAAAAGGGAACTTGCTTAAAAGCTGGATCACAAACAGGAAGAATGGATATGCGCGTGTGCACACACACACACACACACACACTCTCTCTCTGCATAAGGAAAAAGAGATACCTTAGCTACTTTCCTCCAGTTAAGACAGTCAAAGAAGTAATATGTTCCCCTCTCATATGTATTGGTTTTCATCGTTGGCTCCATGCCTGGTGCCCTGGTGATCCATACTCGCTCCTCTTTGTGGTATCTCCAATCTCGATTAAAGCTTTCATTTTTAATTGGGAAGAAAAGTAATTTGTTAGCTGCTTTCATTTTAGCACACATACACATGCTTTAAAATAGAAGTTAGCACTTCTACAAAACACCGCAATATGCTTATATTAAAGCATAAATTAAAATCCATAAAACACCAGCTTATCTGCTCTATCATTTTGACTTCCTACAGTTGTTTATCAACCCTTATCCTAATCAACAACAAAAGTTTTGGCTATACCAGGTAAGAAACTGATCTACTTGCATAGTAAACTTTTTTCTAAGGTTCATTTACTCTCCCTATTTTTGCTGTGGAGTTTTTAAATAATCAATTATAAAAACTGTTGGCATCTATATACCAATTATCCGCAAAATGTTTTTATAAGCAATACAAAACCCGTGAGGCAAATTTTATGCTCATTTTACAACTGGGTTTCCTTCTAGTCTCCTCATTTTGGAGTAGGTACTAAAACACTTGAGCACAGGTGTAAGTAGACTGTGCCTATATTAGTAGGATTTAACACTAGAAATTGCTCTTCACTTTCTGAGCAAAATTTCAATTGTACTACTTGGTTTCTGCAATAAGTTATACTGTATATAAAAACTGGCCAAAAGTTTGAACATACAGTTCTACTGCTGCTAATAGCTGTAATACATCTCCTCCATTCATATAATAGAGATAAAACAGAAGATCTTCTCCATAGCGGCCAAGTTTTATTGCAGCCAGCTGCAAAAGATAAGAGAAATAAAGATGTGAAACCACAAATAGGTTAGATAGCAGATACCATTTAAAACGACAAAAATCATTACACCAAAATCTGCTTATATTATATAAACCAGAGGTGGCGTGTGGGTCAGATGCGGCCCACCAGGCCATTCCATCTGGCCCACAGGGCCTCTACAAAATTTAGAATATTGTAGTGAATATTCATCTGCCCCGGTTTCCCATCATGCAGCCCTTGATGGCTTGCCAAAACTCAGTAAGCTGGCCTCCACCCAAAATAATTGCCTGCCCCAGTATAAACTGTGTTGCAAAAGGTACACTAATACATAAGAACACCACACTAATGATTCTCACATTTTCTTCAGTTTAATTAAGTTTTTCAGACAACAAAACTGTTAAACAAACCATCAAGATGGGGAGCCTTCTCTCTGCACATATTTTCTGATTTTTACTTTTAAAGGTATTCTTTCATTTACAGTTCCCATGCCATGATTCACATAACATGTAAAAAACCCCACTGTACTAAATTCTTAAAACCTTGAAAGATCTCTTAGAGAACTACAATACATAAGATTTCTTTCTAAATTATCCAAAAATTTCCCATTTACTAGCTAGGGAAGAAAGTCACAGAAAAGCAACTCATGCTACATCTTCAGTTAAGGTTATAAGCTGATCAGTTCAGGTTAAGAAATCTCCATATAACAGAATACTAGTAATACTACAGTATATGAATTACAGGGGCTTAATTTGGTTCGAAGGATCTGGCATGGGTCACTTTCAAAAGCAGAACACTGGTCTACGTTGACTTTTTTTTTTTTTTAAATGTACAACTATGATTATCTCAATATTTAAATCAACCATTCCCCAAATCTGCCCTCACATCCCCAAAGTAAATATAACTTGTTTTTAAGCTCAAAACATCCAAGAAAAACAGAAAAAAATGGGTGCAGGTATAAGTCAAATAGATAAAAATGTAAGGCTAGAATAGCCATCGCATATACCTATTTAAGTATTTTGTATGCCACTGTCTCTCAGAATGCAAGACTTTACAGAACGCTCGATTACATACAAGATAATTTGAATGCAAATTACTTGTAACGTGTTATCTTCAGAAATATGCTACAAACCAAGTAGCTTCTTAACAATATAAAATTATTATACGGCACAAGAAAGCACACTCACCTTATCTCTAATGTGAATGTTCGTTAAGTATTCAGATGGAACATGGAAGTCTAGATAAGGGAATCAGAATTGACGTAATTGTTAAACCGAGTCACTGATTCTCATTTGCAAATATTAACAAAATATTAAATCACAGCCAATTTTCCCATACCTATGTCTTGAGGTCGACAAGGTGAAGATGCCCAAGGTGATGCAAATTTGGGGTAGAGATTTCTGAAGAAAACAAAATTTAAAAGCAATAAGGAACAATATATCCATCCCATTCTCCCCAGACACATTTTTCACTTCGTTTTCAGAAGCACCGACTGACCCACCCACTTCTACTGTGAGGTCCTACCCCTCTGTTAAAGACAGTGGGAATATCACCATAGAATTCTACAGTGCTGGGATTCCATCTTCTACTGTGCTTGGAATGCAAGTACCTTTGGCTCCAACCCCCTTGAGATGCCCAATTTTACTAGGTAGAATGAAGCACAGCGTAATAGCTCAAAACCGTGACATGTTAATAAACCAGCACCTCTAATTTAAAAGAGTTTTATTTAAAGGAAATAAGGCTTATGCTGGCAGGTCTCTCTCCTAATGACTAAAAGATTTTACAACTTTTACACTTCCTTTAAATTCTAGAAGTATAAAAAAAGCACATAAAGAATCATAAAAGGGGAGGGTAGGAGAATTTTAGATTTTGCTTTTATTTAATTCTTTATGTTGTGCATAGAATAAGAAAAACAGGGCCGTTATATGGCTAAGGACATACTGAAGAACTTAGACACTGCACCAATGACTTTGTGATCAACTGAGAAACAATGGAATTTATTAATCACAAATCAGCAGGTAGTAGAAAAAGAGAGAACAGTGCAACACAAGGTGAAATTTTGTCAGCTGCTGTTTCATTTTAATTATTTCTGACAGTATGATATTATAGCATATTTTGTAAATGAAACTTCAGAATGGTACCCTATTAAATATTTGCATCTTTCTAGCAGGAAGGCATCATAATAGCTGCTATAAAAATCTCTGAAGCCTGGGAAATTAACAAAGGCTGATCACTTCCCCAACTGAGTTTTGCTATCCACAGGTACCCAGATCAGGTGGTACTAATTCTACTGCAAACCAACTGCACCACAACTTTTGCCAGAGACAGACAGAAGAGACTTCAGTGGCAGAGGCAGCTTGTAGGAATGGAAAATGAGCAAGAACTTCCTTGTGTAAGAAGGTGGATTCTAGAGCAAAGCTTCCTTCCATCAGTTCCATAGCCTCATACCCACCTTCCAGGTCTGCCACAGGAGACCGCAGAGACCAGGCTTTTGCAAGGAAACTACTTCCCTGCCTCTAACAGGAGAAAAAAATCAGTCTAAGTGTGAAGTGCTTCCCAGGAGTTGAATAAAGGCTCACTCACCCATTTAAATACTACCATAAAAAATCAAAAAGGAACACAGATCCATTTCTCTGATCAGTCGAATGGGAAAACCTCAGCAAAAAACCACCACACAGTACAGACCCTTCTTCTAATGTTATCAACCTATCAATGCTATCAGCAAGTTGAATTTAAGGAGCTGATCACTACCAAATTGTATGATGTCAGACTAACTTAATATATGCCATAAGGAAGGACTATTTCAGAAGACTGGAACATTAGGCTACAAAATACATGCAATGAAAAAGGTTAAAATGAGCTGGCCCCCTTTTCAGTTTTGCCCTGCATGATATTGAATTAATGGACATTTAGCTTGACTACTAAAATTAAACCACTTCAATGAAGAACTAAAATGTATCTAACTTTTTGAGAAAATAAAAGCTCATTCCTACCTACAAGTATAATCTATATAAAACTGTCATCTTTCCTAGAAATACTCAAAATTAAAATGCTAATGACAACAAAGTTACATATTTTAAATATGCTTTATATTTTTCAAAAGTACATTTTAAAGCAACAGGTAATACTGCAAATAAGTTATTCTGTGCTCTTAAGCCAGGAAGACATTTCTAACCGTACTGCAAGTACTCCATAAGGCAGAAAGGTTGAGTTTTCTATGTCTGAAATGTATTTAACTATTCATGTAGCATTTATGAAAGCAAAGTGATGATGTTTGACACAGTGGGTAAAAATAAAGCCTTTACTTCAGGGGAAGTACAATCATTTAGTAAACCTTTTTCCTGTATTTAAACTAAAGCCAGCTACTGCAGCACAAATATCTGGGTCAAATGTTATCAGGTGAACAATATACATAAAAGATG
>NW_017729022.1:27559173-27573566 GCF_001723915.1 Gavialis gangeticus | reverse complement strand
ACCATACTGCAAGTACTCCATAAGGCAGAAAGGTTGAGTTTTCTATGTCTGAAATGTATTTAACTATTCATGTAGCATTTATGAAAGCAAAGTGATGATGTTTGACACAGTGGGTAAAAATAAAGCCTTTACTTCAGGGGAAGTACAATCATTTAGTAAACCTTTTTCCTGTATTTAAACTAAAGCCAGCTACTGCAGCACAAATATCTGGGTCAAATGTTATCAGGTGAACAATATACATAAAAGATGACAAAACATGTAACAATTCTCCACTAAAAACCAACCAACCAACAAGAAAAAGAATGGTCTTGAATAAATGTGCATGTTCATAATTTTGGTCAGAAATGTACACAACATACCTATATGCCTCCAATTGTGTACATCACTGCCAAGAACATAAGTCTTACTAGGTCAAGTCTATCTAGCCCACATTTCACAGAAGCAGCAGGGTCTACACCAGGGGCAGGCAATTATTTCGGATGGAGGGCTGCTTACCCAGTTTTGGCCACGTGGGTAGCCCTGAGAAAAGCGGCCCCTTGCCCACCCTATGGCCGGCACTCCCTGCTGCAGTCGCTCGCAGCACACGCGGGGCTGTCCTGAGCTGGCACAGGCAGCCCCACATGGGCTGCAGGCGGATACAGTACGGGGCATGGCCATGGGGCAAGTGAGGGGCCGCTTTTCCCTGTGCTCAGCACTAGCTTGTAACCTGCCCCTGCTACCAGCCTGGGTCCCACTCTGGTTCTGGGCTCGCCCGTCGGGGCTGTGTGCAGCGGTGCCAGGGGCTGTGGTCCCCCCACATGCCATGCTGGGCAGTGTTGGCTGCTGCTGCCTGCCTGGAGCTCGCACGCTGGGCAGCCCAGAGAAGGCGGTGGCAAACACTGCCCAGTGTGGCAAGTGGAGGGGCTGCAGCTGCCGTCTCCATATGCAGCCCCAATGGGTGAGACTGGAGCTGGCGTGGGACCCAGGCTGGCAGTGGGGCTGGATTACAAGGTGATGCTGAGCACGAGGGGGGAAGTGGCCCCTTGCCCACCCTGTGGCCGGCGCCCCACGCTGCAGCCACTCACAGCCTGCCAGGGGCTACCTGTGCCTGCTCCAGACAGCCCCACATGGGCTGCAAGTGGCTGCAGCAGGGAGCGCCAGCCACAGGGAGGGGAAGGGCCGCTTTCCTCTACGCAGGTAAGGAGCCTAGGGAAAAGCTGAGCACATGGGGGGGAGGGGCGGCCCCTCCCTGTGGCTGGTGCTCCCTGCTGCAGCTGTACGCAGCCTGTGTGGGGCTCTCTGGAGCAGGCACAGGCAGCCCCTGGTGGGCTGCGAGCGGCTGCAGCACAGGGCGCCAGGCAGGCGAGGGGCCACTCCCCCCCCTCAGCTTTTCCCTGGGCTCCTTCCCTGCCCTTCCCCCCCTTCACTTCCCCCTTACCTGTGGTTCCAGCACAGGGCAGCCACGTGGACCCAGGCTGTGGGGCTGGGGCTGGGTAGGCCCTGCTGTTGTGGGAGCCCACTGGGCTTCCCCTGGGTCCTACTGCCCTTGGTTTCTGTCATTTTTGACAGAAACCAAGGGCAGAGAAATATTGATTTTCTAAATTTTTTTAAGAGTCCCACGGGGCCATATTTTGCCCACCCCTACACAGACTGATCTGCCTTCTTCCCTTAACAGTAGTGGTTCTCCAGCTTTTTAGACTAGAGGCACTTATCTATAATTTTTGCAAATTGAGCAGCACCACATTGCAAAAACTAAATTTCTTACAGTGCTTACCTGCCTGAAGAGGGCCAGGAAGGAGGAAGAGCAGCCAGCAGGGGAAAGCCTGCACTGCAGGGAACAGAGGGAACGGGTAGGGCCTGCACTGGTCTCCTCTCACTTTAAAGGCTGTTGTGGCACCCCAGGGTGCTACAACACTAACTGAGAATCATTGCCTTACAACTTCCAGCATTTGGAGGTCTAAGAAGTCCTAATTTGAAGGTTAGAGCCTTACTATTGTGTTTAATACTCACCAATGAACTCTTCCACATGAATCTATCTAATCCTCTTTTGAGCCTGATTAAATTGTTATCACATCAGCTTCTACAACTTCTTGTGGCAATGATGTCCAGATACTTATTACACACTGTGTAAAGTAACTTCCTTATGTTTGTTTTAAAATTGATCCCTAATGATCTCATTGGATGGTCCCTAGTCCTAGTATTTTTTTTAACATCTCTTACTTTCACCACATTATTCATTATTTACAGACCTCCATCATATCAATCCATCAGCTGTCTCTTCTAAACTGAAAAGTCCTAGTCTCTCCTCATATGGAAGCCTTTCCATGTCCCTGATATCTCCCATTGTCTCTCCCCCTACTTTTTCTACTACTACTGTACTTCTGTATCTTTTTTGAGGTTGCAGAATGTAAGGAGGCAAAAGATTCAGTATTCATAGTGTGGGGGGTACCATTAATTTATAGACATATTAAATATTTTCTATTTTGTTTTCAATCCCCTTATCAATAATTCCTACTGTTCTATTGGTCTTTTTGACAGCTGCTGAACACTGGGGGGCTGATGTTTTCAGAGAACTACATACAACAGCTCCCAGATCTCTTAGATGAGTAGTAACAATCAGTGTACAGCGTATGCATGTGCATCTCTAGTTCTCTAGGTCCTACATCTCAGTTCTTTATGGCACTGGTATACAAGTACTTCTACTTTTTATCCTTGCTGCCTTATTTTTACATGCCCTGTTTAGTTGGCTGCTCCTCCAAGTCTTCCATGTTCCCTATTCATTCCGCTTTCCTACCCTTTTTGGAAGGCTTAAGAGTTTTTATGACTTTTTAATGCAGAGATGGACTGATCATCATCCGCACTGGTCATCTTTCCTACAGCTTTCAGTTTAAAGGCTACTCTATCACCTTCTTTGATGTTATGTACCAGCACTCTGGTACCCTTTTGGTTTAAGAAGAGCCCATCCCTCCTTCATAAGCCTCACCTAGTTCCTAAAAACCCTAAACTTCTTTCTATACCAGTGGTCACCAACTAGTGGATCTTGATCCACCCGTAGATCTCGGAGCCTCTGAAGCTGGGGTGGGGGGCTGAGTGCCTGTGTGCATGCACACGTGCACCCCAGGCCAGCATGTCAGTCCATTGGGGAGGGAAGGGGCAGGGGCTAGACCAAGGTCCACTGTAGTGAGGGACTGTGCCGCAGGAGGCAGGAGCAAGGTTAAATTGAGTGGGGCCCCAGCTGTGTGGGACTTACCTTCTGGGGAGGCACACCCCCAAATAATTTTTCTCCCTCTGTCTGGATCTGCGCCCCTCCCCCCGCCTTCCCCTCCTCACAGACTTACCTGCTGGGCAAGGGGGGGAGTGGGGAGGACCAGTGGCAGCAGCACACAGTAGATCTTAGGTTGCTTTTAAATGCCAATGGTGATCTACTTAAAAGGGACTGGAGACCACTGCTCTATACCATCTCCTCATCCACATATTATAAAACTGCAGCTCTGCCTCTCTCTCTAGGGAGACGCATGGAATTGGAAGTTTTGCAGAAAAGACTACTGCGGAGTCTTAGATCTTGGTCTTCTCCCTACCAGCCTGAGTTTAGCCTCCAAAACTTCTCTTACATTTTATGCCACTAATGGTAATATGCATCATAACTAAAGCACTTCTAACAAGCCAACCTAGGAGTCTTGTGAAGTTGCTACATTTTGCACCAAATAGGCAAATCTCCAAGCCATCCTCCCAAACATCAGATAAAATTAGTTACATTTTTAATAACCAAATTCCATGCTACTAATACCATCTTCCTCCTATAAGCTGAGGTCCTCTCCCCAAAGGGATATTTTGTGGGCAAGAGAATATTAGGACTTTGGCTACAGATTGGTTTCCAGCAATGAGATCTTCTCTCTCATTCTTCAACTTGCTGTCTCGTATCCTGCAACTTTCATCCTTACCGGCACCACTGGAGACTGACCTACTATGTCCAAAAAGGTCTCATATGCATACCTCTCCACCTCATTCAAGGGCTCCAATTCAACCACTCTGGTCTGCAGAGACTGCAGAGACTGTTCTTAGTGCTGAACTGCCAGGAGCTCCTAGCACTATGTGCAAACATATGCCACTTCTTCTTGGGGAAGATAATCATACAGATGGCTGGACCTGCATTCTGTTTAACTTTTTGGCTTTTCTGCTCCCACTCCCTTCCCAGTCTCCCCGTCCCACTGCCTGCCCCAACAGCTTCTTGTCCTCTTCCTTTTGTTTATGGGGTAGTTCTATCTATAGGGTTTGATTTTTTTCCCTCAACAGCATTAAGGCTTATACCCTTTATGTTCTCCCTCCTCTCAGCCAAAATCCTTTTCACCTGGTCATCTCACTGTCCTAGGGTGCACTCACTTCACACTGGGCTGCTCTGAGCTTGAACAGAACACTCTTACAACTGCCTCAACATGTATACCTTTGGCTAGGCTTTAGTTCCACCTGCCATCTAACAGGTGGTTCACATGGCCTCTACAAAAGAAGCTGAGGGCCCTCCCTTGATCAAGAAGTCCTATCAAGGTGGGGTGGGGGGAAGTCAGTCAACTTCCAATGTTCAGCTCTTCTGCAGAGGGCCTGAGAGACATGAGTGGAGTCACCCCCTTAGACCAACTTTGGTACTAGCTTAGCTTAGCTTTGGTACTAGCCTTTGAGTTTTAAAATGTATTTGAAGAACTGCTTCATTGTCCTTTAGGATAATTGTCTTTTAGGACAATTTCTTTTCTAAACCATGACTACTATTCAGTATGTCAAGAGTATCAAGAAAAAACTGATTTTAAAATCCTCGCTGAAATGGGCTTTATTGAGTAAGAAAGCAAAAGGTCCACCTGAGCCAGATGGTACCTCGGGAGGGCAGATTCAAAGCACGCTAGGGAGTGATGTGGTTAATAACATGTCTGAGTGCCCTTGGAATCTCCAGTCTGACTGGCCAAGTACCCATGTGCAACTGGGTTAAGTGTGGGAACCTGCAGCAGCAGTACAGAACTGGGCTTGAACTCATGCCTCTGGAACCATAGCAAGATCCCTCAACTTCCCTGCCACCTAACCCTAGCAAAATATTACGCAAGTCTCGGAAATAAACCTACTGAGATAATCTAAATTAAATGCAAAATCAGTGCACCACATAAAAGAGCTAGTGAATATAAAGATTACACCTCAGTCTAGTACTACTCATGTGTAGTAAATGCCGATTCCACAATTTTCCTCTTTACATTTACCATTCTGAGAAGTGTGAAGATCAGCAAGATTCTTATGTGCATGAGATGCATCCAGTGCCTTTTAGATTATTTTCTATTTTTAATATGTTATATGTCAAGTTAAGCAAGACAGTTAGGTGTCCCATGTCTTTCCCGTCTAACTCACAAGATACTGACCTGGCTGCTAGTTCTACAATCCAGTCCAAGTAAAGGATAGAGTGTTGTTGCACTATCCCAGAAGCGAGGTAACGTCCAAAGTTCCTTTTTTCCTATTGCTCCAAACTGGCACAAATGGCCTTCTATGCTATACAGTAAAGTTGCTGTGTTAGAGGGTAGAGGCAAGGTTCTGTCACTTCTCACCCATACACATGAAAGGGAAAGTCATAGCCCATTTCCCCCTCTCAGGCTCTGCTGATGAGCAGCCCATACAGTGACATAAAGAGGCTCTTTACATCATTTACTCTTCTCCTTTGGCATGCCAGAGATCACAATTGACTCCATGGAGAACAGACAACAACTAACTTACCAGAAGTTTACTCTGAACCTACACCGCTACCTATTTAAGGTTACATTTGGTGCAATACAGCTAACAATACACCTGCCTGGTTATTAAAATGCAAGTTTAATTTACAACAAAAACTGTTTGTTAAATGTATATATATCCTCAAGGACTTTAAAAATAACTAATGTATGAAATTAACAGCACACTGCTATTTCCCTAAAGAAAATCTTAATAAGTTAATGGAATAAGGAAAGCCTCCAGGTTTATTGAAACCATGCAAAACAAGATCTCATTGTGCCCTCCAGCACATTTTGTTTGTCAACGAAGGTTTTATTTTACTGTCACTGCCTTTTCAAATATAAAAACTGCAAGATATTTTGCAAAATTAAATTTGCATAAGTTGAAAAAAAAACATTATTACAAACAGCTGCATAATAAAGACAAAATTGACAATAGTACCAAAAAGAAACTTACTCAGGAGAGTTGAGATTGAGACCTAGTGTTGTTAAATCACTTCCTAATGCAAGATGTACCATTCCTGGGTCGGTCTCTGCTGCCCTGATGAATGTTAACAATCCAATCATTCCAAACTGGTCCGTCACCATCCCTTGAGGAATGTTGGTAACCCGACCTGGGAAAGACCAATAAATTCATTCTCTTCTTTCATGAAATAGAAGAATCTTGTGAATGGATTTGCAGAAGGACTTTAAAAAAATGGAAGGAAAATTAACAAGGCATACATACCATCAGGTAACACCTGGATCCCTTTTTTCTGCTGGTTGTTGTTTTGCGTTGTTGAACTTTTATCTCCAGGGAATTTGGGTCCATCTGCACTAGATGATGTTTTGCCTGATGTATTCAAATTCTATTAAGGAAGAATATTTTGTGCAGGTTAGCATAAAGCAGAAAACATAAACCCAACATGGAAAAACTGGTATAAGTGGGATGTCTGAAACAAGTGCTCTATACAGTTATCAACAGGATTATACATGTTACGAAGCTGAAGCCTGATCATATCCCTACAGAAATTAAATAAAATACCACACTACAAGGTTCTTCATCTCTAAATTTTGGTGGTGGGAGGGAAATGTTGGTTTACTGATCTTAAACTATGATGTCGCACTTGTGTTTAATATTTCCTTCATGTACAAATATACCAAGACACGGATGCCCTCAACTTCTCAGGCTTTACGCCTTAACAACATGTAAACCATTTGGGACTCTGGCACAATGGGTTACTTATTACTTTTGCAAAACTTATAAATCTAAAAAGTGCTGTTTCTGGACATTTATCCCCCTGCCCAAATAAAACTTCATCCAAATATATGGCCTAACATTTAATAATAAAAGGAAAGAATAAACATTGGGAGCAGAACATTACTTAAATTCAAGCTACTGGAGTTCCTAAACATGGGCACAGAAGGAACTTGTAAGACTTCCAATTCCTTGCCAACAATCTGTCCTCAAAAAATGCCCTTCTGAGGTACAGAAACTGACACTCTGGGATAACAACCAGACCCAATTACAGAAGCAAGCAAAACACTTGACATGCTTGCACCCTTTAAGACAGACATATAAACGCAACATCTGCCAAGCAAGTTGTATAAATGAACACCCTGTACTGCCACAAACTGACACAAATTGATCTTCCATAACCATTACCTATTATTTCTATATCACAGATATATAATCTTGACACAAAACTGTCCTTAAGAGATCAGGGTTAGATCAAATGATACTGCTTGAAATACTCAGCATTGTGCCTCTTCTTACTTTTAGACACCTGGCCCCCAGAGAAGAAACCACAGATTGAGTTAGACATTTAGGTTCCCTATATGATATAGTAGAGGCCTCAGAAGTGGATCCACAGCAGCCAGCATGCAAAGCCAGGAGCCAGTTAAGCTAAACAATAGAAAATGCTGATAACATGGGGATAGGTATCCAGGTTGTGGCCGTATTGGTCTAGAGGAAAAGGCAAATCAGGACTTGTAGTAGAGATATCATCTTTTATTAGACCAACAAGATTTTTGCAAAAAAAAAATAAAAAAATAAAAAAAAGAAAAGAAAAGAAAAGAAAAATCTTTAATTGCAAGCTTTCCGGCACAAACCTTTCATCAGACATTGGAAAAAAGATTGTAAAAGTTCTCCTAGGTAGAAATGAAAGTTCATATTTCATAGGATTTCACGAAGGAGTCAACAGATGGAAAGCTATTCAAGGTAATTTGCATCACCACAGATCCACACAGGAGGTGAAAGGCTCCATACCAGCTATGAACTGACTGCCCAGAAGAGTTTTCCATTTATTGACTCCTAAATTTGTCATGATAAAGCAGTAGTGTAACTCCATTGGTATATTACCAATTTTAAACTAAGTTGCCAAAAAAAATTACCACTGAAGGAAAATATGTTTTTATATTTACTTACAGATTTACTGTCATCGTTACTTGATGTTGGATCTTTATAGCTGGAGCCTGGTAATGCTGGAAAATCCTCATTGTGTATCGAGAAGTCCTGGGATTGCTCACTTGCTGGTTTTGTTACCATTCCAACTACAATCAAAATTAAGCCGGTTACATTAATATTACCATAAAAATATTTTTCTGCCATTTGGTTACACTTTTTTGCATTATAAGTAAGGAATGAAGTGTACCATAAATATAGAACTGAAAGAAAATATAAAAAGAACAGAAAATAACAACAAGAGAGCAATTGGCTGTTCACCAAATACAATCCCAACTAAAAATGCTCCTAAGAAAAAAAAATCCGAGAAAGATTTGGGGCTCAATTCTTATCCAGAACAGCTTAATTTCACTACATTTACACTCTGGATTAAAACTCATTTTATCACCACCACCACTCTCTTGCCCATTTGAACAAACAAACAAACTCTTCTGAAGATTATCAAAATTATTTTTAATAATAATAATAATAATAAAATAAGATTGATGAAGGGAAGAAAGTGTTATGGCTGTAAAAGGTATAGATCTCTTTTCTTTAGTACTGTAAAGATTTTCTGAACAAAGGTCAGATTATGTTTTACAAAATACTTGTATGTCTTTTGCAATAGAACATCACTAGTTATAGTTGCCAATGACTTGTATAGCAGAAAAATTGTAAGTGCTTAGCCTGCAACTCTGCTCTGACCCCAATTTCTAAAAAGTAGGCCATTGCCACTGAACATGGAATCCAAGATCGGAGAGCAGCATTTGCTATTATCCCAACAAAAGAATACTCCAGAGGCTGCCATCCTAGCTCAGATGCACAGAACCCCCCCAGCAATCAGGGCTTCATCACATTAAGTGCGGATAGAGGGAAGCCTAGAGCTCATTTTTTCAGAGATTAATGTGAGCACATGAACAAAAATTACATTACTGATGCCTTTCTAGTGGTCCGATGTCAAGGTCTACTTCCTAAATTCACAGAAGGGAACTATGTTGAGTGAATACTGTTGTCTTGACTATTACTATTTTTTCACCCAAGCAGTTAGTCAAATTTTAAGGTGTTGCAGGTTGCTTCTGTTATGAGGAGAAATCGAAGGAGTCTTGCATTTATCTGTACCCAGCAGGAATCAAAACAAGAGAAAGCGTCTTTGTTCAGTTTCAAGGCTCCTTCAGCTTGTCCTTAATGCAGAAGTGCACTCTCTCAGCTTTTTCATTGAAATCATGCTACCAGTATTACATCTGTGGCTCTGCCTGGTACTTCTTGCTGCCTCTCTAAGCTCTTCTGGTCCCTTCTGTTTTTCTTTCCCTGACATACAAGCCCTAATAAAACAATACCCGTGATTATCATCTACCCACATGCGACTTGCCATGTGTCTTTGTTTTGTGTAGTGATATGTGCCTGTCTGGGATGGATGCTACTGTTGTTTTAGCACCTGGTTCCATAAAAACTGTACCACACAGTTACAGGTACTTACAGCTACCATAAAGTGGTTATGCCTAACCCATGCCACTGATCACAGCCAACCCACTGCAGACAGAAAAGGAAAAAAAAAAAAAACCCTGCAAAAAAGGTCTAGGATACACTTCTCTACAAGAGGTAGCAAGCTAAACCTTGATACTATCATTTCTTAACACTGTGGGGGTATGCTCAGGGGCATAGGTTTTATAGATTCCCACCATCTCAAAAAGCCTGCTGAAACACTGGATTTAAGGTTTTCTCCTCAACTTGCATGTAACAGATTTATGACTTCGAATCCAGTGAATGGTTTCTGTAACCAGAACACATGTTCCTGTTGCATTATCTTGGTTTCCTACTATAGGCACTTCAGGACAGTTTGTGAAATGGTCCATTGTTAGCAAGTATGGATTACTGGTCGGTTTTAGGAAGAATATTAAGGGCTCCATTAGGGCCTCTATAACATATTAATTTATACACGGATTAGAAGGGACTTTCTTTACAACACAAAAGAAAATTTCCTGCCTGCATTTCATTTCAACAACAACAAATGCCCTCCTGTGCAAGATAAGGTTTTTACAACACTAAAGGCGTCAAGCATTTTTAAACTCGTGACACTGCACAACCTCCATTTTTTCCAGTGTATTTGGTACATACCTACACAAGAATTTCATGTAAACTTCATCACAACAATTAGGAAGCTTTTATGATGGCATTTTGAAAGCATACTGCAGTCAAAATGCATATTG
The DNA here is from genome assembly GCF_001723915.1 of Gavialis gangeticus. Lineage (NCBI taxonomy): Eukaryota > Metazoa > Chordata > Crocodylia > Gavialidae > Gavialis > Gavialis gangeticus. The sequence goes on along the minus strand of NW_017729022.1, from coordinate 27,563,223 downwards.
CCAACTGAATTTCAGCAAACTTTTGTTACTTTGGAGTCTGCTCTTATAAACACTTCATCTACTGTCTGTGGGCATGTATTAGGAATACCTTCCTACAAATTATGGAGAGAACACAGCCGTATCTTTTGGAGCACATGTATTCCTTCAAGCAGTCAATTCCTTGGTTTACTGCTTAAGGTAGTATTTATGATTAGTCTTTCAATAGGCCATCTGCAAAAGGCCTCACACCTTTACCATTCTTATAGCCAGGCCTTCATGTAATTTAAAATCATAGCACTTCAATTTTTCCTCCCAACCACCTGGCAAGTTTTCCCACCGGATTCCTGAGTCTAAAGAGCCACTACAGGGATGCAATGCCTGCCTCGACTACAAATTTCCTTCCATGCAGCAGTAAAAATGTTCTATAGATTTAACCACTGCCAGGAGTTCCTTTTGGATGGTACAATCATTTCTCTCCAGAAGACTTTTGCTGCAAAAGCCACCTCCTCCTTAAGGCCTGTATGTTAGTGTGTCAATAACACCTCCAAACTGCAAGCACTTGCATCTGTGTCCATTATGAAAGGGGTTTTGAAACACAGGTAGGCTAAAACAGGAGCAGTCACAAGAGTCTGAAAAAGCTGCATATCACACTCTGCTGACACCTGAAATGGTTGCCCTCTCACCCAAGCTATGCAATGGTTTTGCAATACTGACAACCCACAAACTTCCTATAGTAGGAAGAGAATCCTAAAAAAGGCTGCACATGAGTGGCTAGGGAGTTGGCCAATTCTGCACAGCTCCAATTTACTTTTTGTCCGTGGAAATTCCCTTGTCACCTTTGTGCACCTGAAATAAAATTACCATATTCAGGAGCTTGCATTTTGGGGGATTCAAATACAGTTTGGTAGCCTTAAGATTAAATGTATTGGTTTTTGTTCAAAGGTTGTACCATGCAACAGGATATCGTCTAGGCATAATGAATAGGCCAAGACAGTCATACAGTGCAACACTGTCTACCCCTGGCCTCAATATGGCAAGTGAAATGCACAAGCCAAAAATCAATCACTTCAAAACTGCCACCAGCTTGGTCCTACAGTAAGACAGTCTCCAACTCCCCCCACTTCTAATCCACTTCCCAGGGGTCACACTTAAGTTCCAGACTTCACCTGCTACAGCATCCCAGGTTACGAATAAGAATTCTTTAAAGTGACTTAAATTTAGGCTCAGTCTACACTAATGTTTTGTCAGAATATCTGTATGGGCTAGGGAGTATAAAGATCCATGGTGTGAAGACAGTTATGCTATCAAAGGAGTGCTTTAGTTTGCTTAGGTCATGTCATTTGGGATATAAAGAAGGAAAAGAATGTTGTAGCTAACACTGGCAGAAACACTTCAAGATCTGCATATGCTGTGCCTAACTACAGCAGAAGTAGGTGTCTTTGTCAACACAGACATGCCAGCACGGCTACAGCAGTGCAGGCAAGCCTTTCCCTAATTACAGTCCACAAAGAATCTAATGCTGCTATGTTTCCCATAGGCAGGACTACAGGTGAGACAATCCACTAAAACCTCTGGTAGCTCAACTTGACTAACTCCCCTTGTAATTTTGATACCAGCCTTTACTTTATCCTCTGGATCACATTTTACAGCCATGGTTTCTTTTCTAACTATCCTTTGCCTATCAGAAATATTCAACAGATTAATAGGGATCTATTCTTGCTTTGGGTCCAGAAAAGCTTTGGCACCTAGCACTCCCGCAAGATCCTAGATCTCAAAAATGTTTTAATTATTCACCATCTTTCTTTACAGGAAAGTTTCTATAATATAACTACTAAAATAGTTTCTGTCTTTGGAGGCAGAACAATTTGTTCACTGCAACCCACAAATTTCTTTAGAGGGAATTTCCACAGACTGAATGTGTTTGACAGCACTCCTGCTCAATTTGAATTAAATTAAATTAAACCGATTTATTTATTCATTCACCAGCTTGGTTACTCACATTCCAGAGATCCAATTTCAAACCCAGTTTTTGGAAGCAAGCGCACTCCTCAGACACCATCCCCATTTCAAAACAATTAATTAGTCCAAATTTGTATTCCCTATTCCCTGGCCTTTTTAGTATGCTTGGTTTAATCACTTAAGTTAGAACTAGCTTGTCTACCATTCCTGCTCAGTTCATCACTCTCACAGGCCATCTCACACTGTCGCTATCAAACTTCAACTGAAAACAAAATAAAAAGGTATGCATATGTGATATGTAAACTAACCATGGCTCTGCAGGCCACCAGTGGTCCATGGACCACATTTTCATAACTGTTGCCATTGGCCAACCTCCTTTTATTACTGTTATATATATGTATATATGTATTGCTGCTTTTAAATTGTATGTATAAGTCTGAACTGCAAGGTTGAAGATTTGGGACAAAGGGATTGGGGAAAACTGGGCGAAAAAACTTTAATAGACACTTGTGACGCTCTGTCCTGGCCAGCCTTATGTTTAGAACAATCTTTTAGTGTGGGCAATTTTTTACCCTTCCCCCATTTAATGTTAATTGCCCTTATTTTACCAACTGAATTTACCACTTTTTCTAATCATTCAAAAATGTTATGAACCAGAATAGAAGCCCCTTTTTCATTATACATATTGGGCACAGAGCTGTACTTACAGGGATCTTGGCAATCAGCTTCCATCTTTCTCACTAGCAGCTGCTTCCTCTTCTGGTGCACTGCAACAAGGAAATAATATTCAAGCTCTGTGGTAAATTCCACAGCCTCTCAGAGTGCCTTTGGCTTCCTGTAACTCATCTTGATCTGCAAGTCCAAGCCCACCTGAGTAATTAAAAATTAGCACATTGTCATTTTCCCTGGAAGCCCTCATTGGTATTTGAGTAGAACAGGATCAAAAACTTGGCAGGTCCTGTGGCAGCTGAAGTATAAACTCTTCTTTCTTCTAGCTTTTAGCCATGCCCTTGGCCAGTTCAGATTGACGGTTGGCTCCAAAATGCATATCAAGGGTGTGTAATAGATCCAGGTTACATTTCTTTTCTTGAGGGCAAATTCTCCATCACCAAAATAGACCTCAAGTTGGTTGCTAGGAACTCCCCCCACCCCTTTTTTTCCTGTCTTCTTTACAGCTATTCAACTTGACTTTGTTGTTGAACTAAGCCAAACAGTCTTTCCAAGGAATTTTTCTAAGACATAATGGGTTCTTATATTACCTGAGTTGGAACAATACAACTGCTGCCCTAAAGCAAGAAAATAAATTTTCTGGCTGATCTTATTCTTCATCCAGATTGACTGATTATCAAGGGAGTCTGAAATGCTTTGATTTCCTTCCAGAGCTGATTGTGAACTCCTTAAGACCTTGCTGCAGCTCATTTCTGTTATTGGGTTCTGTGTTGGTCAACTGTACCTCTTTATGTGAGATGTGGTCCATGGTAGTCAGATTGCTGGTTACTTCATTAATCTCTCTTTCCATACCAGACTGGAAGTGATACACTTGGACTTTTCAATCTATCCAAATACTTTAAAACTACTGTTTTAACAGAGATTACATCTTTGCTTTCCTGTCATCGTTCAGTCCGATTTGGGAAGGTTCTTTATGTTGCTTTAATTCCTTTTTGAAAAGGTCTGCAGCTCTTGCCTTAGGTCTTCCTTTAATTTTTTCTGAACATTTCCGATTTCTGCATGTAACGCCATCATTTGGTTCATTATGGATTAAAAGGAGCACCAGCTCAGACTCTCACTCTTCTCTGACCACAAAATTAACCAAACTGCAGGTGTTGCAGGTTGCTTCCATTAGAAGGAGAAATTGTAAAGAGAAAAGACTGCAAAGAAACACTATTAAAAGAACACACAAAGTTCTGTTTCCCGAGCATACCAGGAATCAAACAAACACAAAGCAATTTTGTTCATAGTTCCTTCAAGCTTGCACTTCCAAGCCTCTTTCAAGCACACACTTTACCCAAAAGCAGACTTACACCTTTCACTCATGACCATGTTACTAATGCATGTCTGATGCTTTCTTGCTGCCTTCTCTCACTTTTTTTTTTTTTTTTTTTTTTTTTTTTA
>NW_017729022.1:27549853-27559081 GCF_001723915.1 Gavialis gangeticus | reverse complement strand
TTTGTTTTTTTTTTTCTCCCTTCCTCCCTTTTTTTTTTTTTTTTTTTTTAATCGCTTTTCAGGCACACACAAACTTAATTAAAAATGCAGTAGCCAGCAGAAGTCCTCCACCCACATGTAGCTCGTCACGCACCTTTCTTTGGGCCATGACATGTGCCTGTTTTGACAGTAGGTGCTACTATTGTTTCACCACCTGGTAAGAAAGAAACTTAAAACTGTTTTTTAAACCTAAGGAGTGATAGTTATGCCTAATCCATAACGTTATTTTCTTCTGATAACATGAACTCTCATCTTTATGGAAATAAATATGCTCTCTCCTAGAATATCCATCATCACTTCTTTTCTAAGTCATTAAGCCTTTTCAGTTGGAAACTTAAAGAATTCTAAAAGATAACTACATAGCCTCCCTCCATTGTAGAGCTTGATATTAACATATATAAAACCAACTTCCCAAAGTACTCAAGTAATTAACTATGCAGAAATATATTTTAAAGGAACAAAAAGATTTTTGGAAGTCATCAGGGTAGCTTAGTTTTGATACTGCATAATTATAGATAAACCTTGTAGAATAGGCAAAAAATTATCTATTGCACAAGCTTGATACCTGGTTATTAGCACTTCTTGACGAACAAATGTTAGTAAATATCTAGTATCGTCTTTATGAGCAGAGAGTCAATAAGTACCAAAGGATATAGCAAAAATGTAATCTCTCTGATACTAATGTTGTCACTGTTCGCTGAGAGAGACTTTTTAAAAAAAATAAGTATCTTAGCAGTCAAAATGTATTTCTGAAATAAACTGGTCACAATTCCAACTGAAAAAAGCATCAGAGGCAACACATGACAATATACATAAAACTTAAGATGTTAAAAAATAAATATGCACTCAGGCTGAAAGCTACCAGTTTTCTGCACCAGTTTTAAATTCAAAAGTGATTTTTTTTAAAAAAATCCACAAAAACAGCTTAGTTTTAGAAATGTACCAGAAGTCCGAAAAATCAGGTCTCAACTTATGGATATGTGCATGATAAAACTTACCAGCTCTCAGGGTACCACCCTCAAAGCCACTGTGCTCCTCTGGGCTGCCAGCTAGACTAGAAGCATTACAACCCAATGCAACATTTGTGCAGACTTAATTAGCACTCCCCAGTGAGTGGCAGTTATCTTGTCCCCAAACTAAATCGCACATGAACAACGCCTGTAGTTTAGGAGGCAGCCTAGCTGAAGCAGCACAGCATATCCAAGACTATATATTTACTATGGACATAGCCTGATCCCATTTTTATTGCTTTCACATTTAAAAGTCTGTTTTACTGAAAGTTAATGAGACTTGTGATATAAATGCCCGTCACTGGGCAAAACATAACCTATCGTCTCATAAGGTCAGTAGTACTAGACAAATTAAGCAAGTAAACATTTATTTCTTCAAACAATTTTCGCAAACACATTCTTACCGTAGGGAGCCCTTCCAGCTAAAGGATTTATTAATGGAGTTGGGTTGCCACTTCCTTCCCTTCTGTTTCTGTCTGCTAGTGCTGGAAAATCTGAAAGGTCCAGTCCTGTCACATTTTCACTTCCATCTAAAAACAAAAAACAAACATTTTAAGTAGCTTTGAATTTTTAGCCCAAAACATTTGTAGTGTGGAGGTAGTGGTGTTGCCATGATATACCTGGAAATATACAAGAGGCAAGAATTCTTGTCTATGATACCTTTGACTGGACCAACTGTATGGCTTGGATAGGCAGGATACTCTGGTAGCTACACCTAAGTCTATCTGAACCATAAAACTGGTCCAATAAGAGGCATTACCCATAAGAATTCTTAACAAATTGTAATATGAAATGAAACTTTTCCAGAGTCAATGGGCACATCTACATGAGACAATTAATGCTCAGCAGAATTAATCTACTGCAGGTTTGTGTCATGGTAAAAGTGGTGCTATTGCGCTAATGTATGGTAGAATTAGCCTACTTTACACTAGCATCACTTAAAAAGTATGTGCTGGTGCTACAGTAGCACCAAGTTACTGTGCATTTAGTTAGTACCTGTTATTACAGGTACTAAACTTAATGCGCAGTAATCGCAAAGCATTAATGCACATGTAGACGTGCCCAGTGACGACTAAACTAGAGCAATTCTAACAAAATGGTTTTGTTAAGATTTCCAATAAAACTGGAAGCCATAAAAGTAACATCTTGAGTGCCACAGCGTTAGTTACACATGATGTTCTGAGAAAATAAAAACCCACAACATTTTTTAAAAACAAAAAAAGAAAAAGAATAAAAAGAGCATACTTGGTTCTCTTCACATTACTATTAGAATTATAGACACATTTTAACAATAACCACTAGATAATGAAACTAGGCTTTGGTGTATTTTTTAAATGAATAATATTAAAAGTAGCAAATCATTACATTTTCCAAGAGTCTGGTAACTCGTGAATCACGTGTATAAAACACACAAATTACATTAAAAAGGAGTCAGTTCTGATAATAGCTAGAAAAAGAAGGGTTTAAAGAGAAGTAATAGTAATCAAGAACAGCTCTTATCCCTTCAAGCTTTAAATAAGGCAGAAATTAAAGAACTACAGAGGAAGTGACAGAATAAAAGCTGATGTAGGAAATGGATTCCAGTTCACGGCAAGGTACAAGATGAAAAATGTATAAACAGTTTTGAGATCCATAATGCCATCACAGGGCTCCAGTGACTACACAGACTACCCTATTGGCCATTACTTCAGAGCTTTATGACATCACCAAATGCCATTAGACAATTACTGCCCAGTCGCCCTGTACAAAAAAAGAGATGTACATAATAAACACATGTACTTAAAACACAAAGCCTTTCCCTAAAGAATGTATGCATCTTTGCTTAATATAAATTAAGAGATTAGCATTCCTAAGAAAATGGGAACTACCAATTTAAAAAGCATTATTTAAAAAATAATAGTTCCTGGCCCCATGAACTATTTATGACTTTGAAACTGACTGGTTATGCGTATGTGAATAAAACTTAAAAAAAGAAAGAAAATCCATTCAAAAAAAGACTATTTTCAGTGCTTTATTTTCTTCTTAGAAGCAGCAAAAAATGTTACGACATACCAGCATAGTTTCAAAACTATTGTCTTTGAGTAACCTTAAACTGTCAAAGTAAGTTTAATATTTTTAAATTATTACATGAAAAAGATAATTACTTGCCATATATTAATGCCAGTTTTAGTTTGTTTGTGTGTGTATTCTTAAGCCACATGAACAACACTGTATAACAAAGCCACTATGCAAAACTTCAAAATTAGAACGAAAAATGTGGTCAGATAGCAAAATATTTAACAACTGTGCCTTATCCAGATTGTACTTTATACTTTACTTTTTTAAAGTATACTTACCTGTTCCATTAAAAATGTTACTTGATAAGGAGTTACTCATTCCAAATGCCTGATTCCTGTTCATTCCAAATCCAGACATACTGTACAAAATAACAACAAAACACACAAAATTTAAAAAAAACAACAAAAAGCACAGGCATGACTGAATAGACACTAACTTTGAGTCAGAGGAAAACAGAAGTGAAAAAGGAAAATTAAGACATTCAACCAAGACATCTCTTGAATTATTTCAAGGAAAATCCTATAAATCCTGTTTTCATTGGCATCTTTTGCACCTGTCATATTTATAAATGAGCCTTGCTTAAGAGGATGTTTAAGGTACCATATTTCACAGTATACAAGTCAAGTTTTGAAGACAAATTTTTAATTCTTAAAATTCAACTTCAACTTATACACCGTCCCCCGCCTTGGTGTGCAAGGCACTAGAAGCCCAGGGGGCTCATGGAAGAGGTGGCATGCTGGTGAGACCCCAGGAAGTTGGATTGGGCCCTGGGAGCTTTGGCAGCACATGGCCCACTGGCAGTATACCCACCAGCCCCCAGGAGTGCTGCTGCCATGGAGGCAAGGACTGGGCCCCCTCCTACCCCTGCCCAACACCTCATGCTGCCCCCTAGGGCAAGCCAGCCCCTTCCCGGGCAGCACCAGGTATCCTGTGCCCTGCTGGCCACAAGAGCCTGCTGAAGACACAAGCGGCAAGGGGCTTGATCTGGCTTTCAGTGGAGCTTCCCCACTTGCCTTGTGGCTGGGGGGCGGTGGAGGGGGGATGAGGTGCTAATGGGTCAGGCATCCCCCGAGCTGCAGGGGGGAGGCAGACTTTCCCTCCATGGTAGCAGCACCCTCCCAGGACTGGATGGGTGGGCTGCTAGTGGGCCAAATGCTGCCTGAGTTGCCAGGGCCTGATCCAACTTCCCAGGAGCCCACCAGCACACCACCTCCCCCACGAGCCCACCTGCACTTCCAGAGCCTCACACACTGAGGCAGAGTTGACTTACACACCAGACAAAAAAAAGTTAGGATTTTTGTAACAGAAATATGGGGTCAACTTATACAATGTGTCCACTTATACGCCATAAAAAAGGGTACATTTTAAAAATAATGGATTAAGAAAAATCCTAGATACAGAAATAGAGTGGTAGGGATTAGCACAGCATAAATCAAATTATATGAATAAATAAAATCTTAACTCCAGAATGTTTCATCTAGCATAGCATTTTAAATCAAATCTACAAATGTACCCTAAAAAGGAGTTCAGATTTACTGTATTTTGTTTGTGCGCGCACACGCATGTGTACACACACACAGTATTAATATAATATAATCATGTATATGGTCTAAGAAGTGACCAAGGTTATTAGGACTGAATCACGATATGAAAGGTGAAGTTGCAACAGATAACTTAGTAGGGTCAGAGTGCTGCAGCTGTGATGGCCCAAAAAGTGTCAAGAGGTAAGATTTTCTTTCGGTTATCTTTTACTGAATAAGATGTATAGTTGGAAGAGCTGTCAGACAAGGTTTTGGGAATAGGGCCCCCTTCCTTACATATCACAATGAGATAACATTTCTTGTGAGAAATATGCCCCCCACAGAAAACCACTCTCTCCCCAATCCTCAAAGGAAATTTACAAAATACCTTTCATAGGTGAGCCTATGAACTCCACTTCAATCTACCGGATACAAAAAAGCACTGACCAAATATAGACACTGGATTTATGACACGTTATAAACTTGCCTAACATCCGACTCCCCAGGCAAACCCTCCATTGTTTATCAACTATTTTCATTCCCTTCCCACCCCCACTCCTGTCTCCCATCCTTTGACTACAGCTACATTTATTCCCCTTTCCCCCACTCCAACAGTATCTCACCTAGTGACCACTCAATTTACATTTTAACTGACTGGCTTTCTTGCACACATACTGGCCTCTGGCCACTTTACTACTCCATCCTGGAAGAGCACAGAACACCTGCAGATGCTTCCTCAGCCTGACAAAGGGCGTTTGTGCCCGAAAGCTTGCTAAGAAGAATTTTTCCAATTCTACTTGAGTTGGTCTAATAAAAGATATCAGATTTACCCAAAGTCTAGACTACTTCAAGTGATTATCAATTAAATAACTGTCAAAGGCAACTATAACATTTTCATAAAAGGTTTAACTTTTGTATAACAGTACTGAAATATTGGCAAACTTGGTGTTTAACTGTTTGGCAAATGCCACTAATGTATGCATAAATAGCTGCCCTTAAAATCAGTTGAAAAACACCCCACATTAATTCAATGAAAACAGCAACCCGAGTTCCAGTGGAGCTTCCTCCTCAACTAACTAGAATAAAGCATGCATACAGTAACATAGAATCAATAAAAGAGACAAATAGCCCAAAAGGTACTCCAGACTAAGATAGCCTCATCTCTGAATTACTGCCAAAAGTTAGTGTTTACTTGAACAAGTACTCAATGTCTACATTTGCAAGATCAAAATCTTTCTTCTCATTTGAAAGCATACTGCTTCCCTTAGCCTTTCTATTGTAGCACACCTACATAGATGCAAATGCTTGCTTATGAAACTTCCAAGTTAAAAGCTAAAAAAACAAAACAAACAACACCACATCAGCATTAACTGCTGATGTACATAATAGACAATGGGATTAAACAGTTCACAGAGCATAGAGGATACAATGAGACCTCTTGCATAAAGAAGGCAAGGACAGACAACTACCTCAGCCAGGAGGAATGGAAAGGGGATAGGGTCTCCACACATTAAAATCACAGGGTGCCTGTACACAAGCACAGAGGCTGCTCCAATGCACTGGTATTACAGCACACCAGAGCAGACTTGATTTATCTTCATATGATACTGGATACTTGATTTATCAAGTCTGCTGGAGCCTTAATTACTGCGCTCCAGCCAGCCTCTGCATCTTGCGTATCAATGTCCCTGCACTTCAAGATAGCAGCGGAGGCACTTGAACTAAAGCTCGCTGAATGACCTTTAGTTCAAGCACCCCACCACCATTTTGAAGCACAGGAACGCTGATACATGAGACGGTGAGGTGCTTAAATTAGGGCAGCTCTTGGAGCCAACCTAATTAAAGCGCTGCCCCTCCCACCCCAGGAATACATGTAAAAATATCCTCAGATACAAAAGAAATTATTCCCATTGTTCTATCTCTCTCCCACTATTTTCATATGGTACTGGATTGGGTTGGAGAAGCCATTTGACTGACAAATTTAAAAACCTGTAGGCAGTACAGAAATGAGCCTTTAGAAGAGATCTAAACAAAGGAAAAGTTAGAACTGGGATACAATGACACATGGTAAATCAGTTGCAATGGTTCTTTTAAAACTGTTTATGTAAACAGTCAATAAGCTTACACTAATTCATTTTTGTAAACCCAATACAAGGCAACATAAGCAATCAATAATTTCAAGGCCTGTGCTACAAAGTCAGGAAAAGAACAAAGCTGTTGAGATTACCACACCAACATAGTCTTACATAGGTGAGAAATACTGGGGGGCAAAAATGTCTGTTCTCCAAATGGCTCCAGAGCTGCAGCATGAAGATGCAGGACTCTCAGCGTATCAGAGTTTGCTGAGCCAAATCCCAATGAACAATTTTTAAAATTAAGTTTTGCCTTATTTGCACTTTCCACTTTAGCCTAGAGGACCCAAAAAACCTGTGCACATTTCAAAACATGTGTACACCTCTCCACTGTGACAGACCCCGCCACCATGACAATGAGTAGTTCCCAGGCCCTCTGAGCACGTACCAGTAAACACATACCCAAGAGAAGTGGTGTGTGCAGACTCAGTACTGTTCTACAGTGGCTACCCATTGTGGCATACAGTGGCTTCTGTCCAGGATATGGACAGGAACAAAACAAGAGCAAGTTCAAAACATAGCCCTCACCCACCAGCAATATGAGATAGTGCAAAGAGACAATGCAGACATGCTCTTGGCTTCTCAGCAGCAAGAGCTGGACATTTCAAACTATATTTTAATTTCAGGACTACTGTTAAATATATCTATAGCTGCATGCATTCTAACCAAGTCTTACCTGTTCACAGTAAAAGGTTGTCGAGAGGGTTGTTGCTTTGGCATACATATTATGCTAGGAGAGCTTCTGTTGGGGCTGCCTAACCCTGAACTGCTCATGCTGTTTGTTCTGCTGGGAATTCCAATGCCCTGACCAACCTGGGAGTGGTTCATCATATTCCTAGGATTCATAGGCAATATACCCCTGAAAAAGACAAAGCATCCAAAAAAGATTAATTTCTAATGTTTCATTATTTGCTTCAGATTCATTTTCCAATTTAAGAAGATTTTCTAATCTATGACAAGCTAGATTTGTGGTAAATTTCAATACAGCACAACATTTAGATAATTCTCAAGCAGCAGAATATTATTTAAGGGTTCCTGAGAAATTCCACATAACCCATCATATACTAAGCAAATCCTTAGTCAGACTTGGTATAGAACACCAAAAATATTTAAAGTGAAATTAAAAAAAAAGTCTTAATGGGTTAGAAATGTTTAAGTTTCTTAATATATCAAGCTTGTAGTAGCAATACTTTTGTCCTACCATCTTTATTGCTGGAATAGTTTATTACATGCGTATATTTTTACCCATGCATTTTACTACAGCATTCTTGCATTCTGTAGCAAAATCTGCCAGTGAACACTATCTTTACACATGGACAAGTACTGTACTGCAAATATCCTCCCAAATACAGGCAGCGTTCAACAAAATTAAGTATTTCCTTTTTTAAATTAAATTAGAATGTAAGCTAGTTTAGGTGAAACACGCACCACACTTAAAAACTGCTCTGCACAAACACAATTGCAGAAATATCAGCTACCAATAAATACCTGCTTGGAGATGGAGGCGTATGAAGTGACATTGTTGGTACCCCTGTTGTTGGTGTTACGTGGCTCGGTAACTGAGTGCCTTGTGATAAGCTGCGATTTAACTGAGGGGTATTGTTGCTCATTCCCCTCATTGGAAGGCCTAGTGCACCTATTGAAAAAAAATTCAGAGGGGTGGAAATATATTGCAATCAGGAACAACGTCTGATCCAAATGGTAGCTTAAAAATCGAATCTTATTTGACAATCTAAAAAAGTGTAAATACTGCAGTAAAATGCAGTGTAAAAATTCAGTACTTGCTTGCACATTTTAAATCATTTCAATTCTGCTCTGCCTTCTAATTTGCAGAATTTTTTTATATTTGCGAGCCATTTGCATTCGATACACTATCAAAACTGCACTTCCACTGGGATTTACATTTTACAGCAAGTGCTATAGGTTGGATTTTATATAGTAATTTGAGACTTATGTTTCACTACTTATTCTTCTGATAAACATTGTAAACAGAATTTTATAGTATTCTTTTAATTTTTAAAGTGTGCCGACTTTCACTCTTAAAACATTATTTAATGTGATAAGCTAAACTATTCTCTGAAGCATTTCAAACTTGTTTTAAATAGGACTTGTTGATCATATTTTCCTGTTAAAAAACGAACTCAAAATATATTTTGATTTTATAGGCTACATATTGTAAATTTTAAAAATGAAGTGGAGTACATTTAAACCCATGTAAAAACTCAAACAACAGCTGTAATTTCACAGGAGTTCTTTTAAAGACCTCTACTGGAAATTCACACAAATTGTTTTAGCATATATAGACAGACACTTGGCCTAGTTTAAACGCATCTCGTTAAAAACAACAAAAACATCTTTAATAAAAAGCAGAATCCATTAACTTAATTTTCAATAATGTTTCCAAGGACTTATTTTGTGTGTGTGTGTGTGTGGGGGGGGGGGGGGGGGGGGAGACAAAAAACACAAAAA
>NW_017729022.1:27538459-27544853 GCF_001723915.1 Gavialis gangeticus | reverse complement strand
ACAAACAAGCAAACAAAAAACCCCAAAAGCAGATTTCTGCTTCTTGAAGATAAAACTTCAGTATCCAAAATGAAGTCATATGAAAGGTTCCAAGAAAAAGAGGACAACTGGATTTAAACCATCCTCCAGTATAATAAAAGAATCACAGTAAACGTCACACTGCTTTACGTATTACTGCAACCACCACAGTGGTTCAACATGTATAGGTATATGTAGCAGAAAATAAAGCATTTTAGTATGAAAAAAACTACATTACATCACAAAGATAAAAATTTAAAAGCATTCCCTGGGAAAGTCTGGGGGTGTTAATGTCAAAGCGAATTTAAAAAGTAATATTAATAAAAGTGAATATAACCTGTATATACACAGAGCTACAAGGTAAAAGAAAATCTGCAAAGGAAACCTTAAGTCTACTGTAGGATAACAAATGTTCCATGTTATAATCATCAGTCCAAATTTTTTAAAACAACAATTTAAAGATCAAATCTGATAAATTGTTTAGCAATTATTGTGAACAGTCACTCTGAAAAAACCCTATTTTTTACCTTCTTCTTTCATTATTACATTCAGTAATTGCTCATGCACTAGACGTTTTAGCTGGCAAATGACTTAGGTTGATCACTAGAAAGAGAAAATAGGGGCTAATTCTGTGCCTGGAAATTTGTTTTCTATGATGCAGATTTGTAGCACTATGGATCTGGTACTCCCACGGGACATAGCTAGATGGTTGATAAAGAAAATGCCAAGGTACAAAATATATTTACATTGTCAATTTTGTACTGCCAAATAGCATTTCAAATGGTTAAACAGTCTTAGGAACAGCATGTAGTTTTCCCCTTTCTGAACACCAAAAGAAACAAAATGCTTGCTAATATCTTCTAGTTTTAGGTCACAATTCCACTTTGGTCAGTTCTGGAGCTGATTTCTAAAGCAAAACATAGCTGAAGTGCTAGGTTAAGAAAAACATGTTAAACAGTATCAAGATGATCCAATGGACATAATGAATAAAAACCTGTGATAACAGCATCTACAACTGTAGATATCATAGACTCAACATATGCTAGTGGTGGAGGCTAAATAAAATAAATGCCAGCTTCTGGGCTCAAAAAAAGCCCTAAAACCACATTCCCTGATCACTGAGAAACAGATTTAGAAAAGTGCAACACTGAAGGAAGTACCAGTTGATCTAACACTGTGATTAAAATCAACAATTTTCAAGACAACCACTTTCTCATGGAAGTGTTTAAATGTTACCTGAAGAAATATCTAGCTAGTGTATTAGAAAGACAGGAGATGGGGGTTATACCCAGCTGAAAGTCACTTACTAAAATATCCTGTAAGATACTTTCCTGATAATATCTACTAACAGAAATTGATTAGAGAGTCTCAAGACATGTCTACCTAAAAGCAAGTAATACATGTAAAACCTTTCCACATCAGTAGTTAATTTCTCTGCATCTACCAATTTAAACCTGCAAGAAACAGAAAAAGAAGGAAGAATGGGCCAGGAGGGAAAACAAATTCCTTTTCTCTAGCTTTACTAACACAACTGCCAATAATTATTCGTGTTGACCAAATTTTAGAGGTAAGCATATGAAAATTTGCCTCTTGGGGACAGAGGCCACATTTCACAGCAAATTGATCATCTGATTCCCCATGTCCATTCTTCAGAAACCTAGATTTATTTTCTCCCAGTTTTTAGTGGTCTTTAAAAAAAAAAATCATAAATCCACAACTGTTCTCTCTTCATAAGGTATTTAATATTTCAGTATTATTTATTTTGGACCTGTAGAACACCAGCACATGGCAAATACATTTTTTTTTTAATTTTCACTCATCCTAAAATATACCCTATACAAAAGCCACAAAGAAAGAGAACCTATTCAAGGTCTTTTATGTGATCAGAAGAAAATAAGACCATGTGCATGTTTTCTCTCTACAACGTAAGAGTGACATGTTCATATATCACAATCAAACATACTGATAATAAACTGAATTCTTACTTTGTTGCCCGTATAAACTTGCCCCAAATTGAGACAGCTGACCTGATGTTGATGGCGATGCCAGCATCTACAATTTTAAAAAGTTAATGAGACACAGAAAGCTACAAGTTAAGTTATTTTAGAATAATACCTAGGATTGTAACATCATACTGATTTGATTGTAAATATAGACTTTTAAATGGTCTCAAACATCCCAGAGATTATCAAGACTTTCAACATGAAGCATTCCATAATATGTACTTGTTAGCACCTGGAAAGAATACTGCGTTTTCATTGATGATGTGTATTAAACACATCAAATACAAGACAAGACAACTGAAATTTGCTAGATGCTGTAGCACACAGGAAAACAATAAGCATAATTTAGGTCCATCAGCCTGAAACTTACACCTGGCCTTTACAGAAGGAAAAGTACAAATTAAAAAAAAGAAGAACAAATATCTAAAGTTCTTTAATACATTTGTAAAATATTTGTCCTCTGTACATTATCTGTTTTGCATGCAATATACAATGCGGTATGGTACTAAAGTTTCATCAACACTCTTGGAATGATCTGCAATATGAACACTTACAATTAATCTGGAGATCCAAATTCATGTCAATAAACTATCAGGAAACATTACTGTGGACCACAGATGTAACAAAAATGACTAACCCACAGGGCAAAAGTAGCATTATATAATAATCCAGAATCAAAGGTCTGGGCTATGTTTAAATTTAAAAAAAAAAAAAAAAATTTTGGAAAAGGAGCATGTACATGGAAACTATATGCGGTTGGGGCTTTAGCCCTTTAGGACTTCAAAGTGGACAGCCAGGGAAAAATTATTTTGGAAGTTTAAATGCTGTAGACTTGATACAAGTAAATGCAGAGAGTGAAGAACAGACATAATGAGATTTACATAAAAATTACCAACTGAGACATATACTATATACATATCTATGTATGTGATACATGTACCAATGTATGCATCTATTGGGTAGCAAATACAACCATAAATTAATCATTAAAGATATTTCTTAAGATGCAAAGATGACAAATTAATGACTCAGAGTTGAGCCAAAAGAAAAAACATTTTGCACTGTAAGACGGACATAAATGATACTGTAGCACCTGAATCAGCTCCCTATGTGAAGTGTAGGCTTCACTTACTACAAGGCTTTGCTCATCTATAATAATTTTATATGAATTGTTTCTCTATCCAGGTGTTTGCTTTTTAAGGACAATCAAACTGGTCACACAGCAATAGATGGCACTATTTTGAACAGAAAAGTGTGGTAACTAACTACATGTTTTTTAAAATTCCAACGTGGCAGCCACTCTAAGGATAGTTGGAAGACTACTGTGAAAAAATAATTGTTTGATGTGCCCCGCCCCCATCAAACATCAGGAGACACAGGAGGCTTACTACTGTGCATTTCAACTAAACTTCTGGAGGAAAGGGCGACACTAAGGCATCTACTATTTTAGAACACAGAGTTTGTTTTGCTGCATACTGTATTTGATTTCCTTGTTAAACTCATTTGCATTTTACAAGTATATTTAACCTTAAATTGAATATTAATGATGTATACTACAGAAACAGCTTGAGTATCAAAGACACTTTTACTAGGTACAATGTACAAAACAAAAGAATTGAAGAGGTTTTTGTGGACCTTGAGGAAAGATTATAATCTCACTTTATGGAATGCCTTTTGCGTTGTGAGAAAAAAATAAAATAAATGCATCTCATATAGGCTAACAGTTGTAGCCATTTATCTCCCCCGCTCCATTTCCCATTGATACTACCTATCAACAGTGACTACAAACCCCAGTTTGGTTCTTGGTAAAGGGGGTGAGGGGCAAGCAGTGCCAGAATTTCAGTGTCCTACACAAATTGGAGGATTGGGCCAAAAGGAATCTCATGAAGTTCAATAAGGACAAGCGCAAATAATCACATGCATCACTTCAGGTTGGGGTCTGACTGGCTGGGCAGCAGCTCTGCAGAAAAGGACCTGGGGGTTACAGTGAACAATAAGCTGAATATGAGCCAGCAGTCTGCCCCTGTTGCCAAGACGACTAATTGCACCCTGAACTGCATTGGGAGGAGTTCCTTTGCCAGCAAGTCAAAGGAAGTGACTCTTACCCTGTTCAGCACTGGTGAGGCCACATCTGGAGTACCATGTTCAGTTTGGGCCCCCTACTACAGAATGGATGTGGACAAATTGGGGAAAGTCCAACAGAGGGCAACAAAAATGGTGAGGGGTCTGGGACACGACTTCTGAGGAGAGGCTGGGGGAAACTGGGTTTATTTAGTCTGGAGAAGAGTAGACTAAGGGGATTTAACAGCAGCTTTCAACTACATGGAGGGGGTGCAAAAGAAGATGGAGCTAGACTGTTCTCAGTGGTGGCAGATGACACAACAAGGACCAACGATTTCAAGTTGCAGCCAGGAAAGTTTATGTTAGATATTAAGAAGAATTCTCTCACTAGGAGGGTAGTAAAGCACTAGAACAGGCTACCCAGAGAGGTGGTGGACTCTCCATCCTTGGAGGTTTTTAAGACCTGGCTAGACATAGCTTTGGCTGGGATTATCTAGTTGCGGATGGCCCTGCTTTGAGCAGCAGGCTGGACTAGACTTCCTGAAGTCCCTTCCAACCCTAATTTTCTATGATTCTATAATTAACCCTCTGGGTTCCAGAGCCAAGCTGATGCAGTGGCTCCAGTAACAAGCCCATGAGCCAGAGGATCAACTTGTGCAGGCAGGATCCAAGCCACTGGGCATACACTTGACACCCCGATCTAAAAAATAGCATGACAACATGACAGTTACTACAGCCATGGATCGTGTGATTGAGTTACCATCTGCTAGTGACATAGATTGACTGAAGGTGCCAGTCAGCAATGTAAAAACGTTTCTATTAAGATTAGTATTGTGTAATATCTAAACTTTTTGTAGAACGTTACATAATAAAATTATGATACAATTTGTACTGTACCTAAAATTATATTTATATTTTAAATATATTTAAATTTATATGATAAATTATATCACTTACTTTCCACAGAATTTGCTATTACATTATACAGTAAATGCCTCTCCACCAATCAGTGGCGAGACGTAGGACCACTGGGAAATGCCCATGAGAATCAGCTATTTGTGCTGCAACAAAGTCCTTAAAATTGCTTTTTTCCCCCGTGGGAGTTAAGCAGACCCCTAATTATACATGCCTTCATTAACTCCCAATTAGTTTATTACAGTGCAATTTATCATCGGACCTGAAAAAAGCTGCATTGCCATTCATTTGAAATTCCCAGTGTGTGAAGAAATTATCATGCTTTAAAAGCTCCGAGAAGAACAGTGCGTCTACTTGCTTTCCTAGATGGAGGCAAAGTAATCTGAGGTCAGAATACAGTGCTGCATCAATCCAAAATAAGAAAATATCTTAACTCAATAAAAAGGGAAAAATAAACTCTAGTTTACACTGCCATAAGAGTAATTTTAATCTAAGTCCGTAAGTAACACTTAGACCAGCGGTTCCCAAACTGTGAGCCGCAACCCCAAATGGCATCACAACATCAACGGATGGGGCCATGCTCTGGATAAGCCAGGGAAGCACTGACCTAGGCCAAGATGTATCCACATGCATGACAGATGATTATGCATTCTTAGTTATGCACACCAACAAAAGAACTTTGTAGTAATTTTGTTGCCACTATTTTCATAGCCCAACAACTAAACTACTTTTAAACAATAAAAATATCTGAAAACC
This sequence comes from Gavialis gangeticus, assembly GCF_001723915.1. Lineage (NCBI taxonomy): Eukaryota > Metazoa > Chordata > Crocodylia > Gavialidae > Gavialis > Gavialis gangeticus. The sequence goes on along the minus strand of NW_017729022.1, from coordinate 27,539,100 downwards.
TCTCTCGCTTCAAATCACTATGTTCATCGAGTAAAAGTCCAAAGTCACACTAGCAAATAAATAAAACAAGTAAATTAAGCCTATCAGACTTCACTGGCTTCTTTTCTTTCCTTTCCTTTATACTGCTCTTCAGCAGGAGCTTTTTCTGCAGGGTGTTTGTGGCTCCACTCCACACGGAAAGGAATGGCAACATCTGGCATATCAAAATTGAATAAGAAAAATGTTCTTGTTCATGAGGAAATACATGAATGTTCTTGTTCATGAGGAAAATCTTGAGTTTTGAAAATGTTCTCAAGCACTTATTATGAAGTTGCTACAAAATGGCTTAGAGATTAACTGTGAGTATCTTGAGTATAAGCCTATACTTGCAATATGTCAAGAGAGAAAATAGGGGTTTGGGGTTGCTGTTATACCATCTGACATGACAGGGTTGCCAATTGTCTGTCATTTAGTGAGAGAAGCATGCAACACATCCATTTCAGGTACTGGAGCAAAGATTTTTGTTGCTGACTGAAATCCAACTTTTTTGACTGCCCCATGCTCCGGGTTTACTCACCGCCCCCTTCTCGTTCTGGAGGTTCCTCACTGCCCCTCTCTCGCTCTGTGGCTTCTTGCCACCCCTTCTCACCCTGGGGGTTCCT
>NW_017729022.1:27522569-27533459 GCF_001723915.1 Gavialis gangeticus | reverse complement strand
ACATGACAGGGTTGCCAATTGGTCTGTCATTTAGTGAGAGAAGCATGCAACACATCCATTTCAGGTACTGGAGCAAAGATTTTTGTTGCTGACTGAAATCCAACTTTTTTGACTGCCCTTAATTACGATGCCTTTTCCATGCCCTTTTTAAATCTTTGTAAATTGCTGTTTTGCTTTGAGAGCAAAAGACAGAAGAGCATGATATGGGATGGCAGTGCCGGATTTGCATTGTGACAGTACTTAGATCCATTAAGGATTAGGTCATTTTTATAATAATAAATTAGCATTACACAGATATTTTTACATATACTTTTTAGAAGTATACATTTACCACCTGAATTTTTAGTGTTTTATATTGCATGTATTGCAAGCTAATAAATGAGGTATTTTGTTTTGGCAAATATACATTACACAATTTAGGTTACCATGGCAATTAGAGATGGAAGATCTTACTGGCTTGCTTATCTAGTCACCTAAAAAAAAAAACAACTTAAAACTGCTTCTTGAAAAATGCTCATTTCTTTTTGAAGCTGCCAAATTGAAAGCCAGATATAATACTCAGCATCTTTGCTCTCTGTTGCTATTTGCCTGAATCTTGAATAAAGCTACATTATCTGATTTTCTGAAATATTCTCTCTCACTTAAATGGCTTACTTTGATATCAAAATAAGATTAATCATTTTTGTCTTCAGATATTACATTTCAGAATTTTTGTTAATGTTGTCCCATGAATTCTGCTTATTTATTGCCAAGAGCTAAGCATACTTAGTTTAGCCCGGACTGTTTTAGTGGTAGATGTAAATTATTATGTAGTAACAAATTAATAGCATTGACCCTTATGAATAAAATGTAAGGTTCGTCTTGTGTTAAAATCCAGATTAGCATGAAGAGGTTAGCGTTAATAAGAATGTGCATCTTCATAAACATTACTAAGCCAAGGTAATAGACTCATTTCCCCCCATTCATTACTCACTGCTGATGATACTGCTAATGCACAAGGCAATGGCATGCAAGTCTTTTGCCTACTATGAGAGACATCAGAGATTGGGAGCTTCTCACAGTTGTAAAGGTGAGACTGCTTTTTGTGACCACAGACTTCGAAGGAAGATCTGCATATGAAGGAAAATTGGAGGAGTGTTATGCGACACACTCTCTCAGGAGTCACCTTCTTAATGAATCAATTAAATGATCAAAGAAGAACAGCAATAGTCAGGTCCTAGTCCAGTCCCCTAAATGAGAAGCTAGAACCAGTCAGGCTCCTGAAAAACAGAGCAAGACTGAAGATGAAAAAGCCAGAAATCTGGAAAAGAAAATCAAATTTTCCAAGAAAAAAAAAAGACGACAAATCCCCCCAGAGGTCACACTGATGCTGCTGAGATTCACTGTTCTGTATCCTTTTCCTTTTGTCAAAGACCTGGGAGAGAAAATGAACAGCCTGTCCTAGAGAAAGATATAAAAAAAAAATCCAACAAAGCATATTGGGTTGCATCAACAAGAGTGTTGCTTGCAAATCAAGAGACGTGATCCTTCCACTTTTTTCAGTGCTGGGGAGGCCTCACCTGGAGTACTGTGTCCAGTTTTGGGCCCCACACATCAAGGAAGATGTGGGCAGATTAGAAAGCATCCAGCACAGACCAATGAAAGTTATTAGGTTCCTGGGAAGCAAGGCTTATGAGGAACAGCTGAAAGAACTAGGATTATTTCATCTGGAAAAGAAAAAACTAATAGATTTGATAATAGTCTTCAAATACCTGAGGGGCAATTACATAAAGGATGGAGATGAGCTTCTCTCTCTGGCCCCAAGGGTCAGGACTAGAATGGTCTCAAGCTTCAGCAGAAGAAATGTATTTTAAAGATTAAGAGGGACTTTCTGGCTATGGGGATGGTCAGCCATTGGAACAAATCTACCTGGAGAAATTGTGGAATCCTACCCCTGGACATTTTCAAGAGCAGGTTGGACAATTGGCCAGGGACAGTCTTGCCTCAAGCAGGGCACTGGACCAGATGGCCTTATGAAGTCCCTTCCAGCCCTACTTTCTCATGATCCTATAAATGACCTGCTAACAGACTCACATGCAAGAAGGCAGAGCACTTAATAAAGGACGACCTCTCTTCTGCAAACCAAAAGTTTATTCAGAGAACATCAGGCAAGAGTTGGATTTCAATAAATAATGAATATGGGAATTAGAGCTACAGCCTCTAAATCAGAACTTCTTAGACCCTAAATGCTAGAGACTACAAGTGGGAGAGGAACACTGGAAAAAACCCTGGTCATACCCTGTTCACTCTCCACCACTGTGCGTTCATCTACATGTGCCATTAAGGCAGAGCAATAAACTCCAGCGCAGTTTGCACTGGGTCCAACGTCTACCCATTCACCCAGAACTGCAGCACCGAGCCAGGGCAGAGTATCCCCAGTTTGGCAGGGGGCCCAGTGGTGGAGGGGCTAGCTAAAGCATGAGTTGCTAAAGCGCAGAGCTAGGTGGCAGGAAACCCCTGCACTTTAGCATCCTCGTGCCTCAGCCAGCCCCTGTCACCGTTTACACACGCATTTCAGCGCATGCAAGTACTCTGCCATAAGATCGTATTGTTAAGGACAATACTATCTTACAGTGGAATTAATTTACTGCACCATAGTTCTGGTGCACGTGTAGATGGTGATGCTTTACTGTAGAACTCATTAGTCTACTCTACAGTAAAGCACACATGTAGATGTACCATGTGACAGGCTACTGAGTAAGATGGACCTATGGTCTGACACAGTATATTATGTGGGTTTCTCCTTCTCAGAAGACAATAGCGCTCAAGAAGAATAAGACATCTAATCCAGTCACAAGGCACAAAATGGACTCAATCACCCCTTCTGGACACAGAAGAGATCTTGGGTACAGACAGAAGTAACAAATTTTCACTTGACCTGGCCACAGAAAGCAGTTTATAGTCTTGACCAAACAAGTGTCCAACTGCAAACAGCTTCAAAAATGGCACGAGGGGCGAGATGAAGATGTTTCAAAACAGAGCATCTTCTGTTAACTTCTGTCTGCCAGCCTTGAAGTGTTTTCAAAATAGTAGGGGAGAGGGAGTTCAGTCAGGTTTTTCAGCCCTTGCTGGAGCGTGGGGTGGGTGTACTGGAACCGCCCCTCCCGCCCCCAAGTGAGGGAGCTCCAATTCACCCACCTCATCCTTCAGCGCCAACTAGGGAACCCTTAAAAATAAGCTCCCTCTCCCACCTCCCATTCTGAAAACTTGCAGCCTCACAGGAAGAAGGGGCCGCTGCTAGAGAAAGCCAGCAGCTAGGCTCCCATCCCTGCTGGAACCAACAGTGAACAGTGTTTCTTCCAGGAGATCGTTGCAAATCAGAAAGCTTCCTACAAAGCATTCTTGGTTACAGCAGGGAGCCTCACTTCTGTCTGCAGCCTAAATTATTAACTCAAAGTAGTATAATCTTTGTGTAAAAAAAATCCCAAGTTAACAGAAGTTCCTTAACACCTTTATTATAATTTCTTGGCCAAGACTTTCTTTCCGAGTAAAGTGGAGACCCACCTTTAGCAGAACGCATAAAAGCTGCGTTCATGGCTGTGTCCTTTTCCTTTTTCCTGAAAACCACAGGACCATCTCAGACAACTGTTAAAAAGAATGAAGATCTACTGCCTCCAAAAAAGGCAGGTGCTCAGCAGAAGAGTGGAATGCCTGGAATCAAGTCTGACCCAATAAACCTAAAATATTCTGACAAAAAACAAAACAAAATACAAAAAAAAATACTGGGGTCATTGAACTGGGGTCGCTAGTGAACAACCAAGCATTATACGGTTGTTTTTCATTCCAAGTATGTGATTTCCATTCTGGTCGTTGAGAATGAGGCTCCATAATAAGAAATTAGATGAAAACTAATACCTTGTAACCTGCCTAAACTGATGGTCTCTAACATTCTTAAAGTCTCTTGAATTACTTGCTGCTGTTGGTTCCCCTTCTGTAGAGACTGATCTAACTGTATCACTACAAAAAGCCTTATGGGGCCAAGGTTAGTCTAAACAGCAAGCCACAAGAAAATTAGACTGAGACAGAAAATAAAATGGATGTGAAACGACTCAAAAGGGCTCTAGGACACTTTTACTAAAGCCAGACAGGGGCCTGGTTGTTGATAGTTTATATCTTGGTTCAGCAACCTATAGCTTAGAAAACCACTGGATCCAGCCTATGGAGCTGTGGTTTTGGCAGCAGGGGCTTCACCTGCACTGCACTGGAGCTTTCCAGTCTCAAAACACAACCAAGTGGCAGGGAGAAGCAAGGAGTAGCAGCTGCAACAGCTGGGTCCTAGCACCAGCCTTCCTTGGACCAGAGATGGATCATTCTGGCCTGTTGCCAGAAACTGTTGCAGACCTCTGCTCTATACAAAGTGCATACAAATATACATACACGTGTGCACTAGGCCACTAGTATTCGCTTTGGATTCGGCCAATTCGGGGAACTGTGATTCAATTCGGCAATTCGAATCACTGTCCCAAATCAATTTGGCCAAGTCTGATTCAGAGATTCAGCGGTGGCTGAATCTCTGAACTGAACAAGCCCCATCCCCCACCTGCTTTTCTAGCCCTGTCAATGGCTGCCTTGCCTGGCCCCAGTGTCCTGGCTCTTTAAAAAAAGCCCCGCACTCACCAGCTCCTGCCAGGTGGGGAGGGGGGGCAAATCCCCGTTGCCCCCCACTGTCCTGTGCTGCGTTGGGGGGCTCTACCACATGCCCACAGAGCCCTGACAACCATTGCAGCAGCCGGTAAGCGCAGAACATTTTTAAGTGCCAGAATGCTGGAGCCAAGCAGAGCAGCTATCAACAAGGCTAGGAGAGCGGGCAGGGGTCAGGGATGCGCAGGAGGCCTGGGGGAGAAGGTAGGAGATGGGACCTGGCAAGGGTCCCCCCATGGTACACTCCCTCCTCCAGCCTCCCCTCCCCCACCCTCAACTTACTGGCACGGAGCCCAGGTCCAGCTCCCAGCTGCAACAAGCAGGGACTGCCTGAATCTCCAAATCTTCTCTGAATCTATTTGGAGGCTTTGAATTGATTTGGACCTTTTAATTGGTCTCCCAATTTGATTCAGATTCAGCCACCAAGTTGGATCAAATCTCCTCTGAATCAAAATCAGCAACCAAAGCTTCACACAGCCCTAGTGTACACACATGTGCATGCACACACTAATGATGAAGGCTAAAATTGTTAGAGTATCCAATCCGGTCTCCAAAAAGTATAGATGTCTTGCTGGAACAGGAAGGAGACAAGGAAAAGGCATTCTAAATCACCTTTTAAATTTTGCACAACCCTCTTGCACCTATTTTTGACTGCTGTCAAAAAATAAAAATTAAGTTTAAAAAATTTCTTTCATATCCCACTATACCATAATACTACCTCTACCTTTGAATGGACAAAAACAATCAATCAGTTTATTTAGTCCCCTAAACCTTTATGCTTATACTGTGGCTTCTCTTGTTGCACACATTTCATCTCAGAATGAAAACTCTGTAAAGATAATATCCTAATGGGTATTCTATGAAGCCATTTGCCTGCCTCAGAGAAGTGCCAAATCATTGTCTCAATTCCATTCTTAGTGTTTCAGTAAGATGAAGGTAGCCATGTTTCTAGAAATCATAATACTAAATTTTGTACTCAGGTTTAGTATTCATGTATTTAGTATTATATTTCTGGGAACATGGCTAATCTTCATCTTACTGAAACAACTAAGAATGAAACTGAAACGAGGATTTGACACTTCGAGACAAGGATTGACCCTACTCAGAAGTAGGAATATGAGTTGAATCTCAGACAAATTGCACCAATATTATCTTCGAAGAATACCCGTTAAGGTATTATCTTTACAGAATTTTCATTCTGAGATTAAATGTGTGTAACAAGAGAAGCAACAGTATAAAGCAAACTGCAAATGAAGAAATTAAAACAACTTCAATATGCCACTATTCTTAGTGATATCTGCCATCCAAAGAGATCACTTGCTACAAAAACTCATTTCTAACACCATGAAATGGATATTTTCTCTGTAGACTTAGCTTTAATCCTCAATTCATTTTTGTTCTCATGATATAGTTGGCTGGATCACTGGAATACAACCAGAACTCTCTCCCTCTCCTCCCCAGAAGTTCTGCTGTTTTTTCCCCTCCTACTTATAGCATAGTTTAGTAGTTGTGGAAAATGGTAACTACTTAGAAGGTCCAAAATGTTGAACATTTCCCTATTATGCTTACAATGCTGAATAAGACTTGCCCATTTGGAATTCCTTTAAAAGTTAGCTCATTTTGCCTATTAAAACAAAAAATTCGGAAATATTTTCCCATTCAAATGACAAAGACATGCTAAGAACTATCTTCAGGGGTTATTCTCACCGAAATCCAATAGGAAATATTTTTAAGCATTACAGGGGGGGCTGTAGGGGAGGTACAAAGCATCCTGGGATGCTGGGGGACAATGAGTTAAACTTGAAACTGGATGGGACCTAGGACAGAACTTCAATAAACTGGTTTGACCTAAATCAGTTAAGTCTGATACTACATTCACCCAAGATTATCTTAAATTGGTTTCAGCCATTCTGAAAGCAGTTTACGTGCACTGAACTTTTGTTGCGTTACAGATTTGAACCTGTTTCCGATCACTTACCCAGTTTAGGTGTAATTTCTGTTCCTAGCCCTGGTGGTTTTTAAATGTGTACCCCTTCATCACAACATAATTACATGGCCTAGCATCAATTATGTACCACAGTATATGCTAGTTAAGGATATCATGAGCCCAAATCTGGAAAAGCCACAGTGCTAATGAGCAAAGTCATAGGCCAAAGATGCCCAGGTACCCGTTAGTAGGAATTAAGAATTAATACTTGGTAAACCTACTGGAAATTGTTTTTCCATTGAATGTTGTCATGGCGCCATTATCTCCTGTCATCTTTGCAAGCTTCAATATCCTATTTGTCCACTTTTCTGACAAATGCTTTCTTGTTGTCCTTGGCATCAGGCACTCTTACCCTAAATTGACCACACCCTCCTCCCTACCTCAGTTTCATTCTAAGACTGGGGTAAGCAATTATTTTGGGCAGAGGGCCTCTTACTGAGTTTTGGCAAGCCATTGAGGGCCGCATGACAGGCAACCCAGGATAGATAAATATTAATTTTTTTTAAAAATTTTAGCGGCCCCTGCAGGCTGGATAGAAGAATGGCCTGACGGGCCGCATCTGGCCCCCCCCGGGCCACATTTTGCCTACCCTTGCTCTAAGATATACTTCCTGTCATAATGCCTGCACAAAATTACCCCACTCAAATATTCCTTTAGTAACATACAAATGTAGGTAACCGTATTTCAGCATTTCAGTGTTGGAGTACAGTCCATATACAGACCATATTTCAGCAGACTGTCTCAGTGAAAACAGGATAAATGGTAACCGTAATAAAAAGCTTAATTTTACTAAGCTTCACCAAGCACTGTCTTATTTCTTTCTTATTGCATCATATCTAAAACAGCTTGCAATTTTACTGGGGGGAAGGGGGCATGCCAGAGAAAGAAGGAAACTTGCTGCTTTGAAATGGTATTTCAATACAGCTAAAAAATAAGTTACTTTACTGTTATCATACATCAAATCATGAAGGGATGTAAAATGCATTTATTTTCCATTCTGTGCTTCCTCAAGTGCTTTACCTACCAAATCAGCTTCAACAGGGAGAGAATAAGTCACTCGAAACAGATTCAGCATTCAAAAATTTTTTTTTTTTAAATAATGTCACCAAATTATTTTGTTCTTTCCTCAAATTTTGGGCTGAATTTGAACCTAATCTAAGGTAACACTGCCTGACGTCCAATACCAATCCATCTTTACTACATACATACGCTGTGAGATGGCCATTTCTAATTATGACGACCTGTGATCAACCAAATTTAAACTATTAAAACTACTTTTTAATCCACAAAAAATATTTTTGAAATATTAAAAGCAGTTAAAATGATCTCTAAAACAGTTTACAAAAAAATATGTTGAAGCATAGTGGTCCTTCCTTCTTGTAACAATGTATTTAGCAGAACACATAGGGCTGCGCCATGAGCACTTCTGCTATGGCCTCGAACTTGTAACATCTGGGCTGTCAACCATGTGCCCTATCACCTGCACCACCCCAGCCCCCTAAGCCCAGCAGTTTAAATCAGATGTCTTTTGACATGACCTTCATAACTCATGGCTTCCATCTTTTTTATTATAAAAGTTATCCTAAAATTTCTCAATGAAACATTTCTACCTGACAAAACCATTAATCTGCACATTAAACACAGTCTGTAGAGGCAAAACATAATCTCCATTATGTGATGACTCCATTAAGAGGAACGAAACTATGTTTGCTCAACTTACATCTTTTTCTGACCGATGTGGGAACATCGAAGACTGGCTGTAGTACATGTTTTCATCGTGGTAATCACCATCGACCCCCTCTACAAACTTCTTTCTTGAAGCACCAAACATGCTGTTTGTCACCTAAACCAAAAGAAAAAATGATTAATCTCTGTAAGTAGGTGCTTTCCAAAGAAACAAAGGAATAAAACAATTTCCATACTACATAATTTTTAACATGTAGTTAACATCGCTACATTTTTGTTGCACAGACCTTCTCTTCAATGAAATTTCTCTATTAAAGAATGGCATAAATATAAAATCATAAAAATGATCATTACTACTAACCAGATTTATTCTGATGAACACCTAAAATTTTTTAGAGAAACAGTGGGTAACCCTCCAATATGATTATCATGATACTAAAATGGTTACTTTTGAGCCCAACAGCAAGAATATTACATTTGTGTATCATCAAGTACCAGAGAAAAGCCCACACATACATATGGTATGTAACAAGGAAGCATGCACAAGCCAAATTTTACATTTGGCCTTAAAAACACCATAGGAAATTACTTACGTAAGAATGACAAATAGTTACACTGCAAAGTCAAGTTCTTAAAAATTAATTGCCAGATTTAAAATCATTCATGCAATCTTAATTCACCCGCCTTGTACACAGGCATTACTTTCGTGCAAGTGAGGACTGCAGGACCCCTGCCTAATTCAAGGTACAAAATGAATAAACACATGGGTATGTTTGTATAGCAACCATAAAATTTACATTGCCTCATGCCTGAGCACCAACCTTTGTAATCTAAAAACATGTTGTATATTATAATATGAAAGTGAAGTAACATCAAGATATATTGCTATAGATAAAGATTAATTACATTATATGCTTAACTGAAAGAACAAATTGAAGAGAAGCTTTGTGAAATTTGTGTGCTTGTTACATTGGTATTCTCAGAGAGCGATAGTATGAGTGCGCACACCCCCCCCCCGTGCCATTACGAAGCATTTGAGTATACTAAAATAAAGAAGTTTAAATGCGTCAGCTACCTGGTTTTAATGCATTTTGAAACTAGAGTGCAGACAGCCCAATTTTATTTTAATGATTTAGCTTGAAGTGCATTCTACACTGGCTGCCATGAATACTATTCAGTACCAAAAAAGCTAACATATTTTTGCTCCTCCTTCCCCACCCCATTACACTCAGGGTACACAGACGCAGTTAACATTTTAAGTGCTTTTCCCTCCTCTTATGAATAAGTTGAAGAGGACAGACTTTGATAGGTTTTATGCAGAATGTTAAACTGTTGTCTCCGTATAATATGTTCAAACTAACACCTTGAAACACCAAAAAAACCCAACAAAAAGTATGAAAGAGTTGCACTTTGCTTTCCAATCGTCAAATGTCCTGAGGTTTAGTTTTCCCTTACATAAATGCAAAACTAAAACTTCTAAAAAATCACAAAAAAGAGCATCTATTTAACTCCTGACAGTATCCGGTCTACTATATTCAACTTCCCAACTCAGCTGTCCAACTTACAGCTTGCAAGTAGCCTGCATTAAGTTAAGGCCTCTGGACTTTCACCTAACTGCCACTCCCTCCATCGCTCCAGCTGCTGCAGCAGCATCCAGGCTCCCTCCTGCCTCTTCTGGCAGCTGCTTCCTGACGGCAGGGCAAAGAAGGAGCTGAGGGTGTGTCCAGGCCATGCGCGGAGGGGTGTGGGGCGCGGAAATCACACCCAGGCAGGGGAGGTGAGGGAGGTCCCCATGAGGGAATTATGCACAGCACATTGGAAGGGGATGGCAGAGTATAGAGGAGGGCTGGGGGGAAGCCATGTGGGCAAGCGAAGTAGCAGGAAGAGGTTGAAAAGAGGGAGTATCCCAGTGGCCCATGGCTTACATAGCATACGATCCCTGACAATGTGGAAGCTGGACAGTTCTATCCTAACTCATTTGCAGTTAGCCAATCCCAAAATAGTTTTTTTGTTGTATTAGGGACTAGCAGGAATTTATGACAAAAAAAAACAACACTTATTTCTGAGACCAAAATTATTTTAATTAGGGGTGTACTGATAGACATTTTGGGGGCAATACCAATAGCCTATTTTTAAGGAGGCATATTGCCTGATACCAATCCAATTTCCAATACAGCTGAGTCTAGTTGTGGTGAAAGGGGAGGGGGAGGGAAGGGCCATGAGGGGGCAGATCAATGCCCCCTGCACTGAGGGAGTCAGGCTGGGATAGGCACTGCCCAGCTGGGGCAGGGCAGGCGCAGGACAAAGCTGCAGCTCGTGCAGGGGGTGCCAGGAGTGGGGCACCTCCTGTCACTGTGTGCCAGGTATCCGGCGACTTCCACTGCTGCTCTCACCACTTGTCTGGGAAGGCACAGGGGGAGGGGGCAGCATGTGCCCCCAGATCTGCGCAGGGTAGGGCAAGGCAGGATGCAGCTGTGGGAGTAGTGACGGGATGAGCCACCAGATGAGCGGCAAACAGCAGCAGGAGCCACACCGCC
>NW_017729022.1:27514075-27522413 GCF_001723915.1 Gavialis gangeticus | reverse complement strand
CCCCCCCCCCCCCCCCCCCCGACAAGCTGTGGCTTTGTCCCGCGCCCACCCCGTCCCTGCTGGGCACAGCCTACCCCAGCCCCACTCCCTCCCTCACCGCAAGGGGTATTGATTTGTCACCCCTACACCCCTTCCTTCCCCTGTCCCCTTTTACCACACCAGATATACCAGCTGAAAGCAGCTCTCTAAGCTGCTGGCTTGTGTTCCTTGCGGCCTGCATGCTGTGCTGCGATGAGTGCACGAGCATTTAAAAATCGGCCAAATTATTAGCCACTACAAGCCAATTTCTGCTATAGTCAATTTTCTTTATATTGGTGCCAATCCAATAAATCATAACTATGTATCAGTGCACCTCTAATTTTAATACTTGCTCCTTAAGGAGCACAGGTCATGCATTTCAGCTTTATTGGTCAAATCTCTCTGTAGGGTAAGAACAGCCCAGTACCAAGTCTTTGAAGTGAACAACTCATCCCTCATGACGCTGAAGATCATTTGCTACTTCCAACATATAAATAGACTGTAATCTCCATTAACATGGGAACCCAATACAGTATTTATCAAGAATTTTTATAATCCCACAACTTTCATGCTCTTTTCAAACAGATGACGTTTTTTGCTCTGAAGAAATGCATTGATAAAGACCGAATATCAAATTTTACCTGTTTTACACAATAAATGCACAACAATATTGAAAATACTACATGTGGAATACTTCAAGCAGAATTAAGTTTCAGTAAAATTTTTATTAAAAAAGAAATGGAGTATTAACATTTAGATTTCAAATTCCTTTGCACAAAGATCTAATTTTCCATGCGTGCAAGGAGAGTGTATTTTCCCTTCAACAAGCAGCAAGTTTACAGGTTCTATAAAATACAAAATAAAGCATCCCAAATTGCTTCAGTGAATTCAACTAGCTTTCAAAACTTGTAGTGAAGCTTCACTTTACTACAAGTATGTCTCACCGAGTTATCCCCTTAGAACTCAATCATTGAGCATCAGATGGAATAGAGCATTTAACTGGCTAAGGGGATTATAATCATTTCTCTCCCACCCTACCCAGCCAAGGCAGAATGGTAGCTTCACTCCCTCTGGAAAGGATAGAAGAATCCCTGAGTGATGCTATTCCTAGCTCCTATTCCAAGCTGAACCAGTCAAGCAACTACTAGTCTCCTCAGAGATCAAAGAACTTGAGGCCCATATAACATTTTCTAGTCCACCTCTGAAAAGCGTAAAAAAAGAAAACCTTTTTGCCAGGGAGGAGTTCTACTATTAGGATAAATTCTTCTATTAAATTATAGTAGGAAAACCTGCAGAAAACATTACACGGGCACAAAAAACAGCAGCTTCCACTCTCTGTGTCTGTTAATAGGTTTTCAAGCCATAAGGAATTGCAGGGAGGGGAAGACCCCAAAATCAAACTGCAACAAAGCAAAAGCTATGGAAATGCATTCAGGAAGGTGAAGTTACCCAAATAAGTTGTGAATTACAGTAGAGAGGTTTTACCTTATTATAAAATAATAATGCCAAAAAAATAGACTCTGCTCACTCAGGCCCCAATTGTGCATGCATTTAATTGATAACTAAGCATATGCATTGACCTTATACACAAAGCAGTCCAGAGTCTTTACAACATTAGACCTCAGGGTACCAAAATGTCTTCGTGTACAAAGTACAGGCGAAAAATAGCAACATTAGGTAGAACGAGAAGCAGCTGTCAAAAGTGTACACAATCCAAACTAAACCAAAGACTAGCACAAGTTTTAAACTTTCAAGAAGATAGTTCTTATATAGAAGAAGATGGATCAAAAGCTGTTACTAAAAGTTTGTACCCTGTTATCATTGGTAAACTCCCTTTATAATTACTATAATTTAAAACTATTGTTAGACAGACTCTTATAAATAATTATTTACAAAAACAATAAAATGGACTATACTATAAGAAACCATTAAAAGATAAGACCGAGACTGGGCAATAGGAATGCTTTATTCAGATTATTAGTGAAGGGAACTAACAGAATCTGAAAAGCATATTCATTCAATACTGGAGTACAACCTGTAGTTGGACAAAAATAGAATGGCCACATTTCTCCAATCTGTTCAACTACAGGTGCATATAATACTGCATAAGTGACTCAGAAATATCACTGCTCACTGACTTATTTTCTAGATCAAACAGGGTTTTGACAGCTGTAGCAGAGCTACAGATCAGACTCACTTGTTCATTACTGAGCTGCAAGCAGCATTAAAACAGAAACACCCCCATAACCAAGCAATTATTGCTTCAGTGTAATGCAGGCCCTGGTGATGAAGCCTGATCAGCTACAACAACTGACCTAACAAAAGGCATGATGTGCACACACTTCAGAATTTTGACTTTTACAAGTTGGAAGGACAGTTCCCACCAGATCAACTGAGAGAGAAAAGGTGGTCTTTTCTACTGTGATTTGGAAGCCCTCACAGTCTCATTTTCCCTTCTCCAGTGAATACCCACCTGGATTACACCAGTAGAAACAATAAGTATTTAATATCTTAGCAAGATCAATTAAAGCAGTGCAGTTACAGCGTGGTTAAAGTATCTCACTATGGCTCTGGAGCTGTGAATAAAGGTCCTGCTCTGGACTTGTGCCAAAAGCAGTTTTATATTAACCAAGTTGTAAATGGACACATGGTTGTTTGGACTGGGGAGTTAAAAAGGTGGCTGAATGTGATGCTAGCCACCGGGAGCTTTCAGAGCTTAAAAAAACAAAACAAAAAACAAAACAAAAAAAACAACACCACACTAAATTGATGTGCCCCTAGGCTTGGCAAAACCTTTAACCAAAATTAGTTAAGTGGACTGGGGAACTAGATGTGGTGTAAAGATGACTATGCAACAGTAAAAAGTAACTCTCACTATTTCTCCATTGTTCTCTTTCAGTATGCTGGATTTTGCATAACATCTTCTAGAAAATGTAAGTTAGAGCAACAGAAAGAGCTCCTAGATTTTCCTACATGGAAACTCATGAGGTGCCAGAGTCCAGACTGAGTTTAAAGTTCACAAAATATTGGCATAAAAGTATTCTACCAACAGTGGCAAAAGTGTTTTGTTAAAATATCAAAACAACAGCTGTGGTAAGCAAACTGAGGTGCAGTAACAAATTTTTATTACAAGCTTTCCAATTGTACACAATATTGATTATTTCATAACACTACAATACATGCAGGTGAGGAAAAAGCAGCATGAAAATTATTTTATAAGTTATGGCAGGCACTAAAGTAAAGCTGGCCTTTGGATGTCATGACTGTGGGGGGGAGAAATTAGAAGTGTAAATGAGAATCTCTTTCACATGCAAATATAGTCTTGAAAATGGAAAATGATGCAAAGCTGATTACTAGGTTTGACAGGTAAGAGACTGCTACAGTCTCCTACTGCAGAAGGAGGCTAGAAGAGAACTGTGCAACACCTCACACTTCTAGCTGCTTTATATTAAATCCATCAACTAAAGAATCGCCTTGTTTACCCTCTCAGTTTGTCAAAGGAGGTTATGGAGACTAATAAAGGGATTAGACAAGTTTACAAAGGATAAATCTATCCAGGGCTGTTAATCACAGAGTTAGATCATACTACAGGTAACTTGGAAAGCGTGGGTCATACAAACACGCATCTCATTTTCTTATACTCTTCCTCTAAAGCAGAGCTTTTTTGGCACACATGGCACAAACCAGCCCTGTACCTTCCTTGTATTCCACTCCAATCCCTTTTCCCTGCTCCACTTTCTGCCCTGCCTACTGTGCTGCCTGTCCCCTCCCTCATCTGTTGCATACTAGGGATTGCCCATGCCACTTAAAGCATATGTCACAGGTTGGCCACCTCTACTTTAAAGCATCTACTACTTGTGACAGATGGAGATATGATACTGAACTACATGGATCTTTGGTTTGACCCAGTAAAGAAAAACCTATGTTCTTCCCCAGCTCCTTAGACAGCTCTCCAAGGAAGAGCACTGTCGTCAAGAGTGAAAGGAAGTAGGGACTTGTTTGTCTGCTCGTTTCTGAGGGAACAATTTTGCTACAGTCGCTACAGGATGAGTCAATCCAAACTCACATTCACATTGCTTTTTGGCAGCATGTGTTTTGGGGGTAGGGGAGTGAGCACAGCAGCATAGGATCAGTGGCCCACAATGCCAACTCAAGCTTCAGCCTGCATTAGTAAAAGGTTGCTGAAGCCTGATCTGAGTCCAAAGCCCTGCTCAAGGAAAACGTATGTTTTACTATCCAAATCAAGTGCTCTGCCTAAAAACTTCCAAGGATATTCTGCCACCTCTAGATAATCTGTTCTAGTGCTTTAAATCCCCAACAGAAAGCTTTTCCTAATATCCAACCTAAACATTTTCCTTGCTGCACTTTAACTGTGTGACACTTGCACCTGACATCAATACAGTGCTGGTTTACAGGGGGTGGGGGGCCAGGGGACAGGAAAGAGATTTACTCATTCAGCTTCCAGTCCACTTTAAATTCCCAGGTCATTGTCTGCAGTACTGCAACCTAGCTAGGTGATCCCAAATTTCTATTTATGAATTTGATTGTCCTGTTCTAAATGCAATAGTACACACTTGTCCTTAATTAACTTTCATTCAGTAAACCAAGCATTTCTCTTGTGTATCAAGGTCATTTCAAATCCTAAGTATCTGCCAACCAATCCAGTTTGGTCCCATCCATTAATTTACTATGTGCACACTCAATTCAATCCTCCAAATAAAAATACTAGTAAAGACACTAACCAGTACCAGAACCCAGGACAAAACCCCTGAAGACCCCATCTGATACCTCTGCCCAGTCTGACATTGAGCCATTGATGACTACTCTAAGCGCAATGACCAAACCAGTCATGCACCTAACTAAGTTAGACTGTTCCCTTAACTCTTAAGGAAAATGTCACTAGAGACCATATAAAAAGCCTTATTAAAGTCAAAGTATATCACATCCACCATTCTCCCCTCTCCAAAAGCCCATCACCTTGTCACAGAAAGAAATCAAATCGGTTAAATGCAAGTTCCCCTTGACAAATCCATTTTGGCTGTTCCCAATTATCTTATCCTTGAAGTCAGTGAGGGCCAACCTTTTTGACAGACATGCCACAAATTAAGCACCACACCCTCCTTGTATGGAGGAAGCTTCAAAAAGAGTGAGTTTTAATACAAATAAATGTACACCATACTTGACTGGTATTTTATCATGACTTTGCTATATTATTGAATTTGTTTATTAAAAAAAGGCCCTCAACTCTAGCAATGAGGGCACAAGTATTTACTTACCGTTGTGAGAAATATTGAGATGCATTTCTTACAATTTCACTATACAGGGTCTTCAGAAAGTCCTTGTTCATTTTTAAACTTTAATAACTTAGGTTGTGCACAAGGACTTTCTGAAGACCCTGAATGGTTATTTGCATACCACACACACACCCTTCTCCCCCTCCCCACAAAGTGTGTGTAAGGGAGTGGAAATAAATCAGGGTGAACATCTTAAATGAAAAAACAGTTTTCCACAGGAGCTGGAATTACACAGAACTGAAGCAAGTCCTACCCACCATTTTCCCCCCAGCCATACTGCCTTAGCCTCACTACCCCTTCCTTTTGCTGCACTGCCAACAGCTACTGAGATTTAACCCTCTCAGCCATTGCTGAATTAAGGGCTCCTACACATGTGCGCAGAACCTGCTCCGATGCACTGGAAATCCAGCACGTCGGAATAGACTCGATTCAGCGTCACATGCAGTGTTGCCACATGTTTCTGCACTGAAAATATGGCAGCAGGGCGCTTTGAAATAAAACACATTGATAAGCTTTAGTTCAAAGTGCCCCACCAGTACGGGGATGCGCAGCTAATTAAAAAGTGACCTGCTAATTAAAAGTGCCCTGTACCACATCCCACAGCACATGTAAAAAATACCTTAAGTGTCAGTCTGCAGCTGTGAGAGGGCCAAAAATCAGTAGCTGCTGCAGTAGCAAGGTCATTACCTATTGGGGGTTCAGAGGGAGGCTGATGAGAGGACTCTGCCCTCTCTCATCCCCACATGTCCAGAGACTGAAACCCCTGAAGTGGCAAGTAAAAAACCCCAAACAAACAACAAGAAAACAACCCTCTGCTTTCTCCCCACTTTTTCTTCGAGGATTTTTTTTTCCTCTTATTTTGTGTTCCCAGAAAAAAGCTGTGTGTCTTATTCAGTTGGGCAGGTATGCAAGTAATTATGGTAATATCAAAAGGAAGAGTGCTTTGTACAAGTAAAACCTATTTTGGCCAAAAGGTTTTAAATACATTATATCAAAACTAAATTAAGAATGGCTATAAATTGGATACATCATTCCACAGTACATCTAAAAGCCTTCACATAATATGAAATTTTTGTTTCACATTATTTCCCTGAACTCTAAGGAAATCACTCTACATTTAGCAAAAATACTTTAAAAATATTATTTAAAGAAGGTTTTTGTGATATAGCACATTATTTTCTTGGAGGGTACACACCCAGAAAAAATCAAAAGGGTTTACCACTACTCTCCTCCAGAACTAAACTTTCAAGCTCAACAGTTATACATGGCCACTTCGTACAAGAGGGAATGGGTTCTTGGTTAGGTGCAGCATTGAAACAAGCTGTCAAGGATGGAACTACAATAATTTTCTTTATGATACACAGCAAGATGGAAATGTGTGTTACCTTCTATTAAAACATCAAATTTCTCTTTTCAATTATTGTGATTAATTCTACTGCAGAAAAAAGGTATAATTCACTTATATTAAAGAAAACCCAAAAAAAGAACAATGGTGTTGCTCAATTAAATTATAGCAGGTAATGAGTTTGTTTTAGGCAAGTGCTCCAACCTAATACCCAAACCTTAGCAAATAATTATTGGACATATTCTATATATGGTTTTAATCAAATCTTTAATTAAATGCTACAACCAAGCATTTTACTTAAAACTTTACATTAGCAATATGTTCTTAGTTTATAAAGAAACTAAACTCAAATATTATTTTTAGTTAAAAAGAATATAGTGATCAGTATTTTCAGGTCATCACATTTAGATATCTACATCTTTATCGATATTGATATTGACATATCCATATAGAGATAGATATCTATATATTTTAGCTGCATCTTAATTTTATGTATGTTTTAATATCTTAGGAAACAAAACAAGAGTCTTTTCCACAATGACAGCTTAACACTGAAAAACACAATTTGTATTCACTACAAAAATACAAACAGAACATTGTGGGTTCTCAATCTCTTCCCTACCTGCTCCATTTTATTTAAATTTAAAAAGGCTTGTATTGCTGAATTTTTAACTTACACAAAAGACTGGGATGAAGTCCAATAGAATATGTGTGAGGAATAATTTGTGTAGTAATTTGTAGGTTGGGCTACCTTTAGAATAAATCTCACAATACTAGATGTGACCTCATAAAAGGTTTATTTTTCAATTCACAAAATCCTCTTTTATAAAACTAAAGAGATTTAGTTTTATAAAAGACTAGCCGAAACAAGGCAACTGTTTCAGCTGGCAGATTAACGTAATTCTTAGACTTGACACAAATCAGTCTCAAGATGTCAACCCTCTCTCAAATACTATGTTATGCTTCCTTTAAAGAAAGAGGAAGTACGACAGATCAAAAAAACCTTGCAACTTCTATGCAGTAGCACTTCAGACTAAAATTCAGCATACCTCTTGCTATACTGTTCACAATAAAATGGAAAAAGGGTAACACGTAGCCATTAAAAAAAAAACAAACAAGCAAACAAAGCGCACACACTTTCCATTTATATTCTCAAAAATTAAATATCAGTAAACCATGATTTCAGGTACTCTACAATGTTTACAGTTTCATAAAAAAGTTGGTTCTGTATATAAAACAATGTTTTTCATCATCAGACGGGTGCAGCAACCACAGACCCAATACAAAGCCACAGATGTCCCCGTGACTAAAAGGTTCACAGAATTATTTAAGAAAAAAACAAACACTATAGACTAAAGTTTCCACTTAGTCAATATATTTTATAAACTTTACTGAAATAAAAAAAGTTAGAAGAATCATCATCAAGCACCTAACCTGTGTTATGAAAAACACAGA
The DNA here is from genome assembly GCF_001723915.1 of Gavialis gangeticus. Classification (NCBI taxonomy): domain Eukaryota; kingdom Metazoa; phylum Chordata; order Crocodylia; family Gavialidae; genus Gavialis; species Gavialis gangeticus. Next base: position 27,514,301 of record NW_017729022.1, on the reverse strand, counting down.
AAATCATAACACGGGTTGATGTCAATACACTTTGCTGAGGAAATGCAGATTTGTAAGAGCACCATTCTTTTCCATACCTCAGATTTTATAAAAAGCAGGTTCCTACACAAGGGGAATATTTTATAAATGTGCAAGTCAACAGGAAGCATGGACAGAGGGGTCTTTGATATTTCTTGTTATACTTCTTTTAAACTGAATAATATGTTTGCTGGGGGGGGGGGGGGGG
>NW_017729022.1:27503600-27509075 GCF_001723915.1 Gavialis gangeticus | reverse complement strand
GGTCTCCTGCTTTCTTCCTTCCACCCCCATCCAAGAGAGGAAAGGACAGGCTTGGGAACCACAACAGGGGATGGGTGAGGGAGTATGGAAAGAAAATATCTTACTTTAATGCAGTAAATGAACAGAGGTTGGAAATTGAAATGAGACTGGGTGGGAGAATGCTCTCCTAGATGACAGGCAGGGGAGCAGGAGTGGATGGAATTTTTAGGTTTTAGTATTTATTTTGTTATAATATTTCTTTATTATTTAACAATTTTATATTTTATTTTTATTGTTTTAATCTTAATTTTGGTATTTTAAATATTTTCTGGTTTTGTGTGTTTTGTTATTTATCGAAAGCTGCTCTGAGATTTTGGGGGAAGGAGACATATAATAAATCAAATAAATTAAAACTGATTCTCGTTTCCTTTGACAAATGTGCAACAAAGTAATATAAATAAGCTACGTTTTCTGTGCAATTAAATGAATGATGCTCAAATATAGTTCTTTCCTTTTTTTTTTTTAGTGATCACTGAAGAACATTCAGTCATCCTTGACAAGAAGAGGGCATAAAAGTAAATGATCATACCCAATACTGATTGTACAATACCTTGCACTTTGCAATTACAACTGTGCAAAGTTAAATTTAAAAACACTTTAATTCCAATTCAGAATAAATTTAAGATGGAAAAATATAAAACTAAAAGAAAGATGAAAGGCAAAGAAAAAAAAGTGTCTACACAGTGGAGAAGAGGAAGTAACTATGCAATTTCACTTGTTGAAAACCACTAACAAAGAGCTGGCATTCAACAAGTTTTTAAGGAAAAATAAACACACCACTACTTATAATAATGAATGCTCATGTTGGATATATTTTGTACTACAGTAAAATATTGTTAAAGTTATATTTTACATATTGATAATAGCAAAGAAATCCAGGAAGAATTTAGATAACTTAGAAAATACAAACATACTTACTGGTAAAGATTTGTTTCTCATGAAAAAAACACAAAGTTATCCTGAGAAATAATAGGTTTGATTTTCTCTACAAAGACAGCATAAAAGTAGTAGTTAAAATGATTAGCAGCATTACATTAAAGAAAAGGTTATTAAAAGCAAATTAAGAAAAATATTTCTAACTTAACACCTCTGTATTGCTGCACAAGCCTTATTAGGGTTCAAGTGATTAATCACTGCTCCACTAACAATTAAAGAGCTTTATTGTTCAAGTCAATATTATAATCTGATGCCTAAAATTTAAAACCGGTTGGCCTACCACAACGGAAGAACACAGTTATTTTAAATGCTTGATACAGGAAATTACATGGGGGGAAAAATAGCTGTCCTTCCATCACCATTTTTTGGAAACAATGCCAACCTTGTGTGTATTTAACAAAACCCCTTTCTTTTTTAAATAATAAATGCAACCAAATCAAGGTACTGTTCTGAACAGCACGAAGAAAATGTTGAGCGGCATCTACCTACCTCCTTTCATGGTAGGACAGGTTTTTTCCAGGCATTTTTAATTACATTTTAAGGTGACTTGACTCTGGTAGCTTTCACTTTCTTTTCTAAACTGTTGTGTATTTTTGCTCTACAGCATCTTCTGACTGAAGTTTTCCACAGCATACCACAAAAGGTGATGACATTTTAGTGATGAGTGACATTGAGAAAGACAACTTAAGTGGGTGATAGGCTAGCTGATATGTTACTTGTTTTGAAACAGCAACCTACTTAAAATATGCATACAATGAGAGAAATCACATCAGACAGCTTCACAAAATTTGTTCTGATAGAATTTTTCATACATCTAATAAACAGATGTACACTACTACCCTAATTACAACTTTTCCAAAAATCCCAGCTAAGCTATTAGTAGTATCAATAATAATCACCATCCTCTCCTTGGACCATAACCTCGTTGTGGTGGAGACACTTGTGTGTTCCAGTGACTCTCAGAGCTATGTCATCTGGAGTCTTGTACTCGTCCTGGTAGGGTCTCCTCTGGCAAACAGATCTGAGGTCATGTCCCAAACTCCTGAAGACCCCAACAGCAGAACAGGCGTACTTGAGGACCTGCTGGTTCTCTGTGGCTGTGAAGGCAGATGAGGGCTGCAGCAGGATGGAGGTCTCCAGTTGTCTTGAATATAATTGCCACTGGGTTTGGGGCTCCCTCCTATCAAGCTCATGTGGCTGTCGCTTGTGCGCCACCTTCCCCATGTTAAAAGATGTCATCCCTGTCAGGGGCCTGCACGTGTTAACATGTCCCACAAACCAAGTCCTCCGGCGACAGGCAAGTGGCAGTGCGGACAGGGACAGCGATTTCTGGGAATCCCTAGTTATAAGTCTGTCTGTAAGTGGTGGTCATGCGATGGTCATTTCGCACTTCCCAAGAAGTGCGATTCAGGAGCTTCAGTCGTGACTGAGCAATCCTCTACAGGATCCCCACTGATCACCCTAAATGGGTAAGTGGCTAGAAAAAAGGTGCCCTAAACAGGCCGTCTCAAACTCCCATGGCTAGATTGCCACATCCAGTGGGATTATTCTATTTGTGGCTGAAACCAACAAAATAAAGTACTGAAGTTCACCACATGGAATGTCTGCACTCTCATGGACTCCCTGAACAGTGATCATCCTGAAATAACTGCCATAGTAGCTAGACAACTTGCAAGATGACATCGATATTGCTGCCCCAAGCAAGACCCGCTGGGCAGATGAAGCCATCAAGAACAAGATTGTCAGCCAGGTTTCAGAACTCACTGTGGGCATTAATGAACACCTTATGACTCTCTGGCCTCAAGCTCAGTAACAGTATGCTATGGTCATCAGTGCATACACCCCCACACTTGATGAAGTCAGCAAGCAACAGTTCTACTGTGCTCTTGACCAGGTCTTGACTGCCAAGGAAGACAAGCTCATCCTCATGAGTGACTTCTATGCAAGAGTCGGGCAACACTGAACTCTGGAGGGGCACCATTGGGAAAGACGGTGTGGGGAAAGCCAACTCCAATGGTACCCTCCTCCTTAGCAAGTGTGCAGAGCATGACTTGCTCATCACAAATACCATCTTCAGACAGAGTGACAAATATAAGACCACTTGGAAATATCCATGCTCCAATCACTGGCACCTTCTTGACTATATTATTGCCAGAGCCCATGATCGTGTTGATGTCAATATCACCTGAGGTGCAGATGACTGCTGGATGGACCACCGTTTAGTCGGATCAATCATGGACATGTAAACTTGCCCCACAACACCAAAAACAACCAAAAGGAATGTGGAAGAGATTTAACATCAAGGCACTCCATGACCAAGTTAGATGCGAGGCTCTTCAGCAAGCCTTACTGAGAAGCTCTCTGACCTATCTGATGACATCAAGGACATCCAAACACACTGGGAGGACCTTAAGAACATTATTCACAAGGCATGCACTGAATCAATTGGATACTTCAGTTACCATCATCAAGACTGGTTTGACAATGAGAAAATCCTATCCATGACTTATCCAGAGAGCCACGTTCTGCAGTTGGCAAAATGAACCATCCAATCAGCAAAAACGAGAAGCTTACCACCAGTTCAAAGCTATAGTTCAGAAGAGGCTATGGAACATCAAGAACCAGTGGTGGCAAGCAAAGACCATGGAAATCCAGATTTCTGCTGACCATCATAACATGAGAAGCTTCTTTCAAGCAATAAAACCCATTCACAGGTCAGGTTCCAATGGCCCAACTCCCTTGCAAACCCCCGGGGCTCCATCTGTCTCATGGACAATGAATCCATCAAGCAACGCTAGAAGGAGCACTTCAAGACTACTCAGCCATGAATCTAAGGTCTCAGCTGCCACCATTGAATCCATCCCTCAACATTCAGTAATAGAACCTCTTGCTGATCCCCCATCCTTCAAGGAAGTCTGGCATGCCATTAGTCAGACCAAGAACAATAAGAAGCCAGGCCCAGATGGCATCCCCATTGCTATACTGGGACTGAGGTCTTCAAAGCTGGTAGAATAGCACTAGTTTCAATCACAGTGCAAAGATTTCACCAACTTCTCATCAAAATATGGGTTAATGAAGAAAGTCTACTTGACTTAAAGAATGCTAACATTGTGACCATCCTTCAAGAAAGGGGACAAGTCAGTGTGTGAGAACTACCAAGGTACTGTCCTCCTCTCCGTTGCCAGGAAAATTCTTACATAAATCCTGCTGAATTGCCTCCTTCCCCCTTACTGAAGATGTCCTTTCAGAATTCCAGTGTGGCTTTAGACTTCCTTGGGGGTACCGCTGACAAGATTTTTGTTGCATGACAGATGCACAAGAAGAGAACAACACCAGGAGCTGTTTATGGCATTTATTAACCTAACCAAGGCCTTTGACTCCATGAACTGTGAAGCCACATGGCGAGGTTTGGTTGTCCACTGAAAGTAATCAGTATCTTCAAGGTACTCCATGATGGGATGACCACCACAGTCCTTTGCAATGGATTAGAGACAGACCAATTTACCATCCATACTAGTGTCAAGCAGGGCTGCATCATCACCCCAACCCTTTTTTCTATCTATTATTTTCATTCTCAACCATGACAGCCTTCCTCCCAGAACTGGGATCAAGTATCAAATGGACAGTCAGCTTTTCAACCTGCAGCACTTTCACAGCAAAACAAAAGTTACCAAGACTATCATCACCAACCTCCAGTACACTGACAACTGTTAACCTTGCACACACTGAGACTGATCTGCAGTCCACTCTTGACCTTTTTTCAGGTGCCTATCACAGCCTGGCACTCTCCTTTAGCATGGGGAAGACCAAGGTATTCCATCCACCTGCCCCAATACAAGCATTACTATTGGTGGAAAACCCCTGGAACACATCAAGCATTTCCCAAACCTTGGCAGTTACCTCTCCCAGTCAGTCCTGATGTAGAAATCGAACACAGGATACACTGTGCCAGTGGATCCTTCAGAAAGCTGCTTTGCCATGTCTTTGCTGATCGAGATCTGCAGATAGAAACTAAGATCCTGACCTACAATGCAGTGGTTATCCCCATGCTCCTCTATGGGCGAGACATGGGGCGACACACTGAAGCCATCTTAAGCACCTGGAATGGTTCCATCAGCGTTGCCTCAGGAAGATCCTTTGCATTAGATGGGAAGACCACTGCACCAATGCCAGCATGCTCTCTGCAGCAAACATAGCCAGCACTGAGGCAAAGATCATGGAACATCAACTCTGTTGGGCTGGCCACTGTGTGTAAATGGCTGACACTTGTCAGCTAGTCCTCTTCTCTCAACTTCGTCATGATAAGAGGACCCACGGAGGACAGAGGAGGTGCTACAAGGACACCCTGAAAGCATACCTTAAGAAGGGTGGCAACAACCCTACAAATTGGCAAGTACTGGCTGGTAACAGGTCTCAATGGCACTGCACCATACATCAAGCTACAGCCCACTTCAAAGAGAACCGTCTTACTCAAGAACCCAAGAAACAGCAGAGGAGGAA
>NW_017729022.1:27480642-27498600 GCF_001723915.1 Gavialis gangeticus | reverse complement strand
GACCCACGGAGGACAGAGGAGGTGCTACAAGGACACCCTGAAAGCATACCTTAAGAAGGGTGGCAACAACCCTACAAATTGGGAAGTGCTGGCTGGTAACAGGTCTCAATGGCACTGCACCATACATCAAGCTACAGCCCACTTCAAAGAGAACCGTCTTACTCAGGAACCCAAGAAACAGCAGAGGAGGAAAGAAAACACACAGCATCCTGGGCAACAGCTGTGCCCCCCCACTCCTCCAGGCACCACTTTGTCCTATCTGTGGCAAAACTTGCAAAGCACAAATTGGACTCCTCAGCCACCTTAAAGCTCATCAGTAATCCCCATCCCCCCCAGCAGACATCATCCTTGTATCAAGGGACAGCTGATGATGAATAATAACAGTGATAACAAATGATGATGATTACCACCAGCACCACCACCATTAACATACATTGCTGGACACTAAAACAGTTATTTGGTGAACCTACAGTACAACAGAGACTATGAACATGTACAGACTTTCAGTTTCTATTGGGAGAATCAAAACCAAAAGTGCACAGCTGTGTGGTTTTGCTCCCAGGACCAAATCAACTCCAACCAGGGGAAAAAAAAAAAGTCAGATCCAGGAGAGATTCTCCTGGGAGACCAACCGTTTGTACTCTGGACTTAACTCCTACCAGACACCAGAAGTGGAGCCTGGGGAAAGGCTGCCAGCCAGGGTCCTCCCAATCTAGAGAAGGCATGCGGCAGCATGGGGGAGAAAGAGGGGGAAGGAGAAAAGGAGGAGGGCAGCTGTTCCTGTACCTCCCATAGATCAGGAGGGGAGGGGAGAAGCAGCCACCAGCTGTTCTTCCCCAGCTTCTCTCACTCCTGTGCAAGAAACAGGCAGGTTTCCCCCCTACTTACCTGGCACAAAGCTGGGACCAGGTCCCTGCAGCTTCCATCACTGCCAGCCCCACACCGGCAAGCAACGTGCTTCAGCTCCCAGAGCATCTCTGTGAAAGACAGAGCCTCCGGGACCATGCCCTGTCCTGGTTTCCCCCCCCACCCCCGGGCAGTTTTTGACCCCTGGATACCCAGGTGTCTAGTTTTGCCCCCACACTGCAAATCTGTAGCACAGAGACCATTTTTTTGTTCCCACACATGCCTCTTGCAGTATCTCAAAGGGGTCCAAGATGCTACAAGAGGCAAGTATGTGCTCTTCTGAACATGCCCATAGAGGGCAGATAGTTACAGAAAGACAAAATTAAACTGGCAGCAAGATAAGGTCTTAACTGACCTAAAAGTAATTAAAACAGATAGAAACCAGGAAACGAATACTTTTGAGGCATCAACTGATTCAGAAGAAAAGAAGAGAGCCACACGCAAGGAATTCCTAAGTTTAATACTACATTACTTGCCAATCAATGTTAATAGAGAACCTGAAGTACTTAACCTTAGGATGTTCCTATGGCACAGCCTGAATTTTCCCCAAAGACTTTAAGGAACCAATTCAAAGCTTTAGCAAGTCAACAAAAACCTCCTTAGAGTTTACTAGAACAAGCATTCAAGAACATACATAGATGTAGGAAATAGCCTCCATTTGTAGAAATGAGATATTAACAACCTGCCCAAAAGGACATTTCATCTCCTAGCTTTCTTCTAGTAGTCCACTTCTGAATTGGTAAAGTGTGTAGCTAACAGCTAACCTGAGATGTAAAAATTAAATGTTTTAGCTTGTCAGGAATATATATCCCAATGTAGACTTCCTGCTCTACAGTTTCCTTTCCATCAGAGTTAACAGTTTGCATTGAACTCCAAGGAGTAGGAAGAAGAGGGCGTGATTCAAGTTGCAGATTGGATAGCTAATAAAACAAGCTCTCTTGCTGTACATGAAATAGTGTCAGATGCTGAAAAACATTAAAACTAGTCTGCTTTCACTGACAGGGAAAAAAAGGTGCAATTCTAGAAGCTGAACTACAATGGATATGCTTATTAAGTTGTATATTAACTGGTCCTTGTTATGGTTCACAGGTATATTTTTCAATAAAAGTATCGAGGTAATGAAACAGTCCAACCACATAAATACTGACAAGCTCTAGACAAGAAATATTTCCTTTTCAAAAAGAGAGATAAAACTGGACTGTATTGCAGCAAAATTTCCTGCAGCACTACATAAGACTTCACCTACAGAACCAAGTTACAAAGCATTATGCAAAAATAAATCTTGTATTTTCCGATTTAAAAAAAAAATCACTGTTACTTGTTCAATGAAGGTATCACCAGCCAAGTGTTTTCCATTATTAATTGGTATAATTAGATATGCGATTATATCAATCAATGCAACTTAAAACTAATCACAACTCAGGAGTTCTTCATGCAGCACACTCATTGCCATCACAGCCTGCCACAGTGCCCTCTCTATACCAAGAGAAAAAACAAACAAAAATAGAGAGAGACACATACACACAACCTCTCTACTCTACAGCTGTTAATCCTAAAAACTACTACATTCTGCTCCTGACTATGTGTACGTGGCAGAGAATCTATATTGATGTAACCAAAGCCTAAAGAAATTAGATATAGGAAATCTCGTTTGCTATACAGCTGTAGAATAGCAGACAGAGTTTCTGTTGCACTCTCCTGCATGGGAATAGTTGTGGAAGACAGGATAGCGGGATGACCACTAAAAGAGGAAAGAAAAAACGTGCTTAAAAAAAGTCATGCTTAGACTTTGCCATGAATTTTTTTTAAGTGCACTATTTGATTAAACTGTCGTCTTTAAACACGGCTCTGCTAATATCTCCATGGCAATGTGCAGTGATTGGAAAGTATTAATGAAGCACTAGGGACCAGATTTAGTGGGGCATACCTTAGTATTGCCACATCTAACCTTTAGGTACCTGGCTCCTAAAAAGGACTTTTCAAACCCAAAGTTAGGGAGGGATGAAGAGGCAGGGAGAAGAGAAAGGGACCTGTTAGGCAAGCAATAGGAAATGCGGGGGGGGAAGGGCAGGGAGACAAAAAACATCAAATCTGCCACTATATGGAAATTAGACACTTACATGCAGCCCTGAGGTTCTAAGTCCATGTGGAATTGGTATTCACAACCTGAAGCCCAAAGCCCAGTAATAAGGGTGCTCACAGAGGAGGATCGACAAAGCGGAGGAAGTCAGGGACCAGAAAACAGAACACCAGGCCTCTCTCTCCCCATCCCACCATGAGTGGCATCATCACTGGGTTACATGGCCAGTCATCCTCACTCATACAGTTTCTTTACCTCAATGAATTTTGTATTTTCTGTTCATTGGCACAGCTTCAACAAGTGCCTCCATGCAAACTAGTTTACAGCCTAATGGTTAGAACACACCCAGGAAATGAAAGCTGTGAGTTTTAACTCAATTTTCCCACTTCCTGAACAAGTTCTTTAACCTGGTAGTTTTCAAACTGTGGTCCGCAGACCCCTGGGGGTCCACGGACTATATATACGGGGTCTGGGAAAGATCACTATGATCATTCAAAAGTATGTGAATACCCACACTTACAATTCACACGGGTCCACACCTGTATTCAAAATGTTGTAGATGTCCACAAATAAAAAAAAAAAAAAAGGTTGAAGAATCACTGCTCTAACCACTAGTCTAGTATATACTAAAGTGGCCACAACCATTTTCTCAGCCTCCCATTATTGTCTGGCAATAGTGCATAGCAGATCAGCATCTATAACCTTTGGTTATTTTCACACATGCACACACAGCACAGATATTAAATCAGCAACAGAAAAGTGCACCAAAATATACCGTATTTTATACAACAGATACTCCAGGGCACCTCAAAGTATTTTTCAGAGTATTCTTGGGATTGTTTCCTACAACCTACTTCCCATAAAGCAGGGGTGGGCAAAATATGGCCCATGGGGCCATTCCATCTGGTCTGCGGGGCCCCTAAAAGATGTAGAAAATTAATACTTCTCTACCCTTGGTTCCTATCAAAAATGACAGGAACCAAAAGGGCAGTAGGACCCAGGGGAATCCCAGCAGGCTCCAACAACAGCAGGGCCTGCCTGGCCCCACCCCTCCTAGCCAGAAGCCCCAGCCAGGGCTTCTGGCCTGGGAGCACATGGCTGCCTTGCACCAGAACTGAAGGTGGGGGTGGGAGAAGGGCAGGGGGGGCATGGGCAGGGAAAGAGCACTGGGGGGGGGAAGCAGCCCCTTCTCTGCCCCGTGGCTGGCGCCCCATGCTACAGCTGCTCACAGCCCACATGGGGCTGCCTGTGCCTGCTATGGACAGCCCTGTGTGGGCTGCGAGTGGCTGCAGCAGGGAGTGCCAGCCACACCGCAAGTGAGGGGCCGCTCCTCCCCCCTGCGCTCAGCACCAGCTTGTAACCCAGCCCCACTGCCAGACTGGCAGTGGGGCCGAGTTACAAGCTGGTGCCAAGTGCAAGGAAGAGCAGCCCCTCACCCACTGTGTGGCCGGTGCCTCATGCTGCAGCCGCTCGCAGCCGGCCTGGGGCTGCCTGTGCCTGCTCCAGACAGCCCCATGTGGGCTGCGAGCAACTGCAGCAAGGAATGCTGGCCACAGGGTGGGCAAGGGGCTGCTTTTCCCCATGCTCAGCACAAGTTTCTTCCTTGCTGGCAAGTAGGGGGTCAGAGCTGTATGCTGCCCCCCGCCTGTACTGCAGGGCTGGGGGGCACTGGGTATGAGTGGGAGGGGAGCCAGCAGAAGCACAGGGCCCACACCAGTGCCCCAGGGTCAGCACCGGCAGGGCCCAGAGCAGGGTGGCAGGAGCACATCGTCTCAGCTGGCAGGGGTTCTATGGAGCCGAGCCAGCTCCCCCGCTCCCTGTTGGTGCAGCCCAGCCCAGCTCCATGGACCCCTGCCAGCCCGCGCCCTGCTTTGGGCCCCACAGGTGCAGGCCCTGGGACATTTGTCCCAAGACATTGGGACATTGGTCCCAAGATGATGACCAAGGGGCAGGGCACCTATCAAGGGGTGGGGCTACCCATGAGGCCCTCAACAGCCTGCCAAAACTGGTTAAGCGGCCCTCTGCCCAAAATAAATTGCCTGCCCCTGCCATAAAGTCAGGCTGCCACTTGTGATTTCCAACTGTACAAAGATCAGTGACAGCCCTAAAAAACAAGAGATGACATAAGCAGCTCTTCCATAGTTAGCCTTGCTCTGTTAGAGGAGACATTTAAAAAAAAATCTCCTTTTAAAAAGGTCCTTGTAGTTTCCCTCCCCCAAACAAGCTTTTAGCCCATCAGGGTTTACAATATGACAAACTGGACAAAATGTTTTGGCATTTAGGAGCTTTAGTGTATGAACAGTAAGTGTAACGTCTTCCAAGAACCTAAGACATAATTAACCAACTGATCACATCTTAAGCAATAACCCATGTAAATGTAATTAATGGTGCGATTAAACAAGGTATATGACAAAGTTATTATACAAAATATGCATAACAACAACTTTGTAGCTAGTTCCCATTACAAAATCAATACTTTAATTTTCAGTAACAAGTTTGCCTAGAGATGTTTTAGAAAGTAGGGTAACTTGCCACCAGCATTATTTAAAATAGACTAAATTTTATACAAAGTTAAGATTTCATTTAAACATTACAGGAGCATAAACAGTCAAATTAATTTTATAGTCTCAAGCCCATTTATCCAATAATCAGCAGTGGCAGTAGAGTTATTCAGATTAGGCTGTACCGATTTAAAAGTTAGACTGCAGGCAACATGGGAGAGGTGCTCCAGAGTGCTGTGTGCTTTACTGTATGTAGCACTGGGACCAGCCCCACACATCGCATGCAAAGTACACAGCACATGAGGCTGGCATGGGCAAGCAGGCTGGACCCGTCATCACAGGCACTCCACAATGGGGTCAGTACTGGTGTGACCCACAGCCCAGCTCAGGGATGCTCATCTCCAGCCTTTGAGACTAGATGAGTTACACCTCTGGTCTATACAGTCATGATTTCTTTTGGAAGAAAGAAAAGGGAATATCTTTGCTCTGGAGAACCTGAGAGAAACTGAGTATCTGTGCCTAGCCATTAGAACTTGTCTATACAAGAAGCATTTCAAAACAACTACAGGAATAAGATGTCTGAATTAACACCATAGGTAGACAGCCTTATCCTAAAGTAAAAGACTGTACACAGTTATTCTAGAATAGCTACAACACTTACAATTCATATCCAAAACTAAATCCAAGTTAATTTGCAAATTCAGACAAGCCCACTGGTGAGGGAAAATGATGTAAAAAATGCACATTATTTCTCTCTCTCAAAAGAATTAAGCGAGTGCTTACAGGCACATGGTAAACTTGTTTCTCAAAAGCAGGGAATCTACATACAATATGTAGCTTTTCAGTAAGATATTCAAATGACAAACATTTACATATGCAGAAAACGTCGATATATTATGCTTAATTTTTTGTCTGGGCATCAGCAGGTTTAACTAGCTTATCTACCTATAAATCAAATTTTGCACTGAATATTCATTTCAGCCATTACTCTTTTTGCTGACCAAAAAGACTCACATATCAAAGAGAGTATACACCAAGATGCTTTACTGCTGCGTAATAAGAAGTACAGTGTGTCTTCAAGTGATGCATGTAAACATTTTGTGCAGAACACAGGCTTTGGAACTAGCTAACATCTGTACTGTACTAACAAATACACACACACAGACTCGCTAAATATTTTAGTTCCTGGTACCCAATTGCTCACTCCATGGAATGCATGAAGAAATGAAAATTTTCAAGATCAGCAAAACATACAACTGTCAAGCTACGTATGAAATGCCAGTATCAGCTTTTTTCAAGCTCATTTTTGAGTAAGTTACTGTTCAGAAAAGAGTAAATGTATATGCTACTTTCCTTACCAAAATGATCACAAATGGTTTTCATGAATATCGTTAGTGATATCACTAACCCAAATGGTAGTTATTGGCTTGATATATTTTGATTACAGACAAATCTGAAAAAAAATGTTCTATAGCATTCTCCTACAGGAAGAGGAATACATAGTAATATTTCCCCGATTAGTCATATATTCTGATAGAGAGAACTAGTAATGTTAGCAAGGATTTCCATTCTCAACTTGAATCAGATTTTTTTTGAACGTGAAATATCAACCTGGCTTTACCCAATTACCTGGCTTTTACAAAAATATTTAATATACAATTGCTCTGTAAAACCTTTTACATTTTATGGATGATCAGAAGATTTTTCTGCACACTCTGAAATATGCAGGAATTCTATACTGTGTGGAAGTTTATTGATAATTTTTTTCCTGGCTATCTAACCTTGGACAGATAAATCCATGACAAGTTAGCTGTGATAGCGAATTGTCAGAAATCATCCCTGACCACTGTTAAAAGGCAGCTCACAATGTTTGCCCCTCTGACTGGCAAGTAAAAGTGGTTGTTGTTAACTATTTATCAAGTCTGAGCATTACAATTACTGATGTCTGCTCTCGATTTTCCCTTTGGTATTTTACACCCAGAAAATCCCTATTTCTTTCTAGGTTACTTAAGTCTGCTGCCATAAAAAGGTATAATTTACTTTACACTGTGGGAAGTGAACTTTTTCATCAAAACCTCTACTGCTCTGCTGACAATTTGGCTTTCAGGTTTTAAGGGAGATGTGCCATCTTGTATCAAACTAAGAGCCATTACTTGTGGTCAAACTGGTGAGAATCTGTGGAGAAATAAGATACAAGAGCAGAATCTAGAGGTTTTCTTGAAACAAATTTGAACTTGTCCTTGGATGAATTTATTTCTAGTAAGTAACCAGTCCCAGAAAGCAAAGCTCTAGGAAAGCAGATACAAATGAGGGATTTTAAAATTGACAATGATCCTGGCAACTAAGCAGCTGGTCCAACAGAGACAGCACCAAAAACAAACACCTTGCCTTCAAAACAATCTTGAAATAATTGATTAGTTTTGTTTCAGGGTGTTAGCTACCTGATAGCATCTCTTATATCCTGTTTTGATTTAGATATGGAACTTTACACAGGCCTTTGTTCTATCTGCTTTTTAGCTCAAGCTATGTCTAATTTTTTCCTCAGACTTAAGGAAAGGTACTTTTCAGGGTTACCAACCGTCTGTAAATTTAGGTCAAAAAATAGGCTAAAAAGATAGTGTCTGTAAAACCTGTAAAAAACAAAACAACCAAGGAACCTCCATAAAAACTTCAAGCAACTGGAGCTTGATTGAAGTTCTGTGGTCAGAAAGAAGCTGGAAGCTAGCGGTTAGTCACGTACATCATAGCAGCACCACCTGATGCCTGAATGGAAGTACTGCACCCTTCAGGGAGCCTTCTCTAAGGGCTTTATAGATTCTCTCCCTCCCCTCACTCTCAAAAGCCACATGTTGTGGTGGAGTCCCATCAGCAGCCTGTAATACTGCTAGCTCCCAGGTAGGCTTCTTTGGGAGTACGTGCTCAGATATGGGGGGCAAGAATAAGTTTGGTGAAGGAAGCATGGTGCAAGGTGCAACTGGGGCACGGAAGATGAGTCAGGGACTCCTGTGGTGGGTACAACATGGTGCAAGACCATTGCTGTAGTCAAGCTGGGTTGCCAGCCCAAGAATTTCATTTTTTTGTACTGCAAATTTCTTACTGACAAAGAGCGAAAAGAATCAAGTGTCCTTAAATTTTCTTACATTTATAGACTGAAACTTTTGAAAGCTGGATACGTTTCCTGTATATACCTTTTATTATTAGAGATTTAGTCTTAGTGCTTATTCTCAACTGAAGAAAAAAAAATATATCTGAATTGATCTTTGCCAGAGCTAAACAATTCTCTTCGTACAACAGCCATCTACTCTTTTGTGCTGGCATTTATTTTCATAGGGGTTGGATCCTGTTTGCCTCAGTCCATACTTGTTCACTGAACAGGTAACCTGGTAAACAAAAACCTTTTGAAATATTTTACTAAGACTTTTCCTAGTTCCTGGTGATGAGGTTAATTTGGGTGCCTCCTACGCCATCATGAAATCCGAGACCTGAAAGTAACCCCAAGAAGTCTTTTAGTCCATACACCTACTCTGGTACAGATCAAGTAGATCTAAACCAGGGCTGTGCAACTTCTAAAAGACTTGGAGCCACATATCCCTAGGGCACATCCCATTGGTATTGTAAGAGCAAGGGCCACAGGTTCCTGAGGCTGCATGCCATGCATGCAGGCAAGTACCCCCCACTACTGCAATGTTCACAGTTGTTCCACACCCCAGTGCACTGTGCCAAGTTCTGCCACCCCTGTCCAATATAGCACCCCAATTTACCTACAGCTCCCTGTGAACTACTCAAATGGCACTGTGCTTCTCAGATGCCCCAGAATGCCAGCTCACCCAGTACTGTAAGCTGTGCGTCCTTGCACCTTCAGACACTGGGGCTCTTTTTTTTTTTTTTCCTTTCTTTTTATAGCTTACCTTCTGCCTCAGAAAGAGTTTATTAAAATAAGTCAGAAGTGTCTGTCAGAAGCTACTCTGAAAGGAACATAAAATATTTTGCTCTGGGGAAAAAACCCCAGCAATTTAGACACTACTTTTGCAAGTAGAAGAGTATTTGCTCTATATATTATGACAAATATTTTCATCATTTTCTCCCAGGTAACTAGAAATTCCCATAACAATAGTACAGATTTGCCTTTCATGAATGTTAAATTTCTATAGCCCCATATGATCATGTTCCAGTATCATGACCTTTGTGGGGGGGGGGGAAGGGGTTAAAGCTTCCAATTTGAAGTCTCACATACAATGCAGTATTTTGAGCTATTTTAGTTTTCTGCTTCTATTTATAAACACTACCAATTTTAATGGACTCTCCCACCTTCTAAAGTATGCTCAAGTTTAAATTACTGCCTATCTAAATTATTAAATTTCTAGTTTCAGCAGTCATAGCCTAAAGAGAGTTTTTGATTGGATTTTATCTAAGAAACATCATTTGCCATGAAAAACAAAACAAACAAAAAAGACCACGATGGCATCTTAAGTGTAATCTTTCTTACACTTAGGACTATTAGAGAGTTTTGGGAAGCTGGAAAAATCTTTAAGAGAAGCAAGGTTGCACTGAGCTACACTAAAAGTAGAAAAATATATTTATTTGTATGTGGTAAGGCAAGTAAACCTAGTCCTACTATAAGAGTTTGAGGAATTTCATTTTCTAGATTATAAAACATTAGGGAAAACTCCCTTGTATACAATTGTTTAAGAAGGTATTTGCAAAGTGAGCAAATAGAAAAAGAGATGCAATAAACTCACTCTCTTGCACACATTTCACACGCAGAAGAACTTTCTGCACATCATTTAAAATGTTGATTATACTTTAATATACTTCAAAGTCACCTTCTTCAACACTTCATGGAATCCATCACCCAAGTATTTTTAAAGCATAAAATCTTTCATTTTGATGGCTACTCCATGACCTCAAGATAAAGTCCTTCCTAGAAGAACCTTGAGCACACAATGAAAATAGCTACCTACCTACACACTGTACTTTTGCCCATTAATTTTTTGTCTCTGCTGAGGTAAGCAAATTTTGACTGATGAACACTTCCTGTAAATGAAGTAGATTAATCAAGTTATTAGTAAAAATGTACTGAGAACCTCAGCAAGTAAAAGTTCTAATTTTTCCCAGAAATTCAAAAGTCACAATCCACATAAAGTATATTACTTATGTATGTGTAGTTTCAAATAGTTTTTAAAACAAGAATTAAATTAAATGAAAGCATTACATACAGTACCCTATTAATCTTAAAAATAATTTCATTCATGCCATGAAAATTAAAACATTTTACAATGTACAAGTCAAAGGTTATCAAGAAAATTCAATATACAGCTTTCAAAGCAAATAATAGTAAAGATCCTTGGAAATGAGGGGGAAAAAAAAAAAAAGAAAAGGAGTAGAAATCATAATATAATTAGTATTTTTGGACTACCATTTACCTCCTGCAAAGGAACAATTAAATCTCCTCCTCTCCCCCCTACTCTTCAGAAAACTCCCATGCAGGCTCTCTCTATTACCTGCCCACCTACCCACTCTACTTCTTACCTCAACCATTTCCCCGTTTCCTCCCTTCTGCTGCCCCCCCCAACTTCCCCTTATGCAGCCTCTGCTCCCCTACCTGTCCCTTCCCCTCCTCCACATTACCCTTGCTCCACTTCAGCAGGCTCCCTGTACATTGCAGCCTGGGGCATTGAGCCTGGCCCCAGACCAGCCCTGTAGCAGTGCCACACAGCTTGCACAGCTCCTACAGGGCCCAGCTGGAGGCCATGCTCAGTGCCCCAGGTAAAAAGCAAGGATGGGGCCTGCCAGCAAGGAGCAGAGGATGGCGGGGGGGGAGCAAAGGCTGGGGGAAAGGAAGGACTCAAGACTGGGGACAGGGCAGCAGGCAGGGGCAGAGGTGACAGGAAGATGGGCACAAGTAGGGGGCAAGCTGCTTGACCACCTTACACCATCTGCCTTCACCAGTGCAGCAGTGGGAGGGATGAATTAAAAAAAAACAAAAAACTAAACCACAATAATTAGATTCCATACATAGACAAATAACAAAAAAAAATCTGTACATGGAAAATATATACAATTTAATTATTGGTGGGGGGTAAGATTATATTCAGGGTCATCTTATATTTGAGCAAAAATGGTAAGTATGTACCCTGGATTTTCACATGAGGCCCCACCCCTGATCAAAGTACCCCTAAATATTCTAAATAAGTACTCTCCTTTCCCTTCATAAACCTGGAGTGGAACAACCAATTTGTTTTTAAAAAGTTAATATCATTCTTGTAAAATAAATCTGAAGACAAAAAAAATAGCATCAAAGCTGTGAACTCCCTGCAGAGTACTGCAAGCACCTACTCTAGACTCAATCAAAAGACAGTTGGATGCTCATCTTGCTGGGATTGTTTTACCCCAGCAGACTTCCTGCTTATGGCAGGGGGCTGGACTTGATCTTGCGAGGTCCCTTCTAGCCCCCCATAATTTATGAAATCTGAAAAACCAAGTTATCTAGCTCATGTTTTATGAGCACAGATTTGGTCTCATGACACCTTTTTGCTTCTTTCCCCATTCAAAACATCTTAACCTTCTTATACTAATGAAAGGTATAAACCTTTTCTACCTCAACTTAATAAGTTCTTAGTTGGTAGCCCTGGGCTCACTTCTTGCAGAATCAATTTTAGAAAAAGCAAGATGTAACGTCAATTTTGCCAAACAAAGCTTGTAGCAGGATATTCAGTTTATTAATACTTTTAGGATTCAAGTTTTAAAAACTGCTGCTTTAAAAAATGTGGATGGATTTGCTAATACCTCTGATCTGTCTCATTTCTCCCACCCCTATTTGAACTCTTAAGAAGCTAACATTCAGCCTAAGATTTAAAGTTACTCTGTAGTGCCTGGTGTGAGCAACTTCACCCATGCTTCAAATACAGTTCTCTCTCACGTAAGGAAGGATAACTACCTTATTTAACAAGAAAAATCAGTTTGTTTGTTTTTTTGTTTATACCATTATTCAAGTACAGACATCAATTTTCCATTGTTGCATTTTAGACTGTCTAGTGGTCTTCTAAACAGGTCAATTGCACTTATTTGGATTTAAGGCAACTATATACTTCTTGTGAGGTAAGTATCTAAGGCAACCATATACAGCAAAAGCTGTGTTAACCGGCACTTTATTAGCCGGAAAACTCTACTAACTGGCATCCAAGGGATATGGCAAAAGCGAAACCGGAAGTACCACTGACAGGGGACTTCCAGTTTCACCACCATGAGCTGAGTTTTTCTTTGTCACTTCTTCAGTCCCGGGGCAAAGCAGCCTGCACAGGGCCCCCATCCCCTGGCACACATTTGATTAGATTAACCAGCATCCCCCATTCCCAGGGGATGCCGGATAACAGAGTTTTTACTGTACTTCTTGCATTCTGTAGATACTGAGCTTACATTTTTAATGAAGCTGGAATGACAATACTTGGAAGTACAAATCAAGAATCTTTTGGAATTTAGTTTTTCCTTTACTGAAAACAAAGTATTATTCAACAACTTAGTAAAAGCATATTTTACTTCTATCACTTCCCATGCTATAAATCTATGGTCACAATCCCTTGATTAAGGTAGTCTTCTCACTGGAATTCATGACATTAAATAGGTTAACTGGGAGCACGCATGATCTTTAGAGACCAAGATGCTGAAAGATCTAGATCAGAGGCTGGCAACCTTTTACCAATGGCAGATCACTGCTTGCAATACAGCCACCAAGGACAAGCCTTATTAGCCTCATACCCTCTGCTCTAGCTGCACCCATAGACGGTTTGCATCTCCTAATAGGTGAACAGAGGGAAACACACGAGGCTGACAAGGAGACCGTTTCAAGTCAGAATTAATCTCTTAATGGGCAAAAGCCTTTGGCTACTAACCCCTGGTCAAGATGGCATGCAAACTGCTGTAAGTACTGTACTGCTTCATGTGATCACTATGCACCATACTTTTGATTAGCCACATCAGACATGTTCAACATGTCTACACTGACTCAGCCTCTGGATTTTGGTGGGGAGAGCCAAACGTGCATGCCTGATCTATGTACACTGAATCCAGAAAAAGATGTAGCTACTTTAGTAGAACTGGGTATACATCAATAAACTCTCCATCTGGGCTGCATGCACAGCATAGCTTTAAGGCAACTATATACACATGTTTCTAAATTCAGCATGTGTACTGTGCTTCACTGTGACACTCCCTAGTGCCCTGACATGTTACAATTATGGGGAGATTAAGATATTAATCTCGCCTAAATTGTAATATGCTACATGTATACCCCAAATTATGATGCCACAGCAGAGCAAACCTGGCCCAGAAAGTGTTCCACATATGTTGTGGAACATCTTTATGGCTGGCTGCTATGGTGCCTTACTTTGAGCACATGGCATGAGTCAGATCCAGGGCTGCCCCATGCCAATCCAATGTTTGCTCAGCTGAGCATTCGGATCAGCTTGATCTGAAAATCTCAAGAGCAGCTGGGCTCAAAATGCAGTGATTTAAAAGCCTTGGTGGGCCAATCCCACTTCCCTGCATCTCTGGCTGTTAGACACCATGTGTGGCCCAGCTGGGCTGCATGTGTGGTTTTTAAACCAAGGGCTGCCCTGTGACAACGAGTGTAAGAATTGGGCTCTCCTGAGTTTGGGACAAAGCCACATCTTGAGCAAGGCACAGCCCCAACACCAGTGGTCATATGACTGGAGTCAGAGGAAATTTTATGCTCCATCCCAAACATCACACATCCTGTCATGCACATGTGATGTGGTACGGCAGGATGCATGGTTTGGAATGGAGCATAAAATTACTCAGATGCCAACTGCACCTTTAACTTCTGCTAAGGGCCCTAGTGAGCTCCAGAAGCAGTACAGACATGTTCCTAATAGAATTATGTTCAACTAATTAGGTATCAACCTGTTTTTTGGTCCAACTCCAAAATTTCTTCAAAATTCCAACTACAAATTTAAACTCCAAAAATATTCCCCATCATGTATCAAAATTCCAAAAACAGCTAGAAAACATGCAAGGGAAAATGTAATAGTTAAATATATGAAAAACTGCACTTTTCAGACAGTTCTAATTGTAGCACTTTTCAGACACGCATATTGTTATGTATATAGCTTCTTTTAAAAACTATGTAATTACCACCTAGTGGAATCAGCAAAAGAGCTTTGCACCAGCTCTTATAATCTGTCACCCAGTCAGATTAGACAGAAACGGGTATCTCGCTTCTCAAGCATTTTAACTGAGTTAATACCACAGGATGGTACTCTTGTATATATTTCAGCAATTTAAATTTACAGCTATTGAAATTTACACAAGTAAAAAGAAGACCACAGACTGCCTTTGCTGCTTGAGTGGAAAAAAAGTGCGTGGAATTGAAGGAAATGGCATCCAACCAGATGATCAGTTCAAGATTAACAATTCCATTTCAGATTTACATTAATGTTAGGACATGGAAACATGCCTTTAATATGAATTTCACAGTGAAACATGCTCCTTACTGAGACAAGTCACGTGGATTTCATTAGGAATTGTATTTGTGCGATAGTTGCAGATCAGGCCATTTGTTAGCAACTTACAATTGCACAAACCACATATTTTAAAGAAACCTATAAAACAGGAAAAGTTTCTATTTAAATCATGGAGAATTGTACTTGAATATTTATTTGTTCAGATTATTTGACTTCACGTTGTGAACAGTCAAGTTTTGTTATTTTGATGCATATCTTGGTAAGTTAGCATATTACATTGTTCACTCTTATCCAAACTGAAGTGTTTATCAGTATTAACAGGCAACCATTGATCCTCTGGATCATGGTGCATGCATAAGATGTCTAATCAGGTGCCTCATGAATCCATTTGTACAGAGTCCTGCAACCATCACACCAAGACCTTTGATGCACACTCATGTCGAAGCAAGAATATGGAGGAGTGGAGGCTGCCTAAGACCTACCATCCCCCCTTTCTGACCACTAAGACAGAATCCAAAAGCCACATTCAGTCTGGAGGTTCAGTGCTTTGATGACTATAGCTTCTGCCAGAGGGCAACAAATAAGAACTACTGCTGACTGCCTAATACCTCAGCAAGAGTGCGCTTCTTTCAAGGTAATGTCCCTTAGCCTTTGTCCAACCAAAAAGTAACCACAAAGCAGTGAGGGCCAGGATTTTGAAGCACCCTATCCCTACTCTGGAGGTTGCAACATGGTTTTATTTTATAGGGGCTCCCCTGCCACAAGTATCCTCACCACATGATTACCAACCCCCACCCCCCGGTTAGATGCTGTTTATGGTCATACATATTATCAACATTAAGCAACAGGAAAAAAAGAACAAATAGATGTGAGTGCATACAAAGAAGGGAAGAAAATACTGTACAAAGAGATGTGATATTTCCTTGTAACATACCTTTTAAAAGATCCTTCTACACATCAGCAGGAATGCAAGGAAACTTTTGATGCACTCCGATATAAAATTAACACAAATATGTAGACAGCATCCTTCAATCTCCTTCTTGACTCCCTGAATCTTTTTTCTTCTTTCTGTATCTATACTTTTTGCAACTTGGCCCTCAACTCTATGAATGCTTATTCATAAGCCTACATTTACACAAGGTAGTAAACAAACTGAAGGTCCTGCAAACAAAAAGAGGTCCCTTATATACATGTAGAATTCAACCTAAGTGCTCCCAGAGTTTGCTGAAGAATTAGGACTTGAGCTTGTAACTGGAGATACCTTATTTGTGGTCAGAGAAGCACCACAGGGAGCTGAAGTTCTATAAAAACAATCAAATGAATATCTAGAGGCTGCAGAGTTGAGAAAAGACAAATGCCTTACTTAAAATATAGCACACCTATAGTATTCTTTTTACAAAATGTAGAAGGTAAAATTTTAAATTTCAAAACAGATCAGTAACTTTCTGTGAATATGCTCAAATATACTTATAAGGAACATTTCACACACAAACACCCCCATCCCTCCAAACTCCCCAAAGACAGGAGGGAATAGATGCCACCTTTATTTGTAACACTTCCTTGGACTTTAGATTTTAAACCTACCTGATATACTCAAGTACTCCTGAAATACTCAAAGACTTTTTCAGTATCAAGAGAAAGTACGAAGTTTGAAATACAGGGGTGCACCAATACAGATTTTGGAGGCCAATACTGGTTGCCAATTTTTAAGGAGGCATATTGGCCAATACTGATCTGATTTCCAATACAGCTGCACGCTGTGGTGGGAGGGGGGCAAATGAAGGCCCCTACAATGATTGAGGGCCGGGGCTGCCAAGCCAGAGTGAGGTGGAGCCATGGCTCGTTCAGGGGGCTCCTGCTGCTGTGCACACCCCAGAAGGACACATGGGGGGGGGAGAAGGCATGTGCCCCCAGATCTGGGTGGGGCAGGGTGGGCTGCAGCTGCAGGCTGGGGCCAGGGTTCTGCCAGGTTTCCCAGTGGGGGCTGGGCCAGGAGGAGGGATGCGGGGGGGGGGCTGCAGCCACCCCAAGTTTCACCATAGCCCACATGTAGCCCCACTCCTAGTACTACTGCTACCTGCCCCGAGCAGACCATGTCACTAAATGCTTAGATGTAGGAGTCAAGGTAGACATCATCTGCTTGGACTTTAAGAAGGCCTTTAACATGGTATCCCATCCTATTCTCAAAAGCATTAAACAGCTGCGCCATAGGCTATTACAGTCATGTGGGTGGCTAACTGGCTTAAGGGTCATATTTAGAGAGCGGTGGTGGATAGGTTGGTATCGACATGGAAAGATGTGGGTAGTGGGATCCCCCAAGTCTTGGTCCTCAGACCAGTGTTGTTCAATATCTTCATCAGTGACCTGGATGAGGGCGTAGAAAGCACTGTCCAAATTCACAGATGACACCAAACTATGGAGTGGAGTGAAGTAAACACACTGATGGGAAGAAACCGAATCCAGGCAGATCTAGACAGGTTAGAGAAATGGGCAGAGAACAATAGGATGCAGGTCAACAAGGAGAAGTACAAGGTGCTGCACCTCAGGAGAGGGAATCATCAGCACACCTATAGGGTGGGGGGTGACCTTCTCAGCAGCACAGCAGCAGAAAGATCTGAGTCATCAACTCCAAAATGAATACGAGTTGTCAATGACATAATCACCAGAGCTAGCCACACTGTCATGCAATAGTAGGTGCATCATGAACAGGTCCAGGGAGGTGATGCTTCCCCTCTGTGTGGCACTGGTCAGGCCACAGCTGAAGTACTGCATCCAATTATGGGCACTGCAATTCAAGAAGGATGTGGACACCCTGAGAGGGTCCGGAGAAGGGCCACTCATATGGCTAGATGCCTGCAGAGAAGACCCTATGAGGAAAGGCTAAGGGACTTGGACTTTTTCAGCTTCCACAAGAGAAGGCTGAGGGGGGATCTTGTGGCAGTATACAAATTCACCAGGGGTGACAGCAGGGAATAGGAAATGCTCTGTTTAC
>NW_017729022.1:27469676-27470495 GCF_001723915.1 Gavialis gangeticus | reverse complement strand
AGGGAGGTGATGCTTCCCCTCTGTGTGGCACTGGTCAGGCCACAGCTGAAGTACTGCATCCAATTATGGGCACTGCAATTCAAGAAGGATGTGGACACCCTGAGAGGGTCCGGAGAAGGGCCACTCATATGGCTAGATGCCTGCAGAGAAGACCCTATGAGGAAAGGCTAAGGGACTTGGACTTTTTCAGCTTCCACAAGAGAAGGCTGAGGGGGGATCTTGTGGCAGTATACAAATTCACCAGGGGTGACAGCAGGGAATAGGAAATGCTCTGTTTACCAGGGCACCCCTTGGAATAACCAGGAACAATAGCCATAAGCCGACAGATTTAGGTTGGACACCAGAAAGAGCTTTTTCACAGCTAGGGTTGCAAGAATCTGGAGCAGGCTCCCCTACCCTGGGGTTCTTCAAGAAGAAACTGAATAAGCACCTGGCTGGGGTCACATGAACCCAGCACTTTTTCCTGCCACAGGCAGGGGACTGGACTCGATGATCCATTGAGGTCCCTTCTGATCCTAGCATCTATGAATCAATGAACCCTTCCCCCCCCACCCCATGTGCCAGAAAGAGCCTAGCGCAGTTGCAGCCTGCCCTGCCCCCCCCATGCAGATCTGGAGGCACAACTTTATTCACAGGTTTAGGGAAAAATCCAGACTTATCCCTTAAGCACCTCCCTTAAGGTATTTGTCCCAACAGCTAAAAGTTTGTTGCCTATTACCAAGAGGGTCAGTTAAGACAAAGTGGGGTTAGTTTATCTCGCTCCACATTCAATCAATTGGGAGGATTAGGAGGATTCAGAGAGAGGAGAGATGCTGAATG
>NW_017729022.1:27466314-27469446 GCF_001723915.1 Gavialis gangeticus | reverse complement strand
GAGCCACTGCCCCCCCACCCCCGACAAGCCACAGTTCTGTTCCATGCCCTGCCCTGGATGAGCAGCACCTGCTCCTGTCCCACTCCCTCCATCACCGCAGGGAGCACTGTTCTACCCACTTCATGCCCCTTCCCTCCCTCCTCCCCTTCCACCACAATAGACTTACCAGCTGCACGCAGCTCTCCAAGCTGCAAAGCTGTGCTCCTCACTGCCTGCGTGCTGCACTGCAGCTGCGTGCATGCACAGACATTTAATCGGCCAAATTTTAAAAAAGAAAAAAAAATTGGCCACATTAGTCCAATTTCTAATACAATCAATTTTCTTTACTGGTGCCAATCCAAAGCAAATTGATGCATCAGTGCACCTCCATTTAAATATTAATTTTCTTTTTAGTTACAGCTACTAAACACCTTTTTTTAAAAAGAAAAAAGGAGGTCCCCTTCTCTAATAGGCAGATATATAGATTTTGTACCTACAGATATACAAAAAAAAAAATCTGTATATATCCCTGCCCCCTTCTCCCTCACCCCCTAAAAGAGACATTTGTTTGTTTGATGGAGTTTTAGTTCTTCACTGACTACCATGAATACTGTTAGAGGTAGAGATCTTAATTTTAAAAAAGTGTTTTGTAGTAATCATGGCTTAGTTGCAACCGAAAAGAAAGTGTATATTTAAGGTTTCTTCGTTTTGCTTGATAACCAGTTCAGTATTCCAGGAAGGTTTCAAATTTAAAGTCCTGCGATCCATTACAAAAAAAAAAAGTTGTCATCTGTTGCCCACTGTCTTGTTCAGGACTTTAAAATCTACAGTCCTATGACTAGATGTGCATGCAAGTGTAGATAGGTAGATGATTCAATCCTACCTACACTTGCATGCACATCTATATCCATCTACCTACACTTGCATGCACATATACACAATGCTAACATCAATCAACTAAGTCATGTGTGGCTTCCAAATTGTTTACTGTCAGTTATTTGACCTTCACTCAGGAAAAAATTACTTTTGCAGCTCTGCTCTGAAATAAAGTGACTTTTAAATGACAGCATCATGGATTCAAAGTTCACTATCTCCCAATTACAGTGAGCACATGTACTAGGAAGCAAGTTGGAAGGGAGAAAATAAATCCCTTCAAAATTCAGAAGATCTAAAACACAAACAAGGTTCTCTAGTTTTCCTGTACTGTCACCTAATAAAATCTCTGCAGTCTGAG
Organism: Gavialis gangeticus; assembly: GCF_001723915.1. NCBI lineage: Eukaryota > Metazoa > Chordata > Crocodylia > Gavialidae > Gavialis > Gavialis gangeticus. The sequence continues at coordinate 27,468,233 of NW_017729022.1, read as the reverse complement.
TCATTGCCTTCAGCTGTATATAATAACTTTTAACTGGACATAGTAAACAACTCTGTTGATGTAGCAGGATGACAGAATCGAGGTTATTACTTCTTAAAAGATTCGAAAATCTTATTTTCTGTAATATGAAAATAAAGGAACATCTTATTTTTATGTATGCATACACACACATTTCCTTATATTACAGAAAATAAGATTAATTAATAAATTTTAATTAATTAATAAATAAATGCCTTAGTCAGTCTATCTGTAATGCTTTATTAAACACTGTGATTGCCTGTTTCAGCAGCCAATCAGAGTGCAAATAAAAAGTGACAGCAGGCAGCAGAGTGCCACCATGATGGCGGGGACAGAGGAGAAGGGGGGGGGACCCAGACCAGCACAGCTGAACTACCCCCCACCCCACAGTCTATGAAGGAGGCAGTGGCAGCACCAGGGGTAGAGGGAGAGGGGGAAAAAAAAAAAGACAGTCAGGGCTGGATGGGGGGGCAGATGAGGGGAGCGGAGGCACAGGCCAGGACACTGGGCTCTGTTCCTGGAGGCCCCCCAGGTGGGAATGGGGGAGCAGCCCCGGCTCCAAAGTGGTGGGGGTAAAGGGTGGAAGGAGCGAGCCTGGCTCTGGGCCTCTGTCCCCACCCACCCTCAGGCAGGCAGTGGCGATGCGGCAGCGGTACTGGACCTGGGCCCCCGCAGGCAACAGCAAGGGAGTGGACAGAGGGGGGCAGGGCCACCAGTGCTGATCCCATCCCTCTTGCTCCCCACAGGTCACAAAAACGGAGCAAATGGTGGGCAGAGGGGCAAGGCCAGGACCACTGGCCATGCTCTCCTGGCCCTGCAGGAGGCAGCGACAGAGCAGACGGGAGCAGGGAGGTCAGCTCAGCCCTGGCCCTGACCCTGAAGCTGGGGGGGGGGAGCGGGCCTGGCCTTGAAGGGGGGCCAGGCCAGACACAGGCCTCTGTCCTCAGCCGTTCCCCCCTCCCTGCCCTTCATTCTTGACAAGCAATTGGCTAGTCTTCCCATAGAATCACTTCTCATGGTAGAAATGCACAAACTGAACTGAAGAATGCACCGCATTTAAAAGTTTGGCTATGTCTATCCTAGTCTGCTGATGTAATTTCACATTTAAAAAGTTACATCATAAGTATCTACAAATAAGCAGCACACACTGCGTGCACTCCAAAGAGATCACCTGACAATAAAGCATTCAGACTACATAATGATTCATGGTGGGTTAACATAACTAAATTAAAAAAAGTCAAATTAAATATTTTTACAAGTTCTCCCAATGACATCTGGCATTTTACGCACTAAAAATATCTTGCATTTCATATTGCTTATCTTGTAGTACATTTCATCTTGTATTTCATACATTACAAAGAATTTGTAATATATTATTTGCAGTCTCAGCCTCATGAGAACTGGTCATGACAAGAGAGGTACCCTCATGCTTTCTAAAACTACTAATTTCTTAATAGATAATTCTGGAATTGTCATGGAAAAAGACAATCTTTGGGCTCATTTTATTAAAGCAAGAGAAGAGAAGTAGTTAAAATAGAATTTTTACAGGTAGAAAGTAATTAAGAATCCCCAGAGAAAATATTGCAGTTTTCTAAGTAAAAACAAATGTCTGAAAAGCTCAATAAAATGTTTTTTCACAACGTATTTGAAAGGAAATTTAATGTAGCAGTTCAAGTTCAGTTAACAAGATCACCAAGCACTTGGTATCGCTCTCTCATTGCTTTGGGATATGATGCCAGGTCCTTCTGACATATGCCATGGGGGGGCCTTACACAGCCTTATACCCAAACCAATTTAGGCATTTCCATCTTGGATTTCACCTTCACTGAAAATGTAACAAGGCATCCTAAGTCAGGCACTTCACTGTTTGCACAAGATTTCTGTAACAGATGCTTGTGCCA
>NW_017729022.1:27459206-27461314 GCF_001723915.1 Gavialis gangeticus | reverse complement strand
TCCTTCTGACCTATGCCATGGGGGGGCCTTACACAGCCTTATACCCAAACCAATTTAGGCATTTCCATCTTGGATTTCACCTTCACTGAAAATGTAACAAGGCATCCTAAGTCAGGCACTTCACTGTTTGCACAAGATTTCTGTAACAGATGCTTGTGCCAATTCTTAGCTTAACTGATAAACATTAATTTGTGCCCCAGGATCTTAAGTCACCCTAGGGAACGTTCCATTCACTGAACTCCAAAACCTATTTCTCAAGACTCCAAATTAACAGATTTCTCATAGGACATGGATTTAAAAAGCAGACACCTTGATAGGGTCTTCATTTCAGCATCACTTACTTACCTTCTGAACTGGGAGATCAGAGATCTGCATCTTCTACAACTGATGACATCATAGGCATCTCCCTGCATTATTCTGAACTGCTGTAATGTGCGATTTTTATTACAGGAAAGAATCTCTGAAAGGCTTAGTATAATTTAAGCAGCACTGCTTTGTACACATTTTGCATTAAATGTTTTACATTTTTATGTTCAGTTCTACCTTATATATGCCTAATTATTCGGAATATTAAAACTTCACTGCTCTCATTTAAAAAGATGTATAAGCATGCAGTTCATATGAAAGTTAGGTGCTGAATGATGAAAATCAGGAGTACAGGTTTCCCTCGCTTTATGCGGATTCTGCATGTGCAAATTCACTCTTATGCAACGACCCTTTTTCTACCAAAAATTCATTATATGTGAGGTAAATTCACTGTTACATGATTGGTGTGGTGGAAGCCCACAGTCACGTTTTTTGTGCGGTGAATTGTAAGAGTGACAGGCATCAAAATATATACTTCTGTATGGATCTGTGTTCCTCGTTCATTGTCTGCAACATGTTCCTGTAGTTGCCATCTCTTTTATGATAGCGCCTTGTGCTTGCATGTGCTGTCTGCTGTATATGAGACAATTTTGGTACTCGCCAAAAGAGATGGGTCTGGGGGTCACTACAGTCAAGGTCTTAGAACGTATCCCTATTTGTTACACTGTAAAAAGTAGGTTCCCTTTATGCAAATTCGAGTTATGTGCCATTTTCCAGGAACACATGTACAGCATAAAGCAAGGGAAACCTGTACGGGAAAAAATTTCAGCGCCGCCAAATTTTTGGCTCACATTTGAAAGTCCAAAAAAACAAACCCCTTGAGTGCAAGTGCCAAGTTCCCTCTGTGATATGTCCTTGGATGTATATCACACCTAACATCTATCAGTTTTGGGGAGTGTGAAATTTGTTTTACTCATTTCTAAATACAGTCCAGGCACATTCTCTCACACGCCGGCAGGTAAGACAACAGCATTTAAGACACCTTTACAAGAAGTCGTTGCCAAAAGTCGAGCCCCCCTATCTCTAATAAAGTATTTTAAAGTATTTTATTAGCGGGCCTCAACTGAGTGACAACATGATTTTGGCTTTTTAAAGAAGACTGCTTTTCAAGGACCTGAAAAATCATATGCCAACTAAATTCAAATTATAACCAGGGATGAAAGGTTATTATCCTACTGAACTGCAATAGTTACCCTTTAAAGTGGTTTAAAACTGCTTTAGAAAGAGAAACATTTAAAACAAAAAACAAAACCCAATTTTCATTTACATGCATCTACCTTCTTACAGGTGTTTTTTCCCTCTTAAAATGAAAGAATGAGGAAACTCTTGCAGTGTGATAAAACATTCCAAAAAAAAGCATAAGTAAAAAAAAAAAAAGGAGGGGTGGGGGGAGGGAGGTATTTACAAGCATCAAGCAGTTACCCCTCTGTAATAAAACATTACCAGTATACACCATACCACTCGACATTAAAGCAACACAAATGTACTGCTATATAATGCAGGCTGTTAAGCCTTTCCTCACAGTTTGTTTTCAGGGAGCTGAATCTCTACCATTAATCTTCTCATTGAATCAGAAACCAATTCACTTGAGTCAAAAAGAAAATATTATTTAAAGCAATATTTCAAAGGAGCAGAACTCTACCTTTACATAACCTATTTCAGGCACTTTTCACCAGTCTGGCATGGGGTTACAGGAGTGATGGCTTCCTTGTTTTAGAAAAGAACCTTCCCCCGCCCCCCCC
>NW_017729022.1:27455072-27459180 GCF_001723915.1 Gavialis gangeticus | reverse complement strand
AAAAAACCTCCCCCCCCCCCCCCCCCCCCAAAAAGAATAAATCACCCCATCCAATATTAACACCCTACTACTCTGATGTAAAAAGATGTAAGTAGTTAAAACAGGGCTAAGTGATATTACACAGTAATTTTGTAAATGAAATTAAAAATATATTAAGCATATAAACATACAAAGAGCACGTAGAAAAGCAAGCAAAGTATTGTCCAATTAAATGTTCTGTTAGGAAAATGGGGATGATATCAGGCATCCTATCAAAGGATTTTTAACAAATCAGGGCCTAAGTTCTCTCACACACTTTCCCTCTTCTTTAATTGATAATTTTCATTTACATAAAGTAACAATTCATAGTTTTATCTGGTATTTAACTTCATACCCATTTCTTTCCCAAACTTAAGGAAAAGTCACTGTGTGTCCAAAAACAGGGTAAGAGGGAGCTCAAATAAAACAGTTTTTGAAAACTTAACAGTAACCCTTAAGATACATTTGCTATCCTAACTCTCCTTTAAAATTCTAGCATCTGATAAGCAGCTCTATTCTTTCCAGTTCAAATATGTTTGTTTTTAAATGGCAAGGGCTTGTTCCCAAAACAGTTCAAATGTATTCATTCTCTCATGTATGGAGGTTTCCTTGCAGGTATCCTCATAGACAGAACTTCAGACTAAGACAGTATTTCTGTACTATTTTCTCCAGTTTTAGATTACATTAAAGTCATTCTGGTTTAGATCAATGTATTTTCTTGGCGTGTCAGAAAGTATGCTTATAGACACACACACACACACACACACACACACACACTTAGAATTTAATGGATATCTATCTATCTCAATTAACCCTTAAATTCTAAAGTTTGCTTAACAGCACAAGGGTAGCACAGTTAGCAGACAGCATGCATTCAGCAACTTCACACAGTCCTTTTTTGGGTAAAGTCTCACCATAACGTCAGTGAAAAAATCTGCAGTTACACTTCTGTTTTTAAATAAATCTCATAGTTATTTTTAGGCTGTTTCCAATCATTTTGGAAGCCCACTCTCACTGAAGTGCAGTGAAACTGAATTGCAAGATACAGATGGAAAACTTGGTAGTTTACACTGAAGTTGTTATACTCCAAAAGAGGTACCAGCATTTTCTGTGACATTTAAAGAACATCAGGGAATACTCTCTTGACAACTGTTGCAGGAGTAGCAAAAAAAAAAATTAACAGAAAAATCTTGTGGGCCACTGCTATTTCTATGCTACATGTCCCACAAATACACAAGCATACATTACATTCTTGTTCAGGAAAATAGGAAGTAGGTGACAGGATACTGGCTTTGTTGATCTGTCTTGCACAAAGCATCAGACAGGGTTGCCAATTCACACAGCATCAGCCAGGCAACCTTAGTTTTATTCTGCTGCTCCTGTTACTGTAGGAAAGCGTGAGTGTCAGGGTAACATAGGAAAATAGGGGGTGACACATACTTTGTTTTTTCCCCAGGGCGCACACAAATTAACATTAGCAACCCAATACATATCACTTTCATAGAATTGTTAAAAGAGGGATAGTAAGAGCTAATGCTCTCCTCATCCACTGAAAAAGTAAGAGTAAAGGAAAAAAAAAAAAAAAAAAAAAAAAAAAAAAAAAATCAGAGCAGAGGGTCAGTTAAGGGCAACACAAGATTTTTGTTGAAATAACCATGGCACACTACCCTATTTAGGGCATAGTGAAAAAAAAAAACACCCAACCCCCCCCCCACCCTTTTAAATTAGGCCAACCATGACAACTAATGCCAAGTCTCCAACACCTAGATTTACAGGTGAAGTATTTCACTTCCGTACCCTTAGTATTAAGAATACTAGACTTAAAAAACCCACAAGGCATAGCATATTTCCTTTCATAGGCAATTGCCTACAGCTCTGTTCCCTGACTGCTTAGTTTACTGGGGATACACATACACACAATAATACACCTTTTAGTTGGGGGGGGGGGGGGGGAGAAAAGAGCTGCTACAAAAGCAGAGTTTTCCTCAAGTTGTGTCTATGCCCAAGCTTCTTTAGAAATACTACTTTATTTCTTTGTAGATACCAAAATGGCCCGATACTCAAGAGTTCCTAAACACGTAATTATGCTTACCAGAAATCCACTGTAGAATAGTTTCTTTAAAAAAAAAAAAAACCCAACAGAAAAAAGTTAGATTTCACCAAAAGATATTAATTATTACAAATATTATAAAAGTAGAAACAAGGCTAAGTATCAAATGCAATACATGATGTAAACCAATTATCAAATTCTTGTGCTGAAAAGGAAATAGGATTTAGGCTATGCCTGTATTAGGAATACCTGAACAATCCAGGAAGTAGTTGTAGACACAAGACAAAGATACCATTATACTATGATATACGGCTTCATCCCATGAAAGTAACTATATTGCAGGGTTAGGGAAGTTGTAGTAGTGAAGGAATGGGGTGCACGGTGTCAGGCTAAATGTGTAAAAATCAGCAGGGATCCTGGTTTTCTCCAATTAAAACAAATCCACAATTTTCATTTTAAGAAAACCCATCAACCCAAATGCACCCAAAAATCCACATTTTTCCGTGATTAAAAAAGTAACTCAAAATCAATTTTTCCCCCATGATTTAAAATGAAACACCACTAATATATAGATATAGTTCCAGTTAAAAAAAAATCCTCATTTTTCAGTTGAAAATGAAACACCGCTATATCTATATATTAGTGGTGTTTCATTTTAAAGTCGGGGGGGAGGACAAAACAAAAAAACCCAAACGATTTTGGGTTTGTGGGTTTTTTTGTTTTTTTTTTTAAAGTATCACAGAAAAATGTGGATTTGGGGGTGTATTTGGGTTTGGTTTTTTTTAAACCAAAAATTGGGGATTTTTTTTTTACTTAACCATTTAACCTCAGTGTTACAGTGTTACTGAAGGCTTTCTTGCATTTTGTTTGTTTGTTTTGTTTTTTTGGGGGGGGGGGGAAGTAAAATTGAAAACAAATCTTTTTTAAAAAAGTTGCAAAGCTTTTTAAAATAAAGCCTGGCTAATTAACAGGCAAGCTTAATATTGCACAAGTTGTGCACAGTTTATGAACCATTAGAATGTTGATAAAACCCTCTCATTTCTTTCATCCAAATAAAGACATTTGCTTAAAACTTAGACATTTTTCCTGCAACACTTTAACATTTGTCAATTTAAAAAAAACAACACAAACACACCAGCAAAATTTTAAAATTCACTCATGCAATCAACTTCCGGCTTCCTAGTAATATTTTTTATTTCATATATACATAATAAAATCAACTGTAATAGGACAAATACTTAAAAACTAAATGACATCTTCAAGGAAGAAAAGTGTCATTATATGGACAGCTGAAATCTAGGCCTTAGACATTCTAGTAAAATGTACCATCAGCATCTGCCAAAAAAACAAGTAGGGACAAGAAACTAGCTACATAAAATTATATTCCGTTGTGTTATAGGCAACGATTGCCAAGATTATATACAAGTACATCTAGCTAAGTGTCCCTCAAGATGGATAATCATCTTTCAAATAAAACTACCTTCCTTAAAATGGTAAAATCAGAAGTCAGGTAGGGAGGCAGCTAAAACATTTCACTAGCTATCAAATGAACTGCCAGTCTTGCTCAGCCTAATGGAAAACTTTCACTTAAAGTGGGTAATGGTCAATTCATTTACAAAAGTTCACACAGCAATTTCTTGCTTTATTCATCACTTTAGCTTCAGAAAAAGTGGATAAGACTTGAAAGTATTTTAAAAGTAACATCAAGAAGTTTTATTATAGTATGCAGTCTTTCACCACATGAACTAGTATGATAGCTTTCAAACTGTGTTGGATTTGTATCTGTTACGATACCAAAAGATACACCCACTCAGTACTGTGAGAAACAGGAGAACATGACATGTGGTGGCAGACCACATAATCAGGGTTGGGAGTGGGGGGCAGGAGACTGGGAAAGCTGATGGGGTTCAGCCTTCCCTTGTCACTCCAGTTCTCATCCTTGGGGCACTCCTGGATTCACTGCTGCACCCAGATATTCAGATGCCAGCAGAGGCTAGGAGAGCCGTTCAACACATGATCTGAGCCTTCAAGAGGCCGAGA
>NW_017729022.1:27433786-27450072 GCF_001723915.1 Gavialis gangeticus | reverse complement strand
AGAACATGACGTGGTGGCAGACCACATAATCAGGGTTGGGAGTGGGGGGCAGGAGACTGGGAAAGCTGATGGGGTTCAGCCTTCCCTTGTCACTCCAGTTCTCATCCTTGGGGCACTCCTGGATTCACTGCTGCACCCAGATATTCAGATGCCAGCAGAGGCTAGGAGAGCCGTTCAACACATGATCTGAGCCTTCAAGAGGCCGAGACATCTGGTGAGAAGCCTAGGACCTTTTCTTTCACATTCTGATCTGATCGGGTCACCATCATCTATGCATTCATAACCTCAAAGCTAAAAGCTAGTGCAATAGCCACCACATGATGCTGGCCCTTGAAAACTGTCTGGAGGCTGCAACGGGTACAAAAACACTGCAGCTTGCCTTCTGACAAAGGCAAGTCTGCAAGAGCACATAACTCTAGGACTCCAGCATCTGCACTAGCTCCCAGTAGCTTTTTGGGTGCAATTCAAACAAGATAGTTGTGACCTATAAAGCCCTAAATGGCCTGGGACCTTCATACCTAAAGCCCCACTGTGATCTTTAAGGTCAATTGAGAGCAACCTCCTGGAAGTACCTCAATATTTCAAAATCCACTTGGCAAAAATACATGTGGGAGATCATTCACAGCAGTCACTCTTCCCTTTGAACTCTCTCCCTCAGGTCCCACCAAGGCCTCAGCATAAACAGCTTTCAGAAGTGCTGAAAGACTTTTCTGTTTGGGCAGGAATTTAGCAACCATCACTAGGCCAAAAGGTTGTTTAGTGGGTCTTTGCTTTGATTTTGTTTTATTTATTCTAGTTGCTCTTTCAATTTTCTGTTTCTCTTGCTGCAAGCTGTCCTAAGCCTTTGTTGGGAAAAGCAGCAGAAAGTCACTAGCAAACAAACAAAAATATTTCCATCAAGTATGTACATAGTATAGAGAAGAGCAGTATATTCAATGATCTTCCCCTTCATGACTAAAACTACCCTATGCCTGCAGAGATATTACAATTACTTAAGAGTTTGCATAAATAAACGTGAAGTGCCCCAATATATATATATATTTTATAGTTTAAGAAATCTGTATTGTGCAGAAGTGAACAGGACTCTTGGTTCTATTTAGAGAAAGTGTTGCTAGTCTAGAGTTGCTTAAGCAAAATTCAGGAAAAAAAAGAGTCTCCTTGATGACTGAACAAACAAATAGTAAGAAATATGCTAACAGGACAGAGTTCAGTAGTTTATAAGTTTGGTAGTTGGATTTTCATAATCACTTTATCAAGATGATGCCCACTGGGTCTTGTACAAAAAAAAATTAATTGAAGATGTTCTTGACAGTGCAACGTGAGTGCTAAATAACTCCAACCCCTTACTTGTGGACCACAACACATTAAAATTAAGGAGAAACTTAATTTAGCCCTCTGTTGGGAAGATAACTTTCTAACTAGGTGTTTGGAGTAACTCAAAATACAGTACAGTACAGTACAGTACAATTCACCTCCTGACCTCCAAAACTATTTGCTATATAGCAGCACTTGGAGGACAACCAATATTGGAGCCCTTCCATGCTAGAGTGTACAAGCTGACAGAAAGACAAACTGTTGCAACTTTCTTACACAGGTCTCCAACATTAGACTCATAGGGAAAGTCAAAAAAATCCAGCAATTCTTTTCATCTCGCAAACTAAAAACTGTTTGGCTCTTCCACATTTCAAAAGGAGTGATTCTTAACAGTGTGGCAGCCTTCAGAACCAGTTCACCTGCATTTGTTGCTAGCAAACTAATGTTAGTGCAGGAAAGCCTTTGAGAGAAAGAAACTTAACATACATTTCACAACAGTGGACAATACCCATAATCAAGGCATGTGATTAAACCACCTGTAAGTCAAGGCATGCACTGTTGCATACACAGAGGCCTTACTGGAAATTTACTGTTGCACCAATGTTATGCAGTTTCAAAGTGAAAACCCTAGCATAGACCAGATATTTTTTACTTCCCTGCTATCTAATACTGCTCTGTTTGTATCATTAGTTAACATGTTCACATACTAGCAATAATGAGAGATAAAGGGAAGAGTAAAGACCTGCAAGTCCCCGGGGTTTCTGCTTTATGCTGACAGCTTCATGTTGCAAAATTGTTCCAAATTATTTCTTCAGTTAGGGAGGTTTACTTTAAAGACAACACCCCAGGTCTTTCTGCTCTTACTCTTGTTATTACCAAATGCTATCCATACTTTTTTTATATCAAAATTAAATATCCCTTTTGCCTCTTCCTCACCACAAAAATCATTTTTCATACAGTTACGTACAGCTTGATGTTGCATCTTTACTAAAAACTCTTTAACAGGATTAAGTTGTCATGAAGTGTGTCATTTCATTTTTTTTAATTGTACACTTACACTTAATCTAATATACATCCATCTTTGAAATGACTCAGCGTCTTCTATTTACTCCATATAACCATCCTGTAAATTTGTAGCTAACGTGTTCATGAAAACATACCAACAAAATAAGGTAAGATTTACGTATTGGTGAGATGCACTCCATGAAGGTTAATGTTACATTTTGCCACAAGTCAAATTTCTAATGCCTGAAACTGTGTATGCCAAAATATTGTGTGGGTGTGCATAGAAATAAAATTTGGACAATAGGTACCATTTTCTAAATAGAAGCTAAAGTCCCATTTTTCAAGAAATAACTTGGAGTCTGGATACGCAGCACATCTTACTTGTTTTGTACTTGCATCTTTTTTGTACACAGAAACATTTCAGTAGAATCTAACATGGACAAACATATGGTGCTGTTCAGCTAGCTACATACAGTAGGCCTTGCACTACAGTGCATCATAGTGCTTTGCTGCTAGGTGGGAGGAAGCAAGTTGTAATCTGCTTATTTGAAACAAACTACCACCCTAAAATAAACTACAAAGGAAAGACACACACCTAAATCAGTTTACCTCTTATATTTGCCCAGATAAAAATCTACACCAGATTCAAGTAGATTATACTGGTCTAAAGCTCTCCTTTAATGCATCTGTTCCCTCTCCACCCTTTCCCCCTCTGGTGTAAGTAATGAGTGTCCAAGAACCTGGACACATCTTTAGAACTGATGTGAACACTTCTCCCCCTCCTACCCTCTCCCCTGCAAAAATACTTAGTCATAAAATACCTTTAAGTATATTTCTTAGAAAGAGAAATTACAAAAATTGTAATATCTATATGGAACTGATCTAAAAGTACAAAAAAGATTAAATTCTATTAAATCAGCACCAAGCTAGCAATACTGATCATTAAGAGCCCATTTGCAACTGCTTATAGAGACCTTTGCTAACTTTGCTTACAGAACATAATCCATTTGAGGCTGAAATCTTCCATGCCAGCAAGCTCCATCCCCACAGGGCTCTGGCACACTATTGGACTGCATGTCCAGCACCCCTACAAAGCAACAGAGGATGCATTTCCTTGGGGCCAAAATAGGAATTTGCCCAGAATTGTTCCTCCCGTCTGCCAGCCAAGACTGTCCTGGGCCAGGCTCCAGAGCTGAGAGCATAGAGGCTCACTCTCTTGTTATCCAAATGCTTCCCATGACAATATCCAAATAGCACAGAGAAAGAAACAGCCAGTTTAATTCAGAGCTAAAGAGAGAAGAAATTAGGGTCAAGAAGCTATGAGCAAAATAGCAAGAGAGCACCAGCTGGTCACTAGGACACAGTTTTCTACAACCTGGAATAGAAGTCATGATTCTTGAGTCTCCCCATTCCCTGGCCATCTAGCAAATGACTGGGAAGCCCACAGGTGAAACAACTCCATCCCCATCTAGTGGCAGGTTCACAGAACAGCTTGCTACTGTTAATAGTAAATCCACTACTCCAGGAACGGAAGACTGACTGAGCTGCAGATCCCAAACCTGTCAACAACTCATGTTAAAATCTACAGTTTCATATGACAGAATTGGGTGATTTAAAAAAAAAAAAATGCAATATTTACACCCTGCAAATCGCAAGTTTACAAATATAAGCACTCAAAACGTAAGCTAATTCTGATATTTTCTGTGTCAAATAACCTTGAAAATAGAGTTGAATTACATGCATCATAAAATGTCTTCAGTTCCAGATGCACATATTCTTCCCTTGCCACAAACATTAAGAGGGCCAGCTTGTGGCTTAAAAATGTCAGGGCTGTGTAGTGAGCAAGGATGCTGCCAGGAGGAACCTTGAATTGTTTGCTTCTAAGTTGGAAGGTATGTGATCAATAAAACTAGATATAGACTGCAGAAAGAGACAGGCCTTGGTAAAGTACCTGAATGTCCCTGTGAAGAAGTAAATTCTAATTTTGTCTCCACCACAGGAGGTCTCCACAAGAAGCCAGATAGGGCACAAGAACCATCATTTTCCATGTGACCATTGTCTGCTCCTAACTTCAGATATTAAGGTTCTGATTTGAAGAAATGCCAAGCACTCACAACTGAAGCCAAGATCAATGGAGTTCTGCTTCAAACATGAAGGACTGCAGAATACTAAGTAAGGCTTCTCAACCAGGGCACTCAAGATTCAACTTTATCTCAGTTTCTCCTTCAACAAAAACCATCCTCACAAAGGGTTGCAAAGATAGCTCTGCAGCGATTAATGCATTTCAGAAACTACATTAAGGATATTACCGAAAAGCCCAAGAGGAAAATTATAATTCTCCGTTCAGTACAGGTTTGAATGGCATGCAATAGACTAAATGTTTTTTTACGCTCATTTAGTGAGTGTTCCTATATTCTGTCTCTACCCAATCATTGAGCACCATTCATGACATGAGGAAATGCATTTCCAAAAGGGGACCGACTGTGTAAGGGTGCAAAGGCAACCTTGATTCTGGTGCTGCCTAACTTTTGAGTGCTTTGACTGTACAGACCTAACAGGGTTTTATTTTGTTTGTCAACACAAACATTTTACATTGCACATGTTTAAACTGGCCTGCCAATCATCCAACTGAAGGGAAATGAAAGAGTCTGTTGATGATTATGGAGTTAGAGCACAGAAGATGTGGGTGGGAAAGGAGAAGGGAAAGAGGAGGACACACTAAAAGGTAGTTCAAAATCATGCTTCCCAATCTTAAAATGCCAGCCTCTCAGTGAGAGTGCCTTACGCTCTTAAGGCACAGAAGAGACAGGAATGGGTGAAAAAAGGTTTAAATACAGGCAGAAAACAGATGGGCCAGACCAGCAGAGCTGAGAACTTCAGGAGACAAGAAAAGGCAGACTAGTTAAGTTTTGCATATGAATAAAGATGTACTCCATCTTTTCCACCATCCACTATCCTGTCTCCAGCTTAGATAAACTCTCAGCAATAAAAGTATTCACCACCTATGCACTCACTAACATCTGGAGTCAAACCATGCTTTAATCAGCCTCAAAATCTGTTGAAGCAAAATTCCTTCAGAAAACTTTACATGCCAACCAACCTCAAAATCTTTTGAAACTAGCTTACAGGCTGTTAAAGTAATGCAAATTCCACATTTAATTGTTCTGACATTTGGGTTTCAAGAGATCCAACTATCTTTTAGTTAATGGTAAAGGCCTGTATAACACTATTATTTCTCCACATCGTATTAAAATTTCCACAATTTCATATAAAAATCAGTTACGGGGAAAGTATAGTATCCTGCTTTTATTCAAAGATACATTAATTTACTGTCATCTTTGCAAATTTACTTTTTTAATTTTGGTAGGATGACTGCTTTCACCTCTCACCAACACAGCAGCAAAAAAAAAGAACTAGATGGAGCTCTGCTGCATGCCACTATCTAGGCTCTCCTCTGACACACACCATACAAGAAGTTATTGCTGAACCTATTGGAAGATGCTACATGCCACTTATTTCAGGTGGTTCTTCACCTCACTCAACAGAAACAAAGTTAGCAGGACTGACTCTTCAAAGTGACAAAGCCTAGGAAGCAATACTGAGGCTTGGGGAAAAAAAAAAAGGCCGGGGAAAAGACTGAATTGACCTACGTTAAGTTAAATCACAACTTGCTACCTTCTCAACTCAGCCACTATCTAGCATGGCAACTGTCAATCAGAGCTAGTCAGGACTCATTTAATACTAATAACACAATTAAAGTTAAAGTAATTTGATGGGTCATCTTCTCACATACTTCCACTGCTTATTAGCTTAAAAACAGAAGCTCAGTTCTTTGCTGAAGTGTACTGTAAACAGTGCATTTTTGCTTGTTTGTCCCCCAGTAAAGAATTTAAAATATTCAAACTTCATTCCCCATAACAGATATCAAATAGTACAACTATCCATGAGAAACATCCATAACCAAAAAGGCAAAATATAGCTATGTTACAGGACTAAGCAAACGGACAGTAATTTTTTTTTTTTTTTAGCTTGTACTAGGGGGGGGAAAAAAAAAAAAAAAAAAAGATATGCAGGTAACCTCAAAGTCTAATTTTATAATTTGCATATATTTAAAGGAAATAAAAATGTGTCCTTCCATAAAGCAAAAATTAAGAACTTGGTAATGACTACCATCACATTCCCCCTTTCCTTGAGTACATGAAAAATATAAAAACTGAATGTTTTGAAAATAATTATACCAATTAACTTTGGTTATCCTTGTTATTTTTCAACTAAAGGGAGCTTTTATGTAATCAAGCTATATGTAGGCCGTAACTAAAGTAGTAACGTCAGAAATTTTCTTAGCTATTCATCCACCCACCCACCTACCAGAGGTAGGGACAATCTTGGGGATAGCTCTGTCAGGCCTTCAGTCAGTGCAGATGTAGTTAGGGATCTTCTGGAAGGGCTAGACATTTTTAAATCTGCAGGTCCAGATGCCCTCCACCCAAGGGTGTTGAGGGATCTGGCAGGGGTCATCACAGAGCCCTTGGCCCGGCTATATGAGCATTCATGGTCATCTGGCCAGGTGCCAGGGGATTGGAAACTGGCTAATGTGGTCCCAATTTTCAAGAAGGGGAGAAAGGTGGACCCAAGTAACTACAGGCCCGTAAGTGTCACCTTGGTGCTCGGGAAGATCTTGGAGAGAATCATCAAGGAGCACATCTGTGGGGGGCCAGCAGGGGAGATCATGCTCAGGAGCAATAAGCATGGGTTCATCAAAGGTAGGTCCTGCCTAACCAACCTGATTGCCTTTTATGACCAAGTAACTAAATCCTTGGATGATGGTGTCGCCGTGGATGTAGTCTTTCTAGACTTTAAGAAGGCCTTGACACCGTCTCTCACCCAATTCTCATCCATAAATTAAGCGACTGTGGCACTGATGCCTGCACAGTTGAATGGGTAAAGAATTGGCTGATGGGGCGCACCCAGAGAGTAGTGGTAGAAGGGTTGTACTCAAACTGGCAAGATGTGAGCAGTGGGGTACCCCAGGGCTCAGTCCTCCAGCCTGCACTGTTTAACGTCTTCATCAGCGACTTGGACGAGGGGGTGGAAAGCATGCCGTCCAAGTTTGCTGATGACACTAAGATGCGGGGCAAGGTGGACACACTTGAAGGGAGAGAGAGGCTGCAACTGGATTTAGACTACAAAAGTGGGCAGATGAGAATAGGATGGGGTTAAACGTAGACAAGCACAGGGTGCTGCACCTTGGGAGAAGGAATCCACAGCATAGATACAGGCTGGGGAGTTCTCTTCTTGAAAGCACGGAGACAGAAAGGGATCTTGGAGTCATTATCAACTCCAAGGTGAACATGAGCCGCCAATGCCAGACAAGGCCAGCCATACCTTGTCATGGATCCAAAGGTGCATCTCAAGCCAGTCCAGAGAGGCAATACTCCCCCTCTATGCAACACTGGTCAGGCCACAGTTGGAGTACCGTATCCAGTACCGGGTGCTGCACTTCAAGAGGGATGTGGCCAGCCTAGAGAGGGTTCAGAGGAGGGCCACCCACTTGGTGACAGGGCAGCAGGACAGGACCTACGAGGAGAGACCGAGGGACCTGAACCTGTTTAGCCTCAGCAAGAGGAGGCTGAAGGGAGACCTGGTGGCTGCCCACAAACTCATCAGGGGAGATCAACAGCAAACAGGTTGAGCCCTTTTCTCCCCAGCACCACCTGGGGTGACAAGGAACAATGGTAATAAGCTGATGGAGAATAGGTTTCGGTTAGAGATCAGAAGGCAATATTTTACAGTTAGGGTGGCTGAAATCTGGAACCAACTTCCCAGGGAAGTGGTCCTTGCCCCTACCTTGAGCAAATTCAAGAAGAGGTTGCATGATCACTTGTCTAGGGTCCTGCGCACCCAGCATTCATTCTTGCCTGTGGCAGGGGGTCAGGCTAGATGAGCTGTTCAGGTTCCTCCTGACCCTAGCTACTATGAAACTATCGCAGATCTGCATCCCAGTTTCTGAGGTATGACTACTCCACCTTAAGACATATTTCATGTATACTTTCAATGTTCTGAAAATATTTTGTTTACTATTAAATCAGTAGGGCTGCATTTTGGAAGATACATTCTCTTAATAACCCAAGGCTGCTACCCACCAACAGATGTGCATCAGTTGCCAACACTTTAATCATCATGATTTCCAAAGGTGCTCTGAGGTGGTCAATATGACACAGTGATCAAACTGCCAGCAGCCACCAATACCACCTTATCTCCACTAGAACTGTCAACAGCAGCAGCAGCAGAAAGAGCTGTAGTCATCGAGGAAAAACTTCATGAGAAAGGTCTACTGCAGACAAGGCTTAAAGTAATTCAGATATATTTAGAACAATTCATACTAACACTCAAAAAAACACCATGTTAACCATAAGGAATGTTTATTTTCATTGTATGTTCCCTACAACATATAAATCTTTTAAAAATTGGTAAGACAAGAGATGTAGAGGTGTGTGTTTGTTATCCAAACTTCTCCCTACATTTAATTCCTCCTGTACAAATGCAGTGTAGTACTGATAGAGTAGGGAGGGATAGCTAGTAAATTAGTAGACCTAATTGCAAACCTAAGAAATACCTTAGCTATGCTAAAAAACTAACAATGCAAAGGAGCACTAAGCATTTGTAAATATTTTTTCTTCACAGCTACAAATCCCCTTGCCAAAAAAAAGTTTTAAAAAATTAACTAAATCACTTGATATTAAGAGCTCCATATGGCTGCAAAACATAGAGGGGGGGAAAAAAAAAAGAGAGAGACAGGAATGAAGAGAATTGTATCTACCAAAAATATTCACACCAGTCGTAGTCAAAACATATACAAATAATATTACAAAGCATTTACAAAATGATGTAGTGTTGAAGATTTTTTTTTAAGAAGGCAGTTTCAAAAATAAAAGCAATCAATTATCTCCAGTGTTTTGGTCTTTGTTCTTGATCTAAGGGAACTCCAAACCTTTCCTTCCCAGCCCTGCATTTAGAGCTGTTCTGAAAATACAGTACTCTGTAACTCTCAAGTTACTTGCACATTACTAGATTTTGACTGTGCAATCCTAGAACATGTTTAATAAAAAAAGACAGACAAAAAAGAGAATGCATCATCTGAATAAAATGAAAAAGTTGTTTAAACTCATAAATTAATTCCTATTATAATTGGGCAAATGCACATAAAACAATGTTTGTAAGATCACATCAAAGAAATACAAAGATTGCCAAACTGCTAAAAAAAAAAAAGTCTGATAAGCTAACAGCCATAAGTGTTGAGCACGAATCTACCATAAATTTCACCTGTACTGGGGGGGTTTTTAATGTTAATTTAATATATTTTTAAAGTTCTGATTTGCTAACAGGAAAGTGGCATTTCTCCAATTACTTTCATCTCTTTTTCAACACAATCTATACCTTTATAAAAGTTAAAGTAATTTCCCCAAAGTCCTATTACTGCGCAGAACCCAGTTATATTACATGAGGTATCTTGTTTAGTAAAATTCACCATAAACAAAATTAACTTACCTGTACACAGAAGAACTCTGGAAACTATTCATGAAGTTTAAGTACAGATGTGCAACACACAACTTTCAAGCTGTTCGTATTCCCAGAATATTATAACAACTTACTATATACGTGGCCATAACTCATGTAATTTTACAAATAAAACATCTTCATGTGTTCAGGCAAAAGAAACATTCTATAGAAGGTTGCAACTACAATTAAAAAACAAAGGAAAAAAAAGGGTATATGCCGACTAGGCTGCATGTTGACTAAGCACCATGGAGTTGAGGCCTCTACATGTTCACACTGTAGAACTTAAACTTTATACTGTGTGTTCTGCCTTCCTGCAATACACGGAACTGGCTAATAACTAGAGCAGAATACTAGATTAAGATTAGATTTAGATTCTCTTCCTCATCTACCCCTCCCCCCATTAGTGTTTGAGAAATTGTCCATCTTCAGTAAAACAGTTCAAAACTGACAGCAGAAAATAATTTGCAGCTTCCAGAAAACTAGCAAAAAGTTGCCTCCTGATAAACATCATTTGCCAAGTGTTTTGCTGTCACAAAGTTAGCTCCGGGCCTTTTGGGAAGAAAAAAAAAAGTGTACTGCTTATACCATATGAAAAGGAACTGCAGTATGAACCAAACACTTTCAGGAAAAACCTAAATTTTACACTCCATTTACTAACAAGACTTTTTATATGCTTCTTTAATTTTTATCCAGTTTTAACTCCTGCAGCTAACTTCAAGGTCATATGTCATGTCTGGAAACACTGACAACACTCCCACATAAAACCACCACAACATTGCTCTTCTGTTGGGAATAGACACAGTACACAATTCCTTCACAGAAGTGAAACATCCATTAAATGGACTCTGCTTTTGGCAGACATTCTAGCATCTGCAGACTTCAAAACTTGAAGCTTGTATTATTCCATTGCAAATTCTTTGCCAAGGATGGCAACTGTGTGACCTGTAGACTAAGCTTACCCCACCAAGTTCTTCAATAATGCCAACAGATGGCTTTTATTTTTAAAAAGTAAGCAAAGGCTACAGTACCCAGCATGCACCGTTTCATTTTAAGTACAGCAGGTAGGTAGGCTCAACATATAAACACTGCACGTTGGGACATATGCATACAAATACATATTGTACCTCCACAACAAAGAAAAAAATATCTATAGATAAGTCATTCATGCAACTTAGATTGACAGCAGAGACAAAGTTAGGGCACCCCAGTGCTGAAAGGCATATCTAAACGTTACTATAAAGATATGTTAATCAAGATCTTCAAGTAGATGCCTAAAATCTGGCTATTATGTCTTGATTTCAACAGAGCTTCTGGGCGTTTTGAAAGGCATGCCACTTATATAAGAATCTAATTTTAGGTTCCTTTTTGGTCAAGTTTACTCAGAATAGATAATTTATGCTTGCTAAACTAAATATGAAGTTATAAAAATATTACCTAACGCAAAGCACAAAGTGAGCTGCCAGTGTACTATATAAAATTAGGAGGTGGAAACATTCAAGAGGGTATTAACCTTTAAAAAAAAAAAGAAAAAGAAAACAACAACTTCTTTGACACCTCTAAGAAATTCTGTATATATTTTGGTTCACTTACGATCTCTAAGAATACATCACAGTATTACACATGTAACGACGTCTCCTTTCTATCTGTAAGGTGTCACATTGTACCATTCAATTAAAAATATTCTACGTTACAAGCCAATAGCTTCCACATCATAATAGAAGGTTGGTTAAAAAACACACACAACACAACTCTTTTTATTCCCGAAGGAATAAAATGAGCTGTTGGCTTATTCTGCTACCTAGTGCTAATTTAAAAATCAGTCTCGTCTGGAAAAGTACACTCATGACAAGTCTGAGCGTCCAAAGTGACCAATTTCATAAATATTAGGAATCCAACGCAAAAAAAGTCCTTTTACTTTATGATCACAGGCTAACTTATGACATGCTCAAATAAAACTCACCATGCAATAAAGTAACAGGAATCAGACTGGTACTGCTATACCTATGTATGAAAGCATTAACAATGAGATTTAATCTCCATATCCAAATAAAAGAATTAATTGTTTTACAAAATTAATCATTTACTTCACGATATGAATCTTAAACTGGGGGGAGGAGCAGGGGTTTTTTGTTTTTTTTTTGTTTGTTTGTTTGTTTTGTTTTGTTTTGTTTGCTTTTTAGCTTTTTGTTTTACCTGTGAAGTGCTCGCTTACAATTTATACATGTAACAAAGTGGCTGAAGTTACCAACTGCATACCTGAATAAGTTCCTTGTGCAGTAGAACAACAGGAACAAAACCAGTAAACTTTCCGTTTCATTGTTAGAATTCTGCAGTAACAAGTATTCCTATGACTAGAACATTAAGTGCACAGCCATAAAATAGATACAAAGAAAGCTTCATATGATATATTAACTGTATATACTGGAAAGGGTAAAACACTGTTCCATTAGAGTCCAAACAGAACAGCCCACTTTGTGTGACAAGTAGATGGTGGAAGGCCACTAGGAATTTTGTTACTGCTGTTGATTTCACATGGAAGGCACTCAGGACAGCGACGGGCAACAGAATAAAACTCAAAGACAGTCAGACAAACATGACAGATAAAGAAATGGTATTGTGTGCTATTTATATAGCTTTAAGAAACGTGCTTGCCAAAAAAAAAAAAAATTGCCTACAAAACTAAACTTTGATCATCCACAGCTCAAAACAGACTCTCTTAGTTTTACATAATTAGTCATATTGCATCCAGGCACAAACAAAAGCTGGTTAATACTGCCAAACATTTTCCATTTCACCACATGAGAGGAGGTGTTTTACACTATTTTTGTAAACAAGCTTTAGCTTCCCATCATTAGTTTATCAGTTGACTAGAAAATCTGAAAGTTCTGAAAATGCTTTCAAAACTCAAACTAGTATCTACAAGCAGATTTTCATAGACAACTTGCATAAAATAAAGAAAGAGAGGTGTGGAAGGCAGTTTACAAAAGAAACACCCTCACAAAAAAAAGGAAGCATGGATCTGAAGGACAGTTAACAAATTTAATATTAGATACTCGCACACTGTCAGAGCATGCAAGCTCTAAGGAGAAAAAAAAAAGAGAGAAAGCAAGCAACTGGAAGTACCACACAGGTCAAAGTTGAAAAAACTCTGCCAGTAAAATACCTAAACGATTTTAAAATCTGGCATTCTGTTTTGAATTTAAACAGCAACAAAAAAAACCCAAAAACAAAACAGGCAGCAGTAGCAGCCAAGTTAAGTAAAAACCTTATTTCCACAGGATTGCCAATAAATCAGTAAAGCGCACAACTATTTGTGCAGGACTGTCCTGGACTGCAAGTTGAGCTGCTAAATGCTACTGAAAATAGTTCATCAGTATTGCAAAATTTCAAGAAGTTACGTTTTACTTAATTGTTTATAAAAATACTAAAAACTTATGAACAAACATGGTGTTCTTTTATTCATTTAACCAAATTCTTACAAGTTTTATTGCCATCCAGGGTAGGAATTACATTTTTTATATATAATACTAGGGTGTCAATACTACCAAATTAAGATATGTCTAATACCTGAAGTGTAGTATTGGAAATAAATTTTCTTGAAATAGAACAGTCTCAGAATTGCAGTGATTTTCATAAGCTACAGAAGCCAGAGATACCACATACAGTAATAATACAATAAGCTAATAGGTTGGACTTCAAATATACAAGTAAGTTGTTTGTCACTGCTATACATTATTATGCTGCTGACATCAGTGTTCAAAATACCAGCAAATAGTCTGCTGCCATTACTAATGCTTGACACAGGTCCCAGTTAAAATTATGCACATTAGAAGCATTTGAGAGAGACTGTGCAATAGTTTCACTTTTTCAAAAATACGTAGATTCTTTAATGTTCTAATAATGCTGTGCGATTCTATGGTCTGTATAGACAATGCATTTTCCAAGTTTTCAAAAAAAAATGAACACCAATGTAGGTCTAACTCCTGCAAACTCCTCAGCAAGTGCTTATCTGTCAGCAAGTGACTATTACTATTCAAGTGAAGAATCCTACTTAAGTGTGTACATAAATAATTGTAGGATCAGAACCTTAACCAAAGCAACACTTTAGGTCACTCTTTACGGGCATTAAAGAAAAGTACAACACCCCTCTAACACGGGAACCTGAAATAAAAACAAAGCATTCTGAAGTACACATATTAAAAAACAAGACGTTTTAATTGAAAACGTATTCACCGAAACAGACAGAATATTTTACCAAAGTCAAAATGTCTAACAATTTGCCTAACAATTTTGTAAGCATCTTATTTTTCTATTAGCTAGCAAGTCTAAGTCACCCTAACCTTGAATTGTTGGGTTTTGTCAGCAATATTAGTGGATGCAATTTTGCATAAGTGATAGAAATATCAACCTGATCCTGCATATAATTATGAACAACAAACACCGACTTCTTAAAAAAGAAAAAAAGTTAATTGGTACAAAGTGCAACATGTTTAGACAGGCTTACACTGGAAAACTAGAAGTTCTTCCAGACTGGAATAATATTTATAAATATGCACAAACATGACAGAAGTAAACCAACATGGGAGTGGTAGAGAAGGAACTAACCAACATATATTCTTCATTGCATTTTTTGGATTGCCACAAGGAAAATCCCTCTCCCCAAAATAATAATAGATCAAATCAGTCATTTATACAGCACTATTAAAAAAAATACGGATCCTACAAGCTTAATGCCAAATTCTATCCTTGAATGCTTGTGTAGAATTTATGTACAAATCCCATTAACACTGCCGACTTGACCTGAAAAAATAAAGAGTTTGGGTTTAATCTTAAATATTTTACATCAAGTGAAAAAACTATTGAAGACTGCTTTTTTTAAAAAAGGTTCCCTTTCAGTATAAAGGACAATACCTACTTTTTTCAAACTTTAGTACTGAAAATAGACTTCTAAAAGAGATTAAAAGTGTATTTTTAAAACAAAATTAAACTGTAACAAATTAAGCCTGCAATCCTGTCTAGATAGACAACACACAGACAAGACTGGAGGCAAAATTAAAAATTCTGATGTCAGACCTAGAGTCAGTTACTCAGTTAAATGACACTCTCAACTTTCACAAAGAGCTAGAGATAAAGACCAAAATTACCAAATGTGAGCAGGGTTCTAGGGCTACTCTAAGTCACCCAACTGACAACACCTTTATGGGACCTGATGTTCAGGAAGTAACAAGTACTTGTTCTTTAGAAGTTCAGCCCTTCCAAATGACATCTTAATTTGAGCACTCCAGCTGTTAAAGTCCTTTCTTAAATTCTCAGATAATTGTTAATGCTAGTCTGAAGTTAAGGCACAAGGAGCAGATTCTCCTAACACAAAGTTTCATAAGTAAGTAGTTACAACTTTTTAGAGAAGGATGCACAAAACAAAACGTTCTTTCCACCACAACGTCATTAGCTTCAGTGCAACTTCCTGAAAATGAAACCAAAATATCATTTGCGAGACAATGACAAATTAACTTTGTGATGTGAAGCATTCAAATTCCCTCATAATAAAAGGACTGGTACCTTGAAGTCTGGAAGCTTACAACATACCATCAGGAATTCTCTGGGTGAGCAGTGATGCTGTTATACCAGTACTCACGAAACAAAGACAAGATCTTGCAAACCTTGTTCTATTAACAACAGACAATGATGAAATGTCCCGTTCTAGAGGGGACTCAAAGAACACCAGTGCTCGCACAAAGTCCTTCCTAAGCCCAAATACAGGACTTTTGCCATAAAAATCAAAATAGCCGCATTTTGGTTGCTATTCTAGATCTATACGCCATAACAGTTTAACCCTTCCTCCCAGCAGCATGATTCCTATTGGCCGATATGACAGCAAGTCCAATCATCCTTAAATCACCTGGTTGAAGAGTAAAGCCCAGCAGCCGCCCACCACCACCACCAGACTTTAGCACCATCCAGACTACAAACAAACGTTGCCTTCAAGAAGCCATGCACACTCAGGCAGATGTGAGAGTGTGACACCCGCCGCCAAATGTCAGCGGGAGAGCAGCAGAGCAGAGAGTAAGTTTCTCCAACTAAATAGATTTTTTTTTTTTAAAAAAGAAATCAAAAGCTACTATTGGCAACCACCTCCCTGAAGGTGTGGGGGGACCAAGACACCACGGCTGTGCCCACATTCTACCCCAGAGGGGAGAGAGCTCAGCCAAAAGTTACCTGTGGCTTCAGGCTGACTTCTCTTTCCCTCTCCCTAAACGAGGCTGGACTGGTGAGCGGGTCAGAGCATCCTCCAGCAGAAGCCCCCACAAGCAGGGCCCGAGCACAGACTCCTGGCAGTCCCCACTCCCCCCGCCCGGCCGCCGGCACAGGGAGGCGAAGCCCCGTGTCCCCGGCCCGCTGTGGGGGGG
>NW_017729022.1:27409364-27433630 GCF_001723915.1 Gavialis gangeticus | reverse complement strand
AGGCGGGGGAGCACGGCGCAGGGCCCGCGGGGGTGCGGGGGGCCGGACTCACCGCATGAATTTTCTTGTCCCGCCGATCCAAGATGGCTGAGTCCCCAGCACGGAGGATGCTGGGGGAGCGACCTTTACCCTCTGACCCCGCCGCCGCCGTGACCCCGCCGCTGCCGCCGGGCAACCCGTGTGGGGGAGGGGCGACGCTCCGCCCCCTGCGCGGAGCTGCGCTGCGCCTCTCACGTCCGCGACACTGGCCGGCTCGGCTCGGGCCTGGCCCTGTTACAGACACAGACACACGCACACATCGAGGGGGGAGTTGCTCCGTGACCCGTCCCCACGCACACGCAGCCCCACCCGCGAAGCCGCCTGTCCCTGGTCATGCAAAGGCTGGGGTGGGCCGCATGTTTCCTCTCATGGGGGCTCCGATCCCACCCACTTTGGGGCCTCAGGGAGCCGGGCGGGGGGACAGGTCAGGGACAGGCCTGCTTGTTACTTTCAGGGGATCAAGAGTGACTATCAGCCACCTTTAGGGAGGCTGCTGAGAAAGCCACGGTCAATTCCTTGGGACAGCAGCCAAGGAAACAGGGAAGGGAGCAAGGTCACAGGTTCAGAATCAGGAATCGGGAAAGTGGAGCTGAGCAGAGCACACTGGACAGCACCTGCCAGCCCTCCAGAGACTCCAAGGAGCCGGTGGACGCTGCTCAGTGAAACCACTGGGAGAAGTGATGGGACGAAGAGCAGGAAAGCAGCCCTGCAGTCCCCATGGGCTAAGTCAGGGAGCAGATCCTTCGGTGCCTGGGCTGCTGGTCCGATCGGCTGCCTTGTCCTATCTGGCAGCTGAGGCAGATGGTGTCAAAGCGGTTTCTGGGCACCACGTAGTTTGTCTTAACGGGGGCACCCAGAAGGTTTTTCACATCACAACCTTCAAGTTCTGCTTAGATAATGGGCCCAACCCTCCAGGCACAGACAGGTTAGACAGGTGATTCTCCAGCTGGATGCCGCAGCACCCTGGGGTGCAATGGGGTGCCACGCAGCATTAGCACTGTGGGGCGTGCAGGTCCAAACTTGCACAGTAAACCCAGAGGTTTCAAATAGGAATCGGCAGTGTTATGATGAGACTGATCCATTGCAGTCTTTGTGAGTTCTTCGCAAAGGAAGAATGGCTCTACTATTTTTCCGTCATCAAGAAACACTTGAAAACTAGGAGCTGGTATTTCCTGAGGGTGCCTTGAGTTTATCAAAGGGTGTCTCCAGTCTAAAAAGGTTGCCCGCCACTAGGTTAGACATAACTAGTGTGAATATTCATACTAACTTTGGTGGGGCTACAAGGGTACTTAAGTCCGCACATAAGGCTTATCTGATAATAGCTGAACTTCCCCATTCTTTAAAACAAAATTAATAAAACTCAAAGTCTATTGTTATTTTAACTGTCATACTTTTAAGAATCCGAAGTAGCTGCATTAAGAAATAATACGAGGAAAAAAGGCACCAATGGCTGATTTTTTAAATGTTTTTTTCCAGTAATAGAGGAGGCTTCATACGTTGTCATTTACTCAGGCAGGTTTGATTCTTACAGTTTCAAAATTGTCTTACTGTTCCAGCTAACAGTATAGAAAGGTAGTTAGCCATGCTAGTCTAAAGTCAGGCAGAAAGTGGGACAGGGTAGCAATTTGGAAACTAACTCATTCAAAAACACATAAACTATTGTGCTTCCAATTAAGTAGACCAGGGGCCAGATGGGCAGTGGAAGGTCTGATTGCAGGCTGGATCCAGCCAGCAAGCCCAATCCAGAGCATGGAGCAGACACAGCAAGGGCCCATCCGGCACATGGACCACCCCAACAGCCCAGATCCATTCTGGCCAGATCCAGCAACCTGGGACCCAGGTCAGTCTACATGGCAGCAGACTGACCTGGCTGGGCCTGCATCCAGGTATGTGGGGCTTGAAAATCTGGCAGCAGCAGAAAGGTGTAGCTATCCTTTCCTACCACCAAATTTCCCAATCCATGGGGAGCTCTGCAGGCCAGATGTCATGGCTCCATGGCCTAGATTTGGCTTGCAGGTAGTAGGTTGTCACCCCTAAAGTAGATTTCACCTGCACAAGCTTTCCTTTCTGAATTAATTAATAATCTCTAAATCACCACCCTACCCTGCTTCCTGCCTGTCCCAGCTAAGAAACCTTATTGAGGGCAGGTTACCTAAAACTCTACCTTATAAACAAACATTTTAATGTGTAAATAGAAATTTAATATTTAAGGGCAAAATAATACACAATGTTTCTTAATGACACCTTTTTGCTAGTTATACAACCTGGTTTAAGGACTCCATTCAATTTAATCAGAACTGTTTTTTCTGATCTTACAAGCATAAGTCAGAACAAGCTATCATAGTTCTCTCTTTTTTCTGTTTAAAAAATTATGCAATTCCTAAAAATAAAATAGCAAAAATGTAACTTCAAGGCTTAGAGGCTTGTTATTATTTGTTTGTTTAAAGAAAAAAATTAAAAAGGAAAGAAATTAACAATCTTTTAGACACCTTTTAAGAAAAAATGTGGAATTCTGTTTTTAGACTAAGAACAATACATGAATCTTCTTAATCTACACCAGAGGTTCCCAAACTTGTTACTATTGTGTACCCTCTTCCAGATTTACCAGCTACCCATGTACCCTTAGCAGCATCTGTTTTATATTTTAAACCCTTCAATGCCAATTATGATTATAATAAAAATTAAATCCACCAGTTCACAATTTCTCCTGCATACCCCCCAGAGATGTCTTGTGTACCCCTGGGGGTATATGTACCACAGTTTGGGAACCCCTGGTTTACCCAGCTGCAAAAGTATTAAAGAGGGTTTGGGGCCTTTTCCACCCTGAGATTTATTCTGTTAAATTTGAGTTTAGACTTCTCCCCTTTCTGCTTACTTTTCACAAGCATAGTTTTAATTATATTTCCACAAAGAAAGAATTGATGTAAAGATATGATATCCACTAGTGTGACACATGTAAACTAAGCATCCAATTTTATATTTACCTCCTTCTGGGCTGGTCCCTGCATCCATTACAAAATTAGGGTTCAAGTGTAAAATGATATGTACTTGTACAACATTTAGGTTAGATATTTTAACAAGTAAGGAAATGCAAACATTCAGTTTTATCACGGAAAATAATTTCTTTGTTCCACAGATACTACTTGTTAAGTAGCCTAATCAGTCCCAATGTATGTAAATTAATGTTAATCTAAAGACCTTAACTGCTATGTTCCCTGACTTCCTATCTTTCATTGTAAACCATTACCATTACAATGAATATGTGTATTTGACTTCTTTTTTGTTTTGTTTTGTTTTGTTTTAGGGAACAGGAAAGTTGTCAGCAATTTAAAAAGACTTTGAAGTTGATAAATAGATAACAACATACCATGATGAATGTAGTAAGTTTGCCTATTTGCAACTGCTGCTATTGGCCAAGTACATTTTTCTTCAAGGCTGAAGCCTGTTTTGTTACCAAGTAGTATTTTATTAACTAGGCATGCGTTTTAAACCATGTTAGATGAGTACAAACCCATGTGTGGACATTTCTAATTTAACTGAAGCCTCGTTTACCATTTAGCTTGCACGTGTAAGGCTTTGTCTCCAAGCAAACGCATACTGATTTGATTCAGTATGTGTGTTTCTAACCTATGTAAGGTAGACTGATTCAAATTTGTATGTAGACACACTTTACTGTAGTTTCAAGAGTAGCCTATTTTACAAACTAAATAGACATGGCAAATTTTAAACACATTTTAGTAAACCAAATTTAGTTAAATTGCTGATACACCTCAGTATAAACAAGGTCTTAACTCAGACAGCAGCAGCATGTATAAACAAGAAAGAGCAGCATTAATAGAAATCTTTTCCTGCCCTTGGCTCTGCGAAGACACAGATCCACAATTGTAAAATCAGGGCCTGAAGGTCTATTTATTTATATGCTGCTCTCCCAAAGACAGGCTCAGGGTGACTTACAATAAAGACCCAGATAAATTATAAAGACAGATGAAAATATTAAACAAAAGTAATATGTATTAGAACAAACTCTCCATAAAATGATCCAAAACTCAACCCTGCCACCTAAAGGCCTGCCCAAATCAAAAAGGGTTTACAATGTTTTTGGAAGAAATGTCCAGGCTCAGGCTGTGACAGGCCAGAACAGGAAGGAGTTCTACTGCTGGGAAGGAACTATCAAGAACAAGCCCCCAACATGGTTTGGAAAAGTGTGGCACTCATCTAATGTAGTTACTAAACACGTTTGAGTTTTCATTGTACAACCATGGTTCAACTAGGTCTATGCATCCCACTTACCATGCTGCTCAACCGTATCAGTGTACGTGGAAAAATCTGTAGTCTATCCTTTGCCTCAGATATAGACAGTGACAGAAGGACATGCAAACAGGTTGGATTCCAATAAAATGCGGACAACATAACCTAGGATGCACTACTTTATGTGGAATGAGGGGGAAGGTTTTCCCAAACTAGTTACAAAGGCAGTATTAGGAAGACTCATTTGCCAAAAATGGAATTCTAAATTAATTACGAGATGACCCTTTTTATTATTTTGGCCATAGCCTAGGGCAAAACATTGTTAATAGATCATTTGATAATCAAAGCCAACAAACTGGTTAACATTGGGGTGCATTGAGGTCTTTCCACTATCCCACCTGCAGATTATCCTGATGCCCCTCAAGAAAAATAATTATTACTTACCACCTGCTAATCTTTGCTCACACCTACACCAAGAAGAATACATTTCACAAAAGAATTTTTGTATTGTCAATACTATTTAATTTTACAATCTTTAAATTCCTTGAGCCAAATCAAAACTGTGTGTTACAATGACCATTTTACTTTAGATCCCCATTATCCCTGTGACACTGAGCTAAAATAGACATGTGTCAAGTGAATAAACACTAGGACCTTTATCTTCAAAGGTATTTAATTGCCTGACTCCTATTTCTGTCACTGATTCCCATTAAAATAAATAGAATTTAGGCTACTAAATGCTTTTGACCATCCCTATTCACTTCTACATGTGCCTCTCCCCTTTCTAGTATATTTATGGAGAGGATCTGTAGGTTCCACAAGAGAAATACGAGTTTACTTCTTCCCCACTCCCGCCCCTTCTCCTTAATTTGCTCCCAGATACATTTTTAGTATCAAAAATGCCTGCTTTAAGTATTTGTCTATTGCTTCTCTTCCGTGTCTAAGTTAATTACATGAAGTCATCAGGAATAAATGTCAAGTTAATGGAATTCTGTCAATTGTGTAAAATAATAAGACCTAAAATAGAAGACAAAATGATAGAATGTACAAAAATAATATGCCTCAGATATGCTGTGTAATGAACAAGAGGTCAGCCAAACAGGGCCTGTAAAATAATAGAGGTGAATTAATGATAGAAGATTAGAACTGTAGATGGTTGAAATTAATTCGCAAGGGAGAGAAGCTAATGGTACAATCAGAAATATATTTTCCAAAAGCTAGAAAATATTAGAGAAACCCAAGTTCCCGTTTCCACAAATAGACAATAATGACATTTCCTACAACGGTTAGACCCTGGATTCAAATGGGATCTATCCTAAGCTTGTAAAAGAGATGGCAAAAGAGGGTAAGGAAAACCTTAGTAGGTCCTCAGGACTGAGTTCTTTCTGGTGGTCAGTGGAGAGTGACTCATCAACAGTGCTGGGCCTCTTTTCAAATTGCTATATTACACTGAATGATGGACGATGTTATTTTTCATTTTTTTCTGGTATTACTTCTCCGAGTAAATCAGTTGGCATTACCAGAGAGATGTATCCCAACAGTTTCTCTGTTAAGATATGGGCCACATTATTAAAAAGAGTTGAAGAATCTACATTTTAAGCAGTGATAATATAAGTGTTTACTGAAACATGGAAGGTATACATGGAAGATACAAGGTCATACAACACAATACTTGAAGATAGGATAGGAAAGAGGTTCATACAAGGAAGGTCAACATTAGGCAAATAAACATATTGTTGGGAGCTAAGAAGCCCAAGTTCTCTAACTCCAGCCTTTTGACAATGGCTCATGCCACAAGTTTATACAAGTTTGCCATCTCTTTTACAAGTTTGTGTCACATGAGTCATTGTCAAAAAGCTGGAATTAGAGAAGCTGGAGCTTCTTAGCTCCCAATGGTATGTTTATCTGCCTATTGCTGACCTTCCTTTTTATGAACCTCTTCCATATGCTATCTCCAAGTATTGTTTTGTATGACCTTATATCTTGATATTTTCCTCAAGCTTATGGAGGTATTGAATGCCCACTGACACAAAAAGTCTACAGTGGGAGTTAGGTGCCTAAATACCTCTACAGATTTGGGCCTGAGAATATTGGTTTCTACATGCATAAAATGGAATTAATTTCTACTCCATGAGATCATTGAAAATAATATTTTTAGGGCACTTTGAAAATGCAAGTATTCATGCACTGAGGATTCAGATATTAAAATGTTGTGTATAGATATAAATAGGAATATCAATATAAATACTGAGGTTATTTTAAGAAAATAGCCAGGAGTTTGGAGACACAATAGATCCAGAAAATATTAGATAGATGACTGAACTGTGTGACTAAATTAAAACTTGGTTTGAAAGTGAAAGACGGATGATACCCTCATCAGAAATATTTAAAGATGGAGAATGATGTAGGGAATAGAGTAAGTACTAATTTTGTTTATAGATTAACTGAAAGATAAATTCAGTCAAGTGACAAGCAGAAAATTGGACAATAGACAGGGCCTTCAACTAAAATAATGAAGACTACTGAATGAGGAACAATTTGGATAATTTATGCAGATACAAGGGAGAAGTATAAGGTTCTTAAGAAAAGTGGAAAGCAAGTATAAAAGTCATACCGTAAAACAGTAGAGGCCAACCTTTTTGGCAGGTGTGCCACAAGTTAGCCTTGTAGCTTCCCAGAGTGCCACTCTGATCCCCTTCATCTGATCAATCTGCTGCTCTTTTTTCTGCTCCCTACCCTGTCCTCCCTACCCAATCTGCTTTCTTCTTTCTGCCCTATCTACTGCTGTGCTGCCTGTCCCCTCCCTAATCTGCTATGTGCCACACACAGAGGCTGCAAGTGGCATATGCCACAGGTTGACCAAGCCTGCTCTAAAAGACACGGGGGTCACAGACCACTTGACTGATATCACATTCACATTTATA
This sequence comes from Gavialis gangeticus, assembly GCF_001723915.1. Classification (NCBI taxonomy): domain Eukaryota; kingdom Metazoa; phylum Chordata; order Crocodylia; family Gavialidae; genus Gavialis; species Gavialis gangeticus. The sequence continues at coordinate 27,426,419 of NW_017729022.1, read as the reverse complement.
AGTGCCACCACCATGAATAATGTAAATACAGTGGAAAATCTGAACAATGTGAACTCGCATCCACAGTCCTGCCAGAACATCCTGTAATGTCCAAAATGCCATCCTCATGAGCAAGGCATCTGCAACTTACATTTGTTTTTTGTAGAATATTTCTGCATGGAATCGACTAAGGTCAGCAACTGATGAACATTTTAAAGAAAGACAGCCAATAAGAGGGAGAAAAGGCCATTGAGATGGATGGTTCATGGTGGGCTGTATACAAGGCATGTGTATACCTGTTTTTGTTTCTTGTGATGAATGCTGTCTTTGCAGACATTGCAAGATATGTTGTCATTTGGGTTTTATTTCTTATTGATTTGTTTTACTGATATACTTCCACTACTGAAGGCCATGATGGCAAACCTATGAACCTTGCCTCTGATGGCAAACATGGTTTTATGAACCAAGTCTGGCCAACAAGGCAAACCATATTTACCCAAATCCAAGACAACTTGGAATTTAGGATGACCCCCCATAATTAGATTCTATATATGGAAAGTTTATAAATTTGTTATAATTTTCCATGTATAGAATATAATTATCTGAGAGCCATTTAAAATTTGTCCTCCCCCTCCCCCACTACTTCAGCAGAAGTTGGGGAACAGGCAGTGGGAGGCAGGTACTTGGCCCCCCTGCAGCCTGCCACTCGCCTTCCCACAGCGCCTGCAGCCTCTGTCCCTTCCTGCAGCTTCTCTCCCCTGTCTGCTATGGACAGCCTCTGCCCCACAACAGTCTTTGCCCCAGCCTGTCTCCCTAAGCCTCTGCCCACTCCTCCATTCCTTACCATTTACTGTCAGACTAAGTAGAAGGCAGGCAGAGGTGGGTGGGCAAGTGTTGGCTGCAACTCTGACTCCGGCCTTGACCCAGCTTCAGGGCCAGAGTTGGAGCTGCAGCAGGTTCTTGCCTCTCCCCCTCCCCATTGTAGTCAAATCCAGGATGAGGAGCTTTCCCCCCAACATTGCATGAGAAAAAAAAACCTCATCTTCAATTCAAGTATACACAGTACTTGCATGGACAACATGACACATTTAGATTGCAAGCAGTATGAACTTTCTTTTTATTTTTAAAATTTCTAGCCTTCATAGCCTCTGAGAAAACCACCAGAGAACAAATATAAGTAGATATCATATAGACAGGCTGAAAAAATAGTTAAAGATGTGATGCCCCTGTCTCTCATTAGTTACAGTGAAGTGACATCCTTGGCCTTCAGAACTGATATTCCAACATCAGTGTGAACTATTCTACTGCAGATGTTTCAACAGGTAGAATAGAAAAGGGCAGGGGTATCAAATTCATCTGTCCCTGCAGGCCGCATCAGTGATGTGGGACTGGTCCACGGGCCAGAAGAATGGCATGGAGCCAGAGCTGCAGCCTGGATTGGGCCCACAGACCCCCTTTCATCTTCCCATGCCAGATTCAGCTCATGCAGTGCCTGTTCCAGCCAGTTTGGGACCCAGAGGGAAGAAGCCACTTGGCTGCTGCTACAGAAACAAATTGTGGTGCCTAGCTTCAGGACTATCTAGAAAAGCTGGATATATACAAGTCCACAGGGCTGGATGGGATGCATCTGAGGGTGCTGATGGAGTTGGCTGATGAGATTGCAGAGCCATTAGCCATCATCTTTGAAAACTCAGGGTGATCAGGAGAGGTCCTGGATGATTGGAAAAGGGCAAAAATAGTGCCCATATTTAAGAAATGGAAAAAGGAGAATGCAGGAAATTACAGACTAGTCAGCCTCACCTCAGTCCCTGGAAAAACCATGGAGCAGATCCTTAAGGAATCCATTTCTAAGCACTTAGAGAAGGTGATTAGGAACAGTCAACATGGATTCACCAGGGGCAAGTCATGCCTGACCAATCTGATTGTCTTCTATAACAAGGTGACTGGCTTTATGGATGTGGGGAGACCATTGGGTGTGATATACCTTGCTTTTAGCAAGGCTTTGGATAGAGTCTCCCACAACATTCTTGCAGGCAAGCTAAGGAAGTACAGGCTGGATAAATAGACTGTAAAGTGGATAGAAAACTGGCTGGAGCATCGGGCTCAGAGGGTAGTAATCAATGGCTCAATGTCCAGTTGGCAGCCAGTATCAAAGGGAGTGCCCCAGGGGTCAGTCCAGGGCCCAGTTTTGTTCAATCTCTTCATTAATGAACTGGAAGATGGGATGGATTGCACCCTCAGCAAGTTTGCAGATAACATCAAGCTGGGGAATATACTAGATACACTGGAGGGTAGGTACTAGGATTCAGTGACCTAGACAAATTGGAGGGCTGAGCCAAAAGAAATCTCATGAGGTTCAACAAGCACAAGTGCAAAATCCTGCACTTAGGACAGAACAATCCCATGCACCAGTACAGGCTGGGGCTGACTGGCTGGGCAGCAGCTCTACATTAAGGGTTACAGTGAACAGTAAGCTGAATATGAGCCAGCAGAGTGGCCTTGTTACAAAGAAGGCTAGCAGCATACTGGGCTGCACTGGTAGAAGTGTTGCCAGCAGGTTATGGGAAGTGATTATTCCCCTTTATTCAACACTGGTGAGGCCACATCTAGAGTACTATGTTCAGTTTTGGGCCCCCCACTACAGAAAGGATGTGGACAAATTGGAGAAGGTCCAGCGGAGGGCAACAAAAATGGTTCAGAGGCTGGGGGACATGACGTATGAGGAAAGACTGAGGAAACTAGGCTTATTTAGTCTAGAGAAGAGAAGACTGAAGGGGGATTTAATAGCAGCCTTCAACTACCTGAAGGGGGGTTCAAAAGAAGATGGAGCTAGACTGTTCTTTGTGGTGGCAGATGACAGAACAAGGAGAAACAATCTCAAGTTACAGCAAGGAAAGTTAGGTTAGACATTAGGAAGAATTTTCTCACTAGGAGGGTAGTAAAACACTGGAACAGGTCACCGAGAGAGGTGGTGGAAGCTCCATCCTTGGGGATTTTCAAAACCCGGCTAGACAAAGCTTTGGCTGGGATGGTCTACTTGGGGATGGTCCTGCCTTTAGGAGGAGGTTGGGCTAGATGGCCTCCTGAGGTTCCATTCAACCCTAATTTTCTATGATTCTGTGATTCGTGCCGTGGTGCTGGTGGGCCTCCAGCACTGCTGCTCTCTTCCAGATGCTTGGCAGCTGAAGTGGTGAGAGCCACAGCACTGAAGCCCCAGCCCACAGCTTCCTCTCTCAGCAGCAGCAAAGTGGCTGAGTGACAGCTACAGCACTGGAGCAACAGCACAGCTTCTTCCTGCAGTGCTGCTGAGGTTCCAGCATTGTAGTTCTCACCCAGGTACTTGGCTGCAGCCATGGGAAGAAGCCATGGTACTGGTGCCATTCCAGCGCCACAGGTGGTTTCACCCAGGCCCTTAGTAGCTGCTGTGGGAAGGTTCCCCATCGCAGCTAGTCAGGGCCAAAGTCTGTAGGCCAGATGACCCAGTTTTGTGGTCTGAGTCCAGCCTGTGGGCCATATGTTTGGCACCCCGGGGATAGGAAATAAAATCAAACCTCTGAAGAATAGTATGTGAGAGCTGCTGTGGGAAAAGAAGAAGGAAGGAAGAAATGAGGTCATTTGAAGACGGAGAAGAAAAACAAAGAAATAAAGAAAGAAGAGGCATAAATTGTGCAATAGTCAGAAGCATATTTTTCTCAAGGAGAAATAAGCCTCTAGATAAATATTAAGGAGCAACTAAAGTTGTTTTCTCCCCTTGATTTCTGTGCAAATGACTTAGTGATATCAATGAAGGAATCACACAGTAGACTGAAGACAAGGTGAAATTCTGAATGTGTCTTCCAGCCCACTGACTATAATTAAACATAGAACCTGGTCTTTACCTTTAAATGAGTTTTCAGTGTTGGCATCTTACATGTTTTTATTATAAGTCTTGTGATAGTTTGCTGCTTTCCTTAAAGCCCTAGCACCAAGGTCTCATGAATTTGTGAGAATCTCAACTTTCATTTTTAAAGCCTCTATATGTTGTGGTGCAGAATAAGGATTGTACCTGTTACCTAACTACATTAGAGGAAACAAAATGAGAAGGTAGATAAAAAGTCAACGTGGTTTTATTTTATCTCAAAATGTTGGGGAGTCTGACTCACAATTTTTTAATGTTTGGGATAAGCAACACAGCATTGGATAACAGTAACCTAAAGTTTTTCCATAGCACCCATTAGCACAGTACTTAATTATTTCAGAAGATTATTACATTTAGAGTTAGTGTTTCATTAGATCCAGAAAAAACAATGTTATTATTTCAAATTTACAATAATATGCAATTTTTATTTCATCTGTTGTATGGAAAAGAAATTAATAGTTTAAAGATGAAATAGTTAATAGTTTTATAGATGAAAAATGTGTCTTTAGGAAACTTTAGGATTAAGAAGATATTACACAATCTCTTTATTTGTTGCAAATCCTTTTATTTCTGCTATCCTTGTGACCTCACCAATGCAATTCATTCTTCATAAATCTTGACAGGCCCAATACAGCAGTGCATTTTGTGTGGGCAGATACCTATGTCTATTAAAGAACCTGCCTGAGTTCAGCAAGAGTCTTTCACTGCAGAGTTCATTGCAGGATCAGGACCTCTTGTGGGTACTTAGAATTTACATTTTCCTCAGTCTGAGGTCAGACTGTGTAAAACTTGTAGTCATGTACTACAATCCAGGTATTTCCAGATTTAAATTTATTAACTGCAATTAAAGTATCAAAGGCAGAAGCCTGCATCTTTTTCCAATCAAAATGTCCACATGCAGTTATCTGAAGTAGTAGGACTAGGTCAATAGGATTTAAATTGTTAATTGTAATAAATATCTGTTTTATTTTCTAAATATATTCATAGTAAGTCTATATTATACAGTATGTTCATTTTCCTGTTTTAGCTAAACCAAAGAAACAGTTATTGTAACAATGAACTGCATTTCTATTTACAAGTATATAGATACAGTATCATACACTGGCAAGAAGGCGTAGATTTCACAAGCAAATATACTATATTTCTATATTTTGCTTGTTTGTTAAGTCTTGCATATTTGAACAGTAAATTATCTTTGCTATTTACTTAGGAGGGAATTTGACTAATTTGTCACCTGTATATATAGAAGGTACTTAAAAAAATAAAAGGGCCAAACCACTGCTAAATTGTTAATGTAGTACATTTTCAAGTCTTGGGCCCTGAGTCTGCAAACATACAAAGGGATTGTTAATGTGAATAAAGTTAGGCACTAATACTGCTGTTTGCAAGATTAAGTCCGAGTTTGGAAAAATATGATAGAATATATTTATTTTGGAGTTAAGGCAAAGAAACAGTTTTCTATGTCATATAGCAGATCATTTCATGGACTAGGCAATATTATTTTGGCATAGGCAAGTGGTAAGGATTCATACTAGATGAAACTTAGTTCACTAGGATGTCACTATAAGTCAACGCAGTCCTAATATGCATGTCTTAAGCTGTGAACAGCTTGAGGCAGGGACCATTAGTTGTATACTGCTGGACATATCAAATATGGTTAATAAAAATGCAGTCATAATAGAAGGAAGTACATGAATAGATATAAAACATAACATCTTAATATTTTGTGATATAAAAATGACAGTTATTTTGACCAAAAATGTAAACATTTTACAGAAGGGGGCACATTCTCATATAGTCTGCTTTATATATCATAGTATATGTTTATACATTTTATATTAAACAGTCATTAAATAAAAACACGAAAACAGTCCCTAGACCAGAAAAAAGGAACCAAATGAATGCCGTAACCACTAAGCCACAGTGACATTTACCTTTTCTCTCCTTCTAATACCCATGAAGCTTGCATTTATGGCTACACAATGCCTCTGTTTCAAAAAGACAAGTGGAACCTCCTCTTACCCAGACGGTTTTATAGACTGGTAGTAAGGACACTCTTTTGAGGAGTTGAAGACAAAGGCTTAATGCCTCTCAGGCTGAGGCAGGCCCAGAAGCCAGGTCTCACTCCTTTGGCAATTGCTCATATGTGTATGTAACGTGAATCCCACAGCCTCCTCTGGATACATTTTAAAGGGTCTTTGAATGATGAGTGAATGGAGGTGTCTCCATTGCAACCCTGTCTTAGGCACCTAAGCTCTGGAGATGGCAAGATTTCAGACAGGTTTCTATGATCTGGGTTTCCTATTGGCTAAGTCTAATCAGCTCCTTACTCACAGTACAGGCTTTGGATTGCCCATTTGAAGAACCTGGCTCTGCTCACCATATGAGGAACCTGAGGACCTGATCAAAGTCATATATGTTCCACTTCGGAGGCCTGGTGCATAATGTTTAGATGTTGTAGCAACAAACTTGCCAGTTCATAAGCTGGGGTTTTTTTAACATCTGTCCTTAAAACACCACAGCTGAAATGCTGATACTATGGAGCCAACTGTGAATCTACTATCGATTTCAGTGGAGTTTGAATCAGGGGAGTAGGTGTGGTGGTGAGGTGGGGCTACTTCCGTGGGTTGCCTTTTGCTTCAGAGTCAATGAAAGTCCCTCCTAAACACCTATTGCCTATGGACACCCCCTCTTAGGTGGGTGCCCCCAACAGGGATCACACATATAAAAGTAGAATGCCTCAGGATTTTGCCCAACCTCTACGGAAACATATCTATACCCCTGGCAGAGATTTAACCTTTACTCTTACCCATCAGAATAGGTATAAACATTTCATAAACTTCTCTATGTAGCTCTACTAACACACATTAATCCTGACTTGGAACATCCTTGCCATTCCTGACTTGGGCTACTGCTTAATATGGAAAACTAAAGAGTAGTATTTATGAAGCATAAGGATGGGGATTTACCATACTTATTAGCATAAAAAATAGAAGTTGAACTCTGATATCTGAGAATGAAAGGGTTAGGGTGATGTTAAAAATATGAAGTTTAGCTTTTATCCTTATTCACTATAGGTTTGGGTGAAGGCTACTGTTATGGTCTTGCTATTTACAACCTGTCAGGGTAGTTGTTTTAATACAGAATTATCTTCATTGTCCCTTCAGCTGATCTCAGACCTCTGCAAAGAAGGTACAGGTTTCCACTGTATATCTTTCACTTATTTCAAAAATGGACTTAAAGCAATAAGAAAAAGCAGGGTCCAGGACATTTTGGTCAAAATTCGTATTTCTCGGCAAAAAGCTTGAACAATTTTGGATTATTAGGAACTAATTACTGAAGATTTATCTTTTCATGGCCAAACTCATACAAACATGTGATTCCCTCTTAAGTCACAGAGATAAAACATCACTGGGTGCATCTACATGAGACGCTTACTGCTGAGTTGCCTGATTAGCTCTGTACCTATTAAAGCGTCGCTGTCTAAACAAGTGTTGCTGTTAGGCTAGAGTAAACTAATTAACTCCACTCTAGGATAGCACTGCCCAACACAAGTACTATTTTATGGCAGAGTTATTTATTCCACCACAACGCACATGTAGATGGTGACTGGCGCATGAGGGTGCTACAGTGCGGGGCTGCCTGTCAGTTAGCCCCATACCATCGTGCCCCAGCCAGCCCTTCTGCAGCACATTAAGCCAGATCAGTGCTGGACTGGTAGACTGATTGATCCCTTAGGCTCCCTGATGGCCAGGGCTGCACCGCCTCAGCTCAGTGTCCTGCAGTCTCAGGTGCACGAATAAACGCTATAAAGCAATATGTAAATGTAAATGTGTAAAGCAATATGTTGCAGCACGGACTGCACCAGAGTTCGTGTCAAATTTATTTTACATGAAAATGCACTCACTGTGTATAATTTGACGGCCATTCAGGGAAAGTGCTTTCATGTAGTTATTCTATTTATTTATTGTTTGTATTAGGGTTACACCCAGTTGAATTAGGGGCAGCAGAAAATGAACAAAGATGGCTCCTGCCCTGAGGGGTTTGCTTCCCAAATGCACAACCATTTCACAAGTGGCGTCTCACTTTCAAATGTAATCTGGGACATTTTATTTATAATTTCTCCCATAAAGATGTGATATCCAGAAACAAGAGCGCAATCTATTTTTGTCTTTATTTCTCTAAATGATTGTTTTATCACAACTGCCCAGACTCAAACTTTTGTTCCTTTGACCATTAATATACTAATAGAGATATGCATTCTCATCAAAACTTTTACTCCTTTTTAAGGGAACAGAGTCACGCATTTCTGTTTTTGCAAGTTGATTTCTTTTTTTGATTCACTTCTCCTTTGTAACAGAGATTTTTAGTACTGGTTTCAGTTGAAGAAGTCATTATGCTATGGGGGGAAATTATGCTGGTAGGAAGGAAGCAACCCTGGTATTAAACAAAATGTTTTATGCTGAGAATTTAACTGATGATGACAATGCTAAACATTGCCACTAATTTGCAAACAGCTTAATCATGCCTAACATGTTAAAGAATGTGAGACTTATAAGCACAGTTGAAAACTACATGTGTTACCACAATATGGCCAATAACAGGTACAGATTAATTTGGAAAAAAAGCAAACAATGATTTTTACTTTACGGTATTGCCAAGCATTTTATATCTTATGACAGTTTGGGGGAGAACAAGCTATTGAATTAATTCAGAATAATTCCTCATTTGTATTCTCTAGCCTAAGCAAACAGTCTTTCACTTCTCCTTTATAACAGAAATTTTATGAGCACTGAGGCCAAACCCACCCACAGCAAGGAAAATAACTAACAATTGTTTGTAAGGACTGTGTCATATGCATGTGTGTAGTATATATGAATACTGTACTGTTATGCTTTCTCTGGAGCAGCACAGATGGATTCTGGTTTCTGTTTTCTAAACCCTTCTCTTAGGATGAAAAAAACCCCAGTAGGCATCCTTGTCTCAAAATACCATGTGGTTGTAGGAAATTTTGTTGTTGTTGTTTGATCAGTTGTTTTTTATAGAGTGGAAAGGAGGTTGCTAATGCTACAATACTTCCCACACAAATATGTGTCAATCACATTTTTTGTTTTAAAAATAAAGGTAAATATTAATTTTAAAATGTACCTGGTATCTCCCGTCTGTTTAAATATACCAGAAGTATAAAAAGTACACAGTGCTCAGCCATTTAAAGAATTATTCCTCCAGCCAAATTTAGTTTATTTTTACAGTTTGGAGAGTTTATCACGTGGCTATACCCCTGTCATGATCCTCATCATTACTATTGGCAGCCCCTTGATGCAAGCATGACAGTTGTCCAGTAAATAGGGAAGTAAGTGGTGAGCCAATCCCAGATCCCCATGTTTGACTGCAGACATGGTGAAGGGAGGAGGGAGTAAACCCTGGTGATATCAGGTCACAGCTCTTTGCCTTCATCTTTCTCATCTGTCTACCTTCATAGTGACACAAGATTGCTCAAAATGATCAATGCCTTGTTTTATATCATAGTGCCATTCGTGATGAATCAGTGCTTGAGTCTCCCTGGTATTGATTTTAATATTGCATCTTCAGACTAGCCTCCAAGGTGTCCTTGAATCTAATTTTGCCATTTCTAGAGTGGCAGCCATGGGTGGTATAGGAAATATTTTGGAAGCTAGTTGTTAGGCACCCTTATGACAGGTCTTGTCCAACAGAGCTGGTGCCATATCCACATGGCTTTAATGTTGGGAATGTTTGCTTGAGCCAGAGTCCTGGTGTTTGTTCTTCTGTCCTTCTAATTGTTATGGAATATTTTCCAAAGATGTTAACATGCCAAAGCTTTCAGGTGTTTCCATTACGTCGTCCAAGTTTTACACCAATACAACAGGGTAGAGATGACAACAGCCAAGAAGTTTATTTATCCCCTAGTCACCGTGGGTGTCTATACGAATGCTCCAAAGTTGGGGGCACTTTAGTTAAAGTGGTTTTGAGAGCTGTTCTAATTAAAGTGCACACAGCATCATGTCTATTCAGCTTCCCACCCTTCAAAATGGCAGCAGGGACACTTGAACTAAACAGCTCATTCAATAAGCTTTAGTTCAAGCCCTCCCACCACCATTTTGAAGCATGGAGACACTGAATAGCTGTGACATGGAGTCTGCTGGCACGTGATAATTAACATGCACTGGCAGACTCAATTAATCGAGTCTGTTCTGATACATGCCAATTAGCATGCATCAGAGCAGACATCCAGCACATGTATAGGTGCCCTGAATATCAGAGGCTCTGGTATAAAACACTTCAGCTACACCAACTAAAATTTCTAAAAGAACACAGTATAGTTCTTAGTGGTAACAATACAGTTCTCATTGAAGAAGACAGGTATTACAAATATTCATGTATATTGCTCTCTTCTGTGCTGTAGATATATTGTTATTTTTGTAGCTGAATTATATGCAAGAGGGGTATTTTTCCCTTTATCCATTTAAAAGGAATTAAGTGCAGCAATGTATTATTCTTACCATTTGAGGGCATGCACCTGATTAATCAGTACATTCCACATCATGTATATAGAACATATTTATTCTGGTTCTAGTTTTTCAGCTGAAATTCTGGGTCTTACTTGAAAAGTCTGAGAAGTGTGAGATATGTGAATGTGTTTAATCTCCATGTGTGAATCTAAAATTATTTCCTTATTCAAACTCTTCTTGCTAGATGCTAGTTAGACCGCTATGACTGGATCCTAACCCTGGAGCTACATGTTGTTAAGCTTCCCTTGGTCAGACTGAGCTGCAACACTACCTTTTTCTCTGGCCTTTCTGACACAAGTTCCTAAGCATAGACTCTGTTATCCCTTTAGGGAAGTGAAACCTAGCCCTATGAGACTGGTGCTGACTCCTCAGAAGATTTCATTAGCTTGAACATACCATCCCTCAGAGGTCCAGCATTGTAGGCAGTGTGGTTTACAATTTACCCATTCATGGTCATATAACAATTGAAGAAAACAGATGTAGAGTCTTATACAGGGCTTCTAATTTGATCACTTTCCACTTTAGTCAGCACAAGAAATCTTGGCAAAAAAGAAATGCCTGCAGTTATTTTTTGCCTCAGTTTCCTCACTACTCTTTCACATTCTTTGTGGGTTGAATCAGTGTCCTTTCAGAGTTCCTGGATCTCTTTCTCTGGGACTCCTTTAATGTGGGTCAACCTCCTGTTCTGGTCATGCTGGAGCAGTGGTGTAGACAGCACACTAGTGTGTAATCATGTTTTCTAGCCCCTGTCTGATCACCTGAACTCTGAGGAGGGGGAGATGGTATGGAATAAAAACTGTGCATGTGGGTGCACACATACATATACAGCTTGAGACCAGCGGATCCATGGATATATGAACTTCTTGAACACCCAAAACTATTCCCCAGCCAACATACTGTCCTCTCTATTTCTATATATACCTTGCAAAGAGACAGGAAGGGAAAGGGAGAAAGGAAAAAAAAGGATATTATTAGGTCCATTATGGAAAAGCATTTCAAAGCATCTCTGTATAGCCATTTTCTGCCTATCCCACCCTTCCTGCAATAGAACCATGGCAGGAAGATTTGGTTCACATACTTCCAATCTTGCTCAAGATCACAAAACATTTATTTCCCTGGAAATTGCTTTCAGAATCTCAGCTTCCTTCTCTTAGTTGCAATCCTGAATCTGCAGGGTGCAAGGTGTAGCATCAAGACTAGGATTGCAATTTTTATGTTCTCATGCATTGCCAACCGGCTGCAAAAATCTGTGTTACTAACACTAATGCAAGTGCTTGAAATGAAATAGACTGTTTTACTGCAATTAAAACTCTACTGAAATCTTTTAAATAAATGAGTTTTATAAAATTAGTTGTAAATAACATACTAAAGATTTGGGCCTAAATGTTCTAACATTATCCATTTCAAAATAGACTGTGGTCAGGCACCTTTGGTGCCTGCCACTTTAAGAGGCTTAAGTAGGCTGTGGAACAGCCACATGACCATGGGAGGGCTCCTGGATTGGAGGATGGGGCTGAACAGCCTTAGTATAAACCCAGGCCTTCAGGGCTGAGCTGGCAGTTGGTGGCAGAAAACAGAAAGAAAACATCGATGGTTATATATGGGCTTGTAAATTTTAGTAAACAGGCAAAGATGTCATTTTCCTGAAAGCTGTCTTTAAATTTAATTACATTTTGTCATGTATTTGCTGAGGGGCATTGGTGGTGCATAGGAGGTGCACGTACACCCCCTGAGCTTAGTGCCACTGATGGCATTGGTGAAAAGGCGCCACCGACAGCATCAGCAGGTGGTCCCCAATTGATGCTGGCTGATGTCAATGCTGCTGGGTGGTGTCTGCCGGTGGTTGTTGACTGCCAGTCGGTGCTCACCACCCCTCCCCGCCACCGACAGTGCTGCAGCCACCTGCAGGAGCCCCCTGCTTGCCGCCAACTGGGTCCTGCTGCCGACAGCACTGTCACCACCTGTGGGAGCTCATCATGCCACCCCCAACCCCCAGTTTGGTCTTCTCAGTCATTCTTCAGTAAGAAATCCACCCAAGAATTCTAGTTAAAATCAAAAAGCAATTTTAAACATCTCTCTTACATTAAAAAAGCAACTCAATACATCTAATGGAAAATTTTGTCTTAGGAACCAAAGGAACCATTTTTATTTACAAAATAAACAATTTCTGGCCTGCAGTGACACTAGCATAATTGTCAAATCATTTGGCATGAGAGCTCTTCAAGGAGCTCTTCTGAGAAGCTGTTCTGAAATGTTTAGTTGAACATATTACAGCTAATTGCTCATTTGTGCAATTCTGTTGATTTCATGGTTTTGCTTCTTTGTTGAATTTGGCCCTTCAGTTCTGTGGCATGGCCCCAATCATTTTAATCTGTTAATATGGCATTATGCCTATTCACTAAATTGTATGCCAGTCTTAACAAATTATGTGCACCAAACAAGAAAGATTTACATAACAATCCAGTGTTAGAGGTGGGGTATATGGCTTTAAATAATTTATATTCTATTGTATTATGTGGCCATTATGTGGTTTTACTGAATATACAGAAAACACTTATATTTCCTCTGTCACTGAGCACACAAAATTTTATGGTTGCACCTATACCACTTCCACAGAGCTTTTGAAAGTAACGCCAAGAAACAAACAGGCCCTATCCACTTGCATATGTCAGCCCTGAAAATGCTACTCTCAAGCATGCAGGAGACAGAGAGCAGCCAAGGTAGCTCTGTGGCCTAATTTCCTGGTTTGGTAGGTAGAAGGCAGGAGCACGTGGGTGAGGTCATACTTCCTGGCAATGTTCTCAAGAACACCGTGGTAGTAATATAGACATTCCAAGTGTGAGCTTTACAAAAACTTAATTCAGTCATTTAAATGGTCTTATGGGCTGGGCCAGGGAGGGGCAGGTGCCTGATTAGGATAGCCTGATTAGGATAGCCGAGGGCAGTTCGCGATCGGCCAGCAGAAGAGAGATATCTCTCTGCTGAGCTCTGCCAGGAACACCTTGGAGGTAAGGGTGAGGCTATGGGGATGGCTTGGAGACATCATGGGTCCTAGGCATGACCTAAAACTGCAGCCTGCTGGATTAGGAAGGCCTGGTGGGGCTTCTGGTGGAGCGGCAATTTCCATGTAAATGCTAGGAGTGAGCACTTCCCTAGTGTAAGGCAGGTCAGGGTGCCTTAACCTCAGCCCCCACCTTCGGGTGGGTTCTTTAAGGCAGGGAAGGCCAGGTAAACTTCTGAAAGCACCTGAGCTGGCTGCAGTGAGTGAGCCCATGGAGCCAAGCACACTTTGCAAAGTACCTGAGCCAGGAATGGGGGACCCCTGAACCCTGTGAGCAGGCAAGCAGCTTAGACCTGACCCAAGGTATTCGACTGGTCAATGCTGGGGCCAGGACCCAGAGAGGTGTCAAAAGGGCCATGAGGGATGCACACAGAGCAAAGGAGCTTGGGGTCCTGACTGGCCTGAGATGGGGCTAGGACCTAAAGGGGAACTGAAGGCCCTAGAGGGGGGACCACAGCTAATGGGTAAAGGACCCAGCTGAGTCTAGCTGCCTGAGATGCCATCTGTGAGGCTTGGGTCTCAGTGTAGGGGTGGAATGGAGCTGTGGATACCCCCCTAAACATTGGGATTCAAGATGGGCAGCCTCCCACCTAATTCACACCTCACTCCTATTATATCGAGGCATGGCAGGAAAGTCAGGTGGGCAGCTAGCCCGTAGGCAGGAGGGGAAAGCTTGCCCCTGTCACATCTTCCTATCAATCCAGTGTTCTGCACCTCTTTCTTTTATATGTGACAGATAAAACTTAGATACTGTAGTGATGGATACTGTAGAAAAATTTTAAATCTCTGTGACAGAGGGCTGTCTCAGGGGCCTACCAAAATGTTGGCCCACTCACCCGTCTCAGGCAGTCCACCCACCTGACTCACCTGCCATGCCTTTGATGCATGGCAGGTTGTTTCTAAGGCGGGAGGCTACCCATTTAATGCCTGATGCCAAAGGCATAATACATAGCTCCTATGCCAAGGGCATAATACACAGCTCCCTATACTGTGTCCCATGCCTTACAGATGGCATCCAAATTACTCCTAACTCTCCCAGTCCCATTGCTGGGCCACACTCGACCTCTGGCCCAAACTTGACCTCAGGCATCCAAAGACTTACCTTGGACACATGCCCCCCTCACTCAGGCCTCAACTCATGGCCCCTCAATAGGACCTCAACTCAGTCAAACTACTGGGGCTGGCCTATGCACAGATCTTCAGGCCCCCTTCACGGACCCTACTTTACACAGCCCCTGTACAGATCCTACTCTACACAATCCATGTGCAGCCCTTCAGCCTCCCATACAGACCCTACTCTACATGACCTACTGTTCAGCTCTTCCCTCACATGTCCCTCTGCTGGGATCACCACGCCGCCCACTTACTGGGGCTACAATTCTGCCCCTTTTCTGGGGCCACTACTCTGCCCCCTCACTAGGACACTTCTGGGCCTTATGCCCCTTGGGCCTCAGGAGTCTGTTGACCTACCTGGGCCCCCAACTCAGCCTATGGCCCACTCAGGCCTCAGGTGTCTATTGACATGCTTGGACCTTGCCTGGCCCTGTTACGGGGTTACCCACTGGGTTGTGGGGGCTCAGGCTCTAAGGCACCCCATACTCACCTTTCACTAGGGAGACACTGGTGTGGCATTTCCTAGTGATCATCCTGCCACAGGAAGCCCCACCACACCATCCTAGCAGGGTGTAGGTGTAGGTAATTTCCCAGGACCAGGAACCTCCTCCCATCCCCATAGTTCCTACCCTGAATCTCCAGGTGTTTTGGGAGCAGCAGGTCTGGCTGGCAATGTTCTCTCTCTGGCTCCCTTCAGCAATTGCCAGCTCAGCCCTGAGGCCTTGTGTTTATATTGAGGCTGCTCAGCCCCATCCTCCAATCCAGGAGATACAGACAGGGGTGTGACAGCCTCACTAATAATCTAAGGTAATTGGCCTGTTCTTTCCTCGTTACCTGGGGATGTGGCTGGCTGTCACAATCCTCCTTTCCCTGACTGCCTCCTTTCTTACCTGCCACGCGAGAAAAAGAAAGGAAATAAGATCCATAAAATTATATCCTGTCTAACTAGTCTCTATTTCTTCATTTAAAATCTTCCCAGTAGGCTGCACCCCTATTTCCTGGCTCTTGCAAATCCCCTACAGCTGAGTTATCCTGCTCTTATATCAGGAACTCCTTCCTACTGCTCTGTGTGCCTTCTTCCCTGGACGCTAACTCCAATCCGGCTGGAAAACTCTTCCACCTCCTCTTCAGGTCCTCTGACAGGAGTTTAAGGAGCCAGATAAACTCTCTCTAGCCCACGTCTCAGCACCTGTGAAGGAGCCACTAGTCACTTAATTGGTGTTTCATTAAACCATCTGCTGTTTCCTCTGTGAGCATACTGGCCCTCTATATTCCCACCTATGGTTTCCTTCTTGTTCTTCCCTTCTCTTTAACAATAGGGCCCCTGTCCCTCCATCTCTCTTTGTTCCCTGTCTAGTAACAGGGCCAGGGTTTCCTGGTACAGGCGGCCTAAGGCTTAAGAAGTTGAAAATCACTGACCAGCTGGAGGTACTTAAGGGTAGTGGGAGCAGGACCTCACCCTGCTGTACCCTACTCTTTCCACTGTCTAGTCCATCTGGACCCCCAGTCTGTACTTCAGGGGGCAAAGGCAGTCCTCACTAATGAGGCTCTTCCTGCAGGGTGTCACTCCACAGCTTCTTCTGCTGGCCCCAGGAACATGGAAGGAGTGGAGAGAAAGAGTTGGGCTGTAAAGCGTAGCTCCATGTCTGCATCTGTCCACCCACTCATAGTGGAGCACCCTTCTGGGGGGGTGCAGAATAGGTACTGGTACAGGGGCTACCTGGGGAA
Source organism: Gavialis gangeticus (assembly GCF_001723915.1). Taxonomy (NCBI): domain Eukaryota; kingdom Metazoa; phylum Chordata; order Crocodylia; family Gavialidae; genus Gavialis; species Gavialis gangeticus. The sequence continues at coordinate 27,410,110 of NW_017729022.1, read as the reverse complement.
GGGGGAGAAAAAGGAAGACCGCAGCAGCAAACCCTAGAGGAGCAGCTGCAGGTGCCACTGGAGTATCTGGGGCAGGTTTGGAGTGTCAGACAGGGCAGGAGAGCATTTACCTTCTCACAAAGTGGGGGTCTCATGACATGCTTCCATCACCTCGCAGCACACTAGTGTGCCATGGCACAATTTTAGGGATCGCTGCTTTATGTTATAAACAGATGTCTCATTTAAGGAGGTCCTGTTTGATCCAAGTCAAACCTGAGACAAAAGAGGAGTGGCACAGGCATTTACACGAATTGCCCTTCCCAGCTGCATTGGCAGTAGGTGGTCAAGGAGAACACATAGCCTGACAAGTTTGTCCCTGGAATGATTGGCAATTAACTTGAATGAGCAACAGTTAACTTCCACATTTACAAAGCACTGAAGAGGGATAGGAGGTAGAAATATTAGCAGCTTTATCTTGCATACCTCACAAGTACTTAAAGCAGGACAATAGGCTGTATCTCTGTAGTATTCCAGGACAAAATAACATTTCTCTTGGACAAAATCTATTTGTTTATGCTTGTAGAGACTAACTCGTTCAGAGAGGCATAAACTTCCATAGATGACAGCCTACTTTGTCAGATAGCAACAATGAAAGTTAGGTCATGCAAACACAGTAGGGGTGAAGTTACATGCTATGCTTAGCCTTGGACCATACTAAGGGCGCTTAAACAAGCACTGACACATTAAAACACCTTAAACTGTGCTAA
>NW_017729022.1:27398827-27404364 GCF_001723915.1 Gavialis gangeticus | reverse complement strand
AAGTTAGGTCATGCCAACACAGTAGGGGTGAAGTTACATGCTATGCTTAGCCTTGGACCATACTAAGGGCGCTTAAACAAGCACTGACACATTAAAACACCTTAAACTGTGCTAAGTGCCTTCTGAGCATCTTAAAGTTATGCCACTTTAGACAAGCCTACACTGTGCTGTGCTACCTAGATTACATTAGGATAACATCAGTCTGCTTCACAGAGGTAAAATGAGTAATTTGCATTCCTCCAGCATCCCAGGATGCACTGCTCCCAACTTTCCCACCCAATACGGAGCAGCAATAGGGCCCAGGTGTCTTGGCTCCTAGCAAAACCTCTGTTCTCCAGTCTGTGCTCCAGAGCAATACCCTTAGCCATGCTATTTGTTTTGCCTGGTATGCTTCTACCAAACTAGAGTAGCATCTAACAAAGTGGGCTGGGACAAACTGCCCGGCTGGAGTGGGGGGCATGTTACTCAGAGAGGGGGGGGGTAAGGGTTGTAGGCATGGCAGTGCTCAGAGTGGGGGCTCTGCCCTGCTACCATTTGCCCAGCCAGTACGGGGGGAGGGGCGGGGTGTAGGTGTGGCTCACTCCAGGCAGAAGGGGACAAGTGGCAGCTGGGCAAAGCCCCCACTTCTAGCGCTGCTGTGCTTACATCTTGCACCCTGCCACACTGGCTGGCAAGCGACAGTAGGGCAGAGTCCCTGCTCCCAGCACTAATGCCGCTTGCCCCCTTCCATCCAGAGCAAGCTGCGCCTGCATTGCGCCCTCTTCCCCGCACTGGCTGGGCAAGTGGCAGCAGGGCAGAGCCCCCACTCCCAGCACTTCCACACCCGCATCAGCGCTGGGAACAGGGACTCTGTGCTGCTGCCACTTGCCAGCTGGCATGGAGGGGGCGGACGCTGCTGCCACTTGCCAGCCAGCATGGGGGGGGATGCGGGTACAGCAGCAGGGGCTATGCCCTGCTGCTGCTTGCTCCCTTTTGCTCAGAGTGAGCTGCACCTGCATCGCACCCTGCCTCTTGCTCCAGCTGAGCAAGCGGCAGCAGGGTGGAGCCCCCACTCCCAGCTCTGCTGCATCCGCATCCCATACCCCCCGTCCCCCTCCCCAAGTAATGTGCCCCCCACCCTGACTGGGCAGCTTGTCCCAGCCCCAATCCCTCCCTCCCCCACACCCCTTTCCTCTCCCCAACCCCAACAGACTTACCAGCTGAAGGCAACTGTGTCAGCTACCTGTTTAGTCTATAGCCAAATCTCCAAAGCGGCACCAAATCTTTCAGATCTGATTTGGCTGAATTAAATTGGGACAGTGATTCGAATCTCCGAATTGAATCACTGTGCTCCGAATTGGCTGAATCCAAAGCACATACTTACCACTTCACACAGGATGAATGATGACCACAGATCAGTGTCTTTGAATTTTTGATTTAATAAAATAAGGTCAGCAGAAGATTGTTTCATGTCAGGCTCTGAAACTATGCCTGGTGTCCTAAAACATTCATTAAACACAAATATGTGAAAAAAGGGGACTCACTACACAATAATTGTAGCAACACCTGATGGTCAAAGTGGCTCATTACACATCATTCAGTGACTTACCATGTACATATGACAGATTAATGGCTGCAACATTGCAAACTAAACTACGTCTGGATGTGGTTTAGCTTGTAACAATGGAAACTCACTTAAAATTCCCAAAACTTGCATACGTGTAAAGTGTGACACTGTTAAGCCACACAAAGACATTTTCATCATGTGTACATTGTCTGAGCATCACATGTACAAGCAACCTCAGGTTATAAGTGGTGCCAACAATCTTATTGCCTCAGTGAATATTCAACATGAACAGCATGCTTATAATTTTATATACTGAAATCATTTTTATTGTTTGGCGGATACTGTGGAAAAACATACAAAATAGTTACGAAATCACAGAAATTAGGATCAGTGTGCAATTCATTCAGGAATAGGAAAAAGATTTAATTTGTTAGAATTATACATTGCAAACAAAATGTTTATCTTAGTTTGTGACCGCCGGGCTTCAATTAACTGTTCTCGAGCAGTTTTCACCTTGCAGGTAGATGTCAAACACCTGTTGGGATGTTGTCAGTGTCGGAGTAGCTCTCTTCTCTCTGTGTCCCTGTTCTCACCCACCACGACTTGATGTTCCTCAGTGTAAGGGGTCGGTTCGCGGGATACTCCGTTGCCCAGGATCCTTTGGCGGTCACTTCACAGGGCTCCGCCACCCCTATACCCCAGCTTCACGCCACCTTCGGCGCGTCCCTTATCCGCTGGTCTTGTTCCCCAGCCATGAGGTGACACCACCTGGCCTGCCCTTAAGCAACCACACCTCCCGGTCGTGGTGATCACCAGCCAGCTTGGCCCCACAGCCCTCCTTGTCTGCTCCCCTCCCTTCAGGGGATGGAAAATCAAAGAAAAATCAGGCCTCGCTGAGGCTTCCCTTTAGCCTCAATCTGCGGGCACACCCCCCTACCCCTCTCTCCCTTGGCCGGGGTTAAATGAACAAAACAAGCAAAAGAAAAGCTGCCCACCCAGCACCTCCCTATCTGCTAAGCAGTCTGCTCCGAGCCCTCCCTGGCTCCCTTCCAGCCTGTCCCGGACCGATTGCCTCCAGTGTTCCTCCCTCCTGCCCGTTGCTCTATTGATGCCTGGCGGCGAAGCCCGCCCCAATTGTACTCTCAGGGCTCTCCCATGGTCTCTCCTCCCTGGCAAGACTGTCTCCGTGCCCCATCATCCCGGCACCCCACCTGTGGGTCACTTCACTCCCGGGTTCTCTTCCGCTTGCATTCCCCGGTGCCATGTCTCCTGCTCCGGCACTGCCGGATGCAGTCTCCGGTCGAGGGGTCTGGTCCTGGTCTGTTCGAATACCTTCCAGCTCTTTTCGCTTCCCCACTCTTGCAGCAGAGGCTCCTCTTCTCGTTGCCGACAGTTGCTGCTCTCCACCTGGGCTATCCTCCCCCTCCATGGCGGTGATGTCATCAGCTGGCTGCAATTGAATAAAAAGGTGGCTAACGTGCCGCGCGGGCTCCTCCCTCCGCCTCATATCTGCCTCGTCCTGAGCTGCAGGTGAGTTTTGTTCATTACCCTGTCTCCCGGGACATAGTTACAATTGGCTAAGTTTTTAAATGAACATTTATACACCTGATATATACAAAACATATCAACTTTTTCAGTTCTTGATTATTTCATTTTTTTCTCAATCATCAGAACAATTCTCATTCCTTTAGTTACCTTTGCCTTCACTCAAACTATGTGCACACAAGTTGGAGGCATACCCCACATTTTGATACCTGAACATTTAAGATAATTGTTGTCCTAACTATTGTTAAGATTATACTCTCAACTGTAAACTCTCCAGCTTTTCAGGCCTCATAAACTCACTCCAGATTAAAAAAAATCTTTTATTATCAAAAGTATAGAGTACAAGGTACATTTCATGTGGAATATGCAAGTAACTTGAAAAGGCGTTTGCTATGTCCATGGCTAAGAGCCATACCAGCTTTTGCTGTGATTTCAGCAGTCCTCACAAGTTACACAAGATGGGGATTGGTCACTGCTCAGATGGGAGGCTCCAATTATTAAAACAAATAACCCTGGCTAGGTGTCTATCTAGCCTCCTGTTGAAGACCCCAGGGCAGCAGCGAGCACCACTTCCCTTGGTAGTTGGTTCCAGATCCCAGCCACCCTGACTGTGAAGTAGTGCCTCCTGATATCTAGCCTGAATCTACTGTCCATCAACTTATGCCCCTTGTTTGTTGTGACTCCCGGTAGTGCTTGGGGGAACAGAGACTCTCCCATTGCTGGCTGATCCCCCCTGGTCAGTTTGTAGATGGCCACCAGATCCCCTATCAGTCTTCTCTTGTGGAGGCTGAATAGGTTCAGGTCCCGTAGCCTCCCCTCGTAGGGCCTGCCTTGCTGCCCCCTGATCATGTGAGTGGCCTGCCTCTGGACCCTCTCGATGTTGTCCACATCCCTCCTGATGTGCGGTGCCCAGAACTGGACACAGTACTCCAACTGCGGCCTGACCAGTGCCGCATAGAGGGGGAGGATCATCTCCTTGGACCTGCTCGTGATGCATCTGTGGATGCATGACAAGGTGTGGTTAGCCTTCCTGACTGCATCCCCACATTTTCGGCCCATGTTCATCTTGGAGTCAATAATGACTCCAAGATCCTTTTCTGCCTCTGTGCTGACAAGAAGGGAGTTTCCCAGTCTGTAGGTATGCTGCTGGTTCTTCCTCCTCATGTGCAGTACCCTGCACTTGTCAGTATTGAAACTCATCCTGTTCTCATCTGCCCACCCCGGTAACGTGTCCAGATCTGATTGCAGCCTGTCCCTCTCCTCTAGTGTGCATACTTCTCCCCACATCTTAGTGTCATCAGCGAATTTGAACAAGGTGCTTTTCAGCCCATTGTCCAAGTCACTGATGAAGATGTTGTACAGTGCAGACCCGAGGACCGAGCCCACATCCCTCCAGGTCGAAAATGATCCGTCTACCACCACTCTCTGGGTGTGGCCCTCTAGCCAATTAGTGACCCATCTGACTGTGTAGGCATCGACACCACAGTTGCCTAGTTTTTTAATGAGAATGGGGTGAGAGACAGTATCAAAGACCTTCCTAAAGTCCAGAAAGACTATGTCCACCGCAACACCTCTTCGAAGGATTTTGTGACCTGGTTGTAGAAGGCCACCAGGTTAGTCTGACTAGACCTGCCTCTAATGAACCCATGTTGGTTGCCCCTAAGTATAATCTCCCCTGCTGGCCCCTCACAGATATGCACCTGGATAATTTTCTCAAAGAGCTTCCCCAAGACTGAGGCAAAACTAATGGCCTATAGTTTCCTGGGTCTTCCTTCCTCCCTTTTTTGAAAATGGTGACCACGCTGGCCCTTTTCCAGTCCTCTGGCACCTCACCAAAGCACCATGAGTGCTCGTAAAGCCGTGCCAGAGGTCCTGCAATGACCTCTGCTAATTCCTTCAGCACTCTGGGGTGGAGATCGTCAGGACCTGTTGATTTGAACACGTCTAGTCCCACAAGAGCCAGTAAGAGCCTACTGCACTTGTACATGAAGTAAGGTAGGAACCCAAGGGTTAGAATAGATTAAAAAATTGAAAATTCTTTAATAAAAGAGATAAATCTGACCCTTATTCAAATTCCCCCCTTTTTTTAACCCAAATAGCACTATGCAGAGTCCTACTTTCAACAAACCGTATAGACAATTAGGCTCAGTTTCCCTAAATCCTTCCCTATAGATTTCAGGTAGATGTAAACCTCTTCAATTTTGATCTTTCATTTTTATGTTGTGATGAAAAAAGCTATTTAACAGCTGACACCTTGTACAAAGCTGAATTTCAGTGACGTGTGAAATAAATTTTCTGTACCTATAATTTGTGGTTCTTCAGGATAGAAGCTATATCGCAAATAAATAATAAGCTTGATTTGCAAGTCAGTGGCAAACTTCAGCAGAAAAAATGCTGACAAGGGGGAATTTAATGTAATTATCTATGGTACAGATGTTAAAGAGCT
>NW_017729022.1:27390395-27393827 GCF_001723915.1 Gavialis gangeticus | reverse complement strand
ATTCAGTGACGTGTGAAATAAATTTTCTGTACCTATAATTTGTGGTTCTTCAGGATAGAAGCTATATCGCAAATAAATAATAAGCTTGATTTGCAAGTCAGTGGCAAACTTAAGCAGAAAAAATGCTGACAAGGGGGAATTTAATGTAATTATCTATGGTACAGATGTTAAAGAGCTATAGAGAAGAATCGAAGCTATAGGTGAAACTGGAATAGAAGAACCACCTTAGGTGAGTCAAGCAAAAATGCTGAACTTGCTGGTGATCAATTTTTGAGAAAGGTAATAACGTTCTAATGGATATTGCTTCAATGATGCAAATATTAAACAGTATTTTAATTAACTAAGGATGCACAGATATGTGTTTTTACAGTAATATTTACAATCAATGGGCTAAAGTAACAAAATCTCAAAAGTAACTAGAAGTGAAAATTCAAGCACTACTAATGCCTCCCTGTTTGCCCTCTCTGAAAACCAGGAAGCAGAGATTAATATTGTAACATGCTGCTTACACTGAAACACTTAATATTTTAACTGAACATAATCCTATCTACAAAACTACATTTTTTCATTTACCATCAATTGCAAATAAATAATGTAATCTAAAATATCAACAAATAATGTCAAATAAAATTATAAAGTTAATGGATTTGCAAATGTTTCTTAATTAGAAAACTTTTGAAGATAGTAACTTTTTGTAGATAGACAATTATAAGAAAATGAACTGTAAACTCTGTACAGTTTATTACACTCTTGTATAATATAGCATTTTTTAGCACACTCTATTTGTTTTGAATTTAGATATTGACTTTTTACTTGAGCAGTCTTTGAGGAATACTTATATCCTACACAATCACACCTATTTTTCAACTATAGGAAAATAGCAGTCTTCAATCTGTAGTAGAATTGGCTCAATGAACTGTTTCAATAGGCTTGCATCTTAATATTAGTAAAGGTAAAATGGAGCTCATCATGGCATTTAGTCTGTTTGAGATTGCAGCATAGATGCACTTCAGGTAGCAGGGGACGAGCTGCCTGCCTCCCCCATCGCCTCACCTGCCCTGCCCCTAGCTACCTTCCCCTACCACCTGTCCCCTTAATTTCCTCCCTTTGCCCCCTCTGCCTGTCCCACCCTGCCCCCTTATTTCCTTCCACACTACCTGGGCGCCACCACCTGTCCCCTTTCACTGCTTTTCCTGCTGCAGTAGTGGTAGGGACAAATTCAAGATGATGCTCCAATAATTAGATTTTTTTACATGGGAAATTATAGCAAATGTATATATTTTCCATGTATAGAATCTAATTACTGGGGGGATGGGTTGTCTTAAATTTGGGGTCATTTTGGATTCAGGTAAATGCTGTACTTCTCATTTAACAGCTGTGACTGTACAGACCATAGCATGAGAGTGCTGAATGTATACACTCCTTCAGCAAACACCACTAGAAAAACATTGTTTCATCCATCAAGTTCAGATATAGTTTACAGGCAGCAGGGCATGGTGATAAAGGTACTTCCATTGCTAGCCAAGGACCTTTGACTATTCAGTGTTCAGGTATTCATTGAAGGGTCAGCAAAGAAGAACAGCTTAACTGTATGAAATAGAAAATGTCATCTGTCACGTCTGATTTAAGGGTCCAGTTGCCAAGGTAGGGCACATAGTATGGTTAACTGAGCCATGATTAGCATCTGTGATAGGATGCAAAGTAGAAATTCTTCAGAACTATATTTTTAATCTTGTAAAGCACCAAGCAGAGTATTTACATTTAACAGCATTATATGTTTACGATATGTAGACATGTACAGTAATTAAAATTAGTCTGTTATAGAAAAAAACCCAAACACTTTACCTAGCATTAATTTTGTACATGAACTGCTGTTTATAATTCTATAAAAATTCTAAAATCTGAGATTTATATAAACTTGTGTGTATAATGGATAGAAAGATTTTTTTACATCCTGTATACACATGATCAACAGTTACTTGATGCTGAAATCTGGTGGTTAGCTTTTAATACACAAATTCAAAATATTTTTTTCAAAATGAAAATTTTCATTTTGCTGTAAAGTTTCACTTGAATTTTGTTTCCCCTCTTACGTATTTTCTTTTGAGTGAAAAAAAGTAAAAAAGTGAAAGTGGAAGACTTTTTTTCATTGTTCCAACAGAAAGAGATAAGAAAGTAGCTCTCTCCTGCTTTCACTTTCTCTTACTTACTACATATACATACTGTTTGAATGAAACAAAAAGCTAGAATTCAAATCTGAAATATTATTAAATGATTTTCAGCCATATTTTTCTTAGTATTTTTTAAACTGTAGTGAATTACTTGCCTAATCATTCATAACTGTGTGTGCTTAAAAATCTAGAGAATCAAACTAAAAGTTTTATGATGATGCTTTGCTTATCCTGGAAATGTTTTGCTGTTTCACTGGACTTTGCAAAAGCAGAAGCTGTACAGTGTGAGTCAGCATCTTCACTCACTACAAATGTGAAGCATTGCAGTTACATAAAATAGGATATTAACATTCCCAAACTGCTTTCCTTTCCATCATTAACACACTCATCTCAGGATAGGACCTGGTTCAAAACTGATTTAATAAACTCCTGATCAGCATAACTGGCTTTTGTGTACAAATAATACTTTATGGAGTGGGAGGCAATTGATGGGATGATACTAAATTTAAAATAGGGGTGTGGAATTTACTGCCGTTGATGGACTTTACAATGGAGGAAAGACAAAGAGGCTTGATGGAGCTTCAAGAAACAGAGAGACTGCGTGCACGGAATCCTACCAAGGAAGTGCTGAAACCCTAAATCCAGCCCTCTGATTCACTGCAATAATCAGACATCTGAGCAGACAACCCACATTTATTACATTTACTCTGACCTACTGAACATATTACATGAGAAATCACCTGCCAAAAATTATACTTTGTAGACTCTTTGTTTACATAAACTTTAACTAAATCATAAAAAACTAGTCAAATCTTCAAAAAGTTCTGTACATACATAGGGGTAAGATCATGTCAGACCAACCTGATTGCCTTTTATGATCAGGTCACAAAAGCATTGGATGCAGGTGTCTTTCTGGACTTTAGCAAGGCCTTTGACACCATCTCCCACCCCATCCTCATTAAAAAACTAGGCAATTGTGGCATTGATGCCTGCACAGTCAGATGGATTGCAGATTGGCTGAAGGGTCGTACTCAGAGGGTGGTGGTGGATGAGTCATATTTGACCTGGGGGGAAGTGGGCAGCAGAGTCCCCCAGGGCTCGGTCCTTGGGCCCACGCTGTTCAATTTCTTTATCAGCGATTTGGACGATGGGGTGAAAAGCAACCTGTTTAAATTTGCTAATGATACCAAAGTTTGGGGTGAGGTGAGCACGCTAGTAGGGAGGGAAAGACTGCAGCAAAGCCTGGATAGGTTACAGGGGT
>NW_017729022.1:27384323-27390363 GCF_001723915.1 Gavialis gangeticus | reverse complement strand
CCTAGCGCCCCCTGGCATAACAAGGAATAACGGCCATAAGTTGTTGGAGAGTAGGTTTAGATTAGACATCCGTAAGAACTACTTCACAGTTAAGGCGGCTAGGATCTGGAACCAACTTCCAAGGGAAGTGGTGCTGGCTCCTACCCTGGGGGTCTTTAAGAGGAGGCTTGATGCCTACCTGGCTGGAGTCATTTGAGCCCAGTTTTTCTCCTGCCCAGGCAGGGGGTCAGACTTGAAGATCTACAAGGTCTCTTCCGACCCTACTTCTATGATTCTATGATTATGGGTATTGCTTTTTAAAAAATGTATAAAAAAAATGTTACACTCCTAGCTTTGGATATGTTAGATTGTGCAAGCAACTTTGATTTAATAAAATCTAGAAAGGAATTGCAGCAAATAACCCTCATAAAATATATAAAAAATATAAAAATCCTTCTAAATAATACATTCAATTCACACTACAGTTCATAGTGTTTTTGCATGTTTAATGAAAATAAAAATTTCCATAAGTGTCAAGCAGCACTGAAGAATAAAATACAAACATTTTCACATAGCCAATAACCTCTTTAGTTATAAATATACATATGCTACATGTATAGAGGAATGGTAATAATACTACAGCTGGATATCCAGGACAACTACTGCACATACATCCTTTTTTAAGCCATTATATAGTTATTCTATATCGTACTCAATATATCACCTTGGGGATATTAATTTGAATGGGAGTGCATTAGCATAGGAGGGCTGTCTTGAAGTGCAGTGCTACCAGAATGGTTTTTCATGTATATGGTTAGTAATGTGCTGAAATACACTTAATTATTTAGAGGTGATACTGATAGTTGTAAAAGTATAAAACAGAGTGAACATACAATCAATACATTATCCTTTGGATGCAAGTTCTGACAACGTTACTTCAACTAAGCTGAATTCTGTATTTAAAGATAATTACCTGTTACTTAGGCTGGTAGGTTCTGAGATCCTTTAACTAGGCTTCTCAGGAAAGGAGGGATGAACATGTCTGCATTTGCAAAAGTTCAGGGAATTGATTCAGAAGATACAGGCATAATTTAACAAATTATACTGCCACACCAACCTTTTTAAAAAGTATTAAAATTGCATTAGAAAATACTTAGAAATAATCAGGAAGTCCCCAAGTTGCTTTTCAGCTGCAATTAGTTGGGTTAGATAGGCCATGACCTATGACAAGACTTAACAATAAAGGAAGAGAGAACAAGAGATACTCTGAAAAATTTCCATAGGACTCGGCTCCCTGGTTAGATCCTATCATGTGATCTAGAATCACTTTGGGTTTGATTCAAAGCCCACTGAGTTCAACAAGCATTGGATCAGGCCCTTGTATTTTATGTCCCCTAGATTCTCATATATTCATAACAAGCTAGACTTACCCTGGTAGGGAAATTCACTAAGGAGCATGGGAGAGTCGTGCTGCCTTAGTCAGGGGGGCGCACGCTCCCCCAGCAACCAGTCAGTGACGGGGGGGTCCCCCCATGGTCAATCTCACTGATGGGGGGTCCTCTGCAGCCGATCATGAGATGGCCAATCACTGCAGGCACTTCCAGAAGTCACGGCAGCCACTTCTGGGAGCACCATCGCGTTCTACTCCCTGGCTGATGCTTGCAATGGGGACACTGGTGCTCCTACCTGCCCCCCCTGCTTGTCGCCTAAGTGGCGAGTGCGGCTGGTCAGGGGATCCACTGGCACTCTCAGGGGGTGTGCATGCACCCCTGTGCACCCCCTACATGCTGCCACTGCTAAGGAGACTGACGGCATCATTTTAGTTTCTTCAAGTAACTGGATAGGATTTCTAATGACAAAAAATGCAACAAGAATGCACATAAGTAATGTGTTTTATCACTGACTTCAGTGGGAACAGGATCAAGTCTTAAATATATGCATCCCCAGCCATGCCTACTTCTTGTTCAACACTGCATGCTTCTCAGGCTGTGCTAGCCTTCAGTGAGTTGCCCTGTCAAAAGGGAAATTGCAGCTATGTTTCTCTTATGTTTTTCTCTCATGCCAAACTTTCTTTTATCAAAAATTCTTCATCCTGGTTCACACCAGGGGAAACTGGGTTAAATTTAGTCTAAAAATGTTGTCTAATTTGATACCAGTAAATAGTAGAATTTTAATTAGAAATAACAATTGCCAAAGTCCCCTGGTTTTGTCCTACAGTCAAGTCATAGGCAATACTTCCTTGCTCACAGATGCTGAGCTCTGTCCAGCGCACCTCAAAGCCATGATTACAGCTACTACTCTGAGATGAACATGCAATTATTTCAAGACATACTTTTCCATCAGAAACAGAAAAAGATAACCTACTTCCTAAGGAGTGGAGTCACATAATCCCATCAAACCAATTCAGACACTGCTACCAACTGCTGAGTCATTAGGAACTTTCTCATTATTTAGCAGATGGGTCATTTGTCTGGCCTTACAAAGCCAGTTCATCATTGCTGTGGTCAGTTGAAGTCGTTATACAGCAAGTGGACCCCATGTACTGAGAACAGATCACTGCAGTGTTGTCTTTAAGGTATAGCAGGCTTGCTTTTTGGAGCTTGGGTTGAGTCCCAGGCTTGAAATCTTGCTGTTTTGATTGGTGGAGCCCATCCACCAATCAGGAGGCATTAAGAGGATTTCAGTCATGCCCCTTTCCTGAGGGGAGGGGGAGAGGAGTTCCCCCTCACCGTGGACCTGATTGAAGACTGCAACACTCAGGTCCGGAAGACTTCAGGGGCAGAGCCCTGGAGAGTATAAAAGGAGCTGCGTGCCCAGCATGAGGGGAACACCTCCGGGACAGAGAAGAGAGAAGAGCAGGGCTTAGAAGAGCTGAGGTATGCTGGTCAGCAGGGCAAAGCAGTAGCCCAGAAGTGCCCCTGAAATCTTCCATCAGCACGGAACGGCGGATGGCTCCAGTGGCTGGGCTCTCGGTGTGCAGCACAGTGCCTGGCATGCAGACCCTGGGAGCTCCGTGAGGCGGCTCGGGTCTGCAACCTCTGGCGTGCAGCCAGAGACACGGTGCACAGGCCGATGCATGGAGCAGGATCTTTGGAGCGCTCAGGCAGCTCAGGTCCTCAACCCCCGGAACGAGGCTGGGAGCTCAGTGCAGGAGGCACAGCATGGAGAGTCCAGGAGCAGATTGAGCCTGGTGCTGCACAAGGCAGCCCAGGCCTCTGACCCATAGCAAAAGGTTGAGTCCAGGGAGCCAGACAGTGCTTGGGCTACTGAGCCAGTAGACAGGGCTGAGCCAGAGGCCCCAGAAGCCATGCATAGCAGAGCCCTGTACCAGGGGACAGTGACCCCCGCCCCCCAAAGCCCACTGCAGGTGAGAGAGCAGCTTGGCACAGAGGACGAGGGCCACCCTCCAGGCCTGGGAGCCGAATTGCAGGGAAAAGAGGATTCCCACAGGGGAGGGGAGTCTCCCCTCCCTTTGGTTAGTTAAGGGCTCCTGAAAGTGGAGGTCCCACTGGGAGGGCCCCCTTAAAGTTACCAGCTTCCTTGTAGGGCTTGGGAAAAGCCCAAGGACATTGGGGTTTCCCCTTGGGATTAAGTTTATCTTTGGTGTTCTTGTGCCATAAGTGGTGTGATGTTGTACCTTATATTTTGTGAACTCTCATGTTTGTAAATTAGTAGATGAGTAGAGTCCTAGGGCTCTGCTGGGACCCCCTGTTGCTATTATTTCACCTGTTGTTCACTTGTATTTATTTGTGGCTTATTTATTGTTCACCCATACTTATCTATAGTTTATCTGTTGGCTATCTATGTTTATTTTGGGGTTTATCTGTTTCAGATCAGATACTTACCTGTGACTTACCTGGAGCACTGCTATAAGGTTTTATGTCATTTACCCAGAGGGTATTGTTTATGTTACTGGTTTAGATATCTTATAAATATATATATATATATTGTACATATCTTTATATCCACGTTCCTTTCCCTTGTTAATGTAAATAAATTTGTATATAGTGAAGTCCCCTGACTGTCCTGGCCTGGTCCTATAGGGACAGAGGGAAACTGAGTGGTCTAGAGTTCCCCCCACAGCACAGCTGCCAGCTAATAATCCCCTTTAATTGGAGAGGGGAGTATATACCCAAGTTACCTGGGAAACAAGGGCTAAGTACAGACTGTCAAAAAGCTTGAGGTTGAATTGGTTTAGTCTTTGCAGGTTAATCTAAAATGCTTAGATTAAACTGATAAGCAAGTGAACAGACATTCACTTTTGATTCTGGAAATGCAGCTACATGTCTGCAGTGGCCCAGGCCAGAAGCCACGGGGTGCTAGAGCATGTCTCCCCACTTCAGTGGAGCAGACAGCTTTGGGTCAAGGCTAGCCCACCCACCCTGAAAGGGAGGATTTGCGGGGGAGGTACACAGCATCCTGGGATGCTGGGCAACCTTGAGTTAACTTGAATTGTGAAGGGATCAATAAACTGATTTAACCTAAATCAGTTAAATCTGATACTACATCCATCCTTCCATTTAGAAAGTGGTTTATGTGCACTGAACTTCTGTTGTGTTACAGATTTGAACCAGTATCCAATCACTTTCTACAAGTTTATGTGTAATTTCTGTCCCCAACCTAAATGTCAGGATAAAATCTATGCCTGAAGAAGGGTGTTTGTGCCCAAAAGGTTGCAAAGAACAATTTTCCCAACTATTCAGTTGGTCACATTTACCCAGAGAATCTTGTCTGCCTATGTCTTTAGACTAACATGGCTACAACCAGCAACCCTAAAGGATAAAACATCATGTACTTTTCTTTCTTTTTAAAGTATATTTGTCTAATCTTCCCTGGATACATTCTGAAATGAGGTATGAAATAAGCAGAGCTCCAAGTTTTCCATTTGCCACAGAAAAACTTGATAAAACCCAGAATTTCTCATTTTAAGAAGGAAAAACCCAGATTTTCTCATTTTGATGAGAAAAACCCGGATTTTCTCATTTTTATGGGAAAAACCCAGATTTTCTCCTTTAAAGGAGAAAAATGTGGGAAATGGTGGGTTTCCCCTTGTAGCCTGGCAGAATTCCAACCTGCAAGGGGCTGCAGGGAGTGGGAGGAAGGCAGTCAGGCTGGGGGTGCCATGTGCATATATGTGAGAGTACACATACACATGGTCACCAGGCAGCCTGGAAAGTAGCTCCCTGCATGTAAATCGTGTGTGTGTGTGTGTGTGTGTGTGTGTGTGTAATTTAGGCCCCCATAGGGAAGGAGGGAGGGAGTTGAGCAGGGCTGGGGTTGGGGCTGCTGCCCAGCCTGGGTGGTGTGTGGGGCTTGGGGCTGAGGGCTGGAATGTGTAGCCATAGAGCCCAGGTGGGGAGCAGGATGGAGCTGCAGGAGGCTCATCCAGGGTGCAGAGGGGCTGATTCCCCAATGCTGTGTGCACTCCCTCAGGATTCATGGGGGGCACGGCCTCCCAGATTTGTGCATAAGGTGGGGGTGCCCTCCACTCTGCTGCCCTGCCCCTGGGGTCTCTGCAGCCCAGTGGACAGGACCCAGCATGGCATGGCAGAGCAGGATAAGGTGGGGAAGCTTGATGCTGCCACTGTGAGGCCCATACTGGCATGGTGAAGCACCCCCTGCCTGCCCAGCAGCAGTGGGGGTGGCAGCACAGAGTTGTGCCCCTCTCTGCTTCTGGCTGGGCAGGGGGCACCTTGCAGTGGCAGCACAGAGCTCCCAGCAGTGGCAACGAGCTTCTCTACCCGGGCCTGCTTTGCCCTGCCATGCTGGGTCTTCCTTACTGGGTTGCAGAGGCCCCAGGGAGAGGCAGCAGGTAGGGTGCCCTGAGCCCATGGTGGACAGCCCATACCTACCCCAACCCATGGGCTCCACTCCAGCCATACTGCCCGTGGGGGATGGGGAGCCAGGCTTCACACTGCAATCCACTGCAGCAGCTGCCACCTGCTGCAGATGACAGCTGGAGCTCGGGCACTGCTGCACAAGGTTTCAGACTTGGGTCTCTGGCCCTGTAGACCTGACAGATGCGGCCCCCACTCTGGCAGGGCTGCAGGGGGGGGGGGGC
>NW_017729022.1:27366102-27383969 GCF_001723915.1 Gavialis gangeticus | reverse complement strand
GGGGGGCTGTGGTTGGGGAGTGAGGGTCACTGGCAAGGGTGTGGGGGCTGAGGGTGGGGAATAAAGAGCACCAGCAGAGCTGGGGGGCTGTGGGTCGGGGGCTGTTGGTCAGGAGTGAGGGGCAATGGCATGGTCAGGGCAGTAGCATATCAGGACTGCTCAGTGCCACAAAGCAGTGGGGGGTGGGGGTGGGGAGAGAGGCCAGGACAGCTGCAGCTGGACCCATGTCCTGATGAGTGAAGTGGGCAGGGGGAGCTCTGATTTTCCATGTTAAAAAAACCCAAAATCAAACACCAAAATTTATAGATATTTAGAATTTATTTTATTATAGGCATTGAAGAACTGTTGGCTTCCAAATTTGCTTTAAAATTGTAAATATATCAATAAAACATTGTGTTCAACAGATACCTATATATATGGTGGCATTCCATTTCAGTCACAGAAAAACATGGATTTGGGAGATTTTAATCAGAGATTTTTAAACAGAGAAAACCAAGATCCCTGGACATAAGCAATTCAGTAACTGTAACAAAATGTTTATTCTGATACTCTAAACTACTTTGTAATTCCTCAGATGCTTCTATGTAGTTTATATCTTAGTGTAATAATCCTCTCTCATTCTATTAATTTCATAATACATAGGTATTTCACAATTTAATCCCAGTATGTCACCAAAACACAGCTTCTCAGAAATCTACTAATTATCTTTTCAAGATTATCATATCGCTATAATAGGTGAATTACTATCTTAATAGATCTAGCTTATCTAATACTATATCCCACTTTTTAAAGGGGCTAATAAACTTGATTCTATGTAGACCTGCATTTATTGCACAATTATATATATCCACTGATATGTCAATTAGTTTTATACTATTGGGGAATAAATTATTCAATTAATGGGCCTGAATTTTCTGTGCAGAAAAGTAAACTGCACAGACCAACCTGATGGGCTTCTAAGACCAGGTCACAAATCTTTGGACACAGGTGTGGCGGTGGACATAGTCTTTCTGGACTTTAGGAAGGCCTTCGACACTTCTCTCACCCCATTCTCATTAAAATATTAGGTGACTGTGGTGTCGATGCCTACACAGTCAGATGGCTCGCAAATTGGCTGGCGGCCACACCCACAGAGTGGTGGTGGATAGGTCATTTTCAGCCTGGAGGGATGTGGGCAGTGGGGTTCCCCAGGGCTCAGTCCTTGGGCCTGTACTGTTCAACATCTTCATCAGTGATTTGGACAAGTGGGTGAAAAGCACCTTGTTTAAATTCACGGATGACACTATGATGTGGGGAGAAGTGGGCACACTAGAAGAGAGGGACAGGCTACAGTTAGATCTGGACAGGTTACAGGGGTGGGCAGATGAGAACAGGATGGGTTTCAATACTGACAAGTGCAAGGTGATGCATCTGGGGAGGAAGAACCAGCAGCATACCTACAAGCCGGGGAACTCCCTTCTCGTCAGTGCAGAAGCAGAAAAGGATCTTGGAGTCATCATTGATTCCAAGATGAACATGGACCATCAATGTGAGGATGCATTCAGGAAGGCTAACTGCACCTCGTCATGCAGCCACAGATGCATCATGAGCAGTTCCAAGGAGGTGATCCTCCCCCTCTATGCGACACTGGTCAGGCTGCAGTTGGAGTACTGTGTCCAGTTCTGGGTGCCGAAACTGAACTGCTATTTCCCACTGTATCTGATCCAAACTGGAACTTTGCCATTTGTGGATTATTTGTAAGATCAAGCAATTTGTCATTCTGGGTACAGCCAGAAGCTAAGAGAATGGGACCAAATGATATGCCCCACTAAATGGAAAGGAATTCATACCTAGTTCACATTCACCATGAAAGAAAAGTTTCCAGGCAGATTCCTCAGGTATAACAGGTGCCAAATGATATAGTTTTAACATTGCATTCCCCAAAGTATTGACCAATACCACGTTTATGTGTCAACCGATAGCTTATCTGAACCTATAAACTGTACCATGACAGAGCAGCATCCCAACAGACTTGAATGGACACTATCACAGCATAAGTAGGGACCCCTGGACTTGTACTGTAAGAGCATGGCATAGCAGCTCCTTTAACCTTGCAGTTCCCCCTATTCTCCCCCTGACACTGATCAGTGGAAGAGTCCCGTCAGCCCCATTGCTCGACACTCATTTCTGATGACTGGGAGGCGAAAATCATGACATATTTAAAACCGTGGTTTTTGCCTCCCCACCAATCAGGGGTGAGTGGCGAGTGGTGGGCCCCTCTGCCAATTGGAGCGGGGGGTGAACTACAAGGTTAAAGGAGCTGCCATACCAGCAGCTTCCCGCCCAGTGTCTGTCTCCATCGCCGTTCAGTCAGATATCTTGGACAGTTCCCAGGGGTTCTTTCCTACCATGTCTTGTTGGAATAAATTTGTTATTAGGAGGATGATCTTAAATCCTGCCTTTCCTGGGTCCCTTCTTCAATCTTTCTGTCTGGCCTTCTGCCTTGGGGCTCCGCCTCCCCTATATCCCACTTTAGGCCAACCAGATGTTAATTCCAGATTGTGACTAGTACTCGTGACAGCACATATTTTCTTGTTCCCTTTTTAAGTCAGTAAAGTCCGGTTTGGACGGCATATCATCTGGCTTTAGGCCATACATCAACTGGCCTGCACTTTTACCAGCCCCGAATTACCTTGCTCCCTGGTGTGCTTCCGTCTCCCTCTGGTTTGGGTCCACAGCTGCCCACATATCCTTTTCTCCCTTTTTTCTCAGGTTGGATGTCATCCTATTCCTAGCTGGCCATATCTGGGATCCAGTGTTCCGTCTCTGGTAAGTAGTTAGACCCTCCTGGGCTTAACATATCCCTGTCTGGCCCCTTCCTGGGGCTGCCAACACATGCCCTCTGAGGGGCTGCAAACAGCCCTGGGCCTCTCTGGGCCCTCCAGAGGGCTCTGATCTGGTCCTCCCTGATCCTCCACCAGGAAGGTTTTTATATCCCTTCCAGTGGGCTGGCCGGCAAATCGGTGTTGGCATGCCACCATAAAGCGGGTCCATGCCAGTGCTGGCTCTTCCCTGGCCTGTGGCGGGTTTTTTTTTTCTTCTTTCTGTAGTGCAGAGTTTTTTACCTCCACAGCCCTGCTCCAGCTGCACTTCTGGTCCCTGGCAGCGTCCTGCCGGCTCTGTGCCTCTCCTCCCTCAGGTAAGTTTCTTTCCATGGTGGTGTCCCCAGCACACTGATCTCCTATGCAGGGCTTTAAACTAGGTTCATCGGGGATGGGGATGTAAAAGACAGAGAGAACCTAAGAACAACAGATCACAAGCCAGGAACTGCAACAGTCCACATAAGTACTAAGCAGCCTGATAGGCATTGAGATAGGGGGTACCAAGAGCACCTATCGGGAGACTTAAGTGTCTCTGTACTAATGCTAGGAGCATGTGGAACAAGAATGAGGAACTCACACTCCCGCTTGCAAACAAACAAAGACTTCGACCTGGTTGGATTAACTGAAACCTGGTGGGACTCTATTGAGCAGTAGGCAATGAGGGCTACAGGCTGTACAGATGAGATAGAGTGGGGAAAAAGGAGAGAGTGGGTGTTGCTCTCTATGTTAAGGAGCAATACACGTCTTCCATAATCAAGATGGGATCACAGAAGAGGGGCAAATTGAGGTACTGTGGGTCAGAATGCAAGGGGTTTGGGATGAAAGGGATTTGGTAGTGGGGGTCTATTATAGACCACCACACCAGGAGGATGAGCTAGACCTGGAATTCTCAAGGCAGCTCTCAGAGGCAGTCCACTCAAGGGACATGGTTGTCATGGGTGACCTAAACTACCCTGACAACTGCTGGGAGGAGCAATCAGCTAGATCTGATGGTTCACGTAGTTCTTAGCCCACGTACAGGACCTTCACCTAACGCAGGAAGTATACAGTCCCACTAAGGGAAATGCCTTACTGGACTTGATGTTTGCTACAGGGGATGACCTGGTGGGAGATCTGCAGATACAGGGTAACTTAGCAGACAGTGACCACCAATTGTTGGAATTCACTATCCAGCAAAAAATGGGAAAGATAACCAGTAGGACAGCAGTGATAGACTTCAGAAAGGCTAACTTCAATGAGCTCAGGAGATTAGTAAGAGAGGCACTGAAGGACAAGGGCATTGGTGGGATGGGAATCCAGGAAGGGTGGTTGTTCCTCAAGGGAACAATCCTTTGGGCACAGAAGGGAACAATCCCATTGCACATAAAGCAGGGCAGCAGGGCCAAGAAACAGGGAAATCCAGGAAAATCCAAGCCTGGGGCAAAAAAAGAGGCATACAGATTGTGGAAGAAGGAGGTAGCCACCAAGGAGGAGTATACCTACTTGGCTCGCAGTTGCAGAGAGTCAGTTAGAAAGGCCAAAGCAGCAATGGATCTCAGACTGGCATAAAAATTAAAGACAACAAGTCTTTCTTCAGGTATATAGGGAGCAAAAAGAAGGTACATGGGACCCCTACAGGACAAACTAGGGCTATTGGTGACAGATAGGAGCAACAAAGCTGAGCTCTTCAATGAGTTTTTCACATCTGTATTCCTGAACACAGATAAAGACATATCTCCCCATTGGAATACAGACAGGCACAAGAGGGGCACCAGCCCACCAACAGTTAGCGCCGACTTAGTGAAGGGGCACGTGAAGGGACTGGACGTATTTAAGTCAGCAGGCCCAGATGATTTTCATCCAAGGGTGCTGAGGGAATTAGCCAGTGTCATAGCAGAACCACTGGCAAAACTGATTGAGCACTCGTGGCACTCAGGACAGGTCCCAAAGGACTGGAAAAGGGCCAATATGGTCCCTATTTTCAAGAAAGGGAGGAAGGAGGATCTGGGTAACTATAAGCCGGTTAATCTCACCTCTATCCTTGGAAAAACCTTTAAAAAAATTATTAGGGATCACATTTGTGAGTCTAGTAGGAAAAGTAATGCTGAAGGGCAACCAGCGTGGATTCATAGCAGGTAGATCCTTCCTGACTAACCTTGCTTCTTTTTATGACCAGGTCACAAAATGCTTAGATGCAGGAGTTGAGGTAGATGTAATTTACTTGGATTTTAAAAAGGTCCCTATGCATTGGTTTATAAAAGGTTCCCAGTGGAATACCTGGGATAGATCCCAGTCAGATGTTAGCTTTTATTCAAGCCATTTTATTAACAATAAACATTAACATATACTGTCAGAAAATGAAGAGTGCAAGTCTGTTCTGTCTTTTACTTTTCCTGCCTTAAAATAATCCATAAGTAATTGAAAGGCAACAACACTATTACTTTTTAGAAAACTGAGGATGGGAATATTGTTCAGAGAGATGGCATGACACTGCCAAATCAAATCTGCATTTCATTTTTAAGCAAACTGGATTTTCATACTTTGACAATTTGCCATTTTGAAGCTAGAGACAGTTATTCACAGTCCACAGTAGATGATATTCATGCTGGTTATCCAAGCACTAGCCAATGTAATGTGGCATGCTAGCCCTAAGTGGATTCAGTGTAATTTAAAAAGTCATGGACCTGATTTAAAAAAATAGAATAGAATTTTAAATGGAATTTAGTTGTAATGAAAGGTGCTAAAATGGACAGGTCTGGATGGCTGAAGCACTCTCTCATGACACACACACTGTGAGCAGTAAAAGTTTCCCAGCCCTGGTGACATGGTCACAACCCTCTTCTGTTGGGACCAGCTCTTGAGAGGGGAAGATACATGAGTTCACTATTCATACATTGTGTGCTCAGCCTTGAATGAAAGGTCCATCAGAATCCTTCCTGGATTAAACAGAACAGCTCGCAGGCAGGCAGGAGTCACAGGTATAACAGGGCAGCTCTGTGCCCTGGGCAGTGGCTCTTAATGGGGCAGTGCTGGCTACCACATTGTCAGCGACAGCAAGTCCAGCTGCAAGCTTCAGGGGCAGCTATTTTTGTGCCTTCCTCCAAAGGCAGCATCTGGTGCTACTCCCCCAGTAGCACCAGTAGCTCCCTCTCATTTATGCTACTGGCTGGAAATAGGTGTTGGTGGATAAGCTTTGAGACAGGAACTTTGGGAAAAGCCAAAAAAAGCAGAAGAGTTCAGTTAACTTTTTATTATCTTGCTGTAAATATCTTTACCTGTAGTCTAAGCCCAAGAGGAGAACGGGATTTTGACTATACTCAGTGTGCAGTTCTTCTGGAGCATGCTGGGAAAGCACTTGCTTCCACAGCCCTTCACCTCCCTGATGGAACTCCCAAGAAAGGTGCCAATCAGTGCCCATTGTGCTGGTAGGTTTAGTTTACTGTGGACAATGATCCACTTAAATGGACTAATACTATCAATTTGTTTCACCTATGGAAGACTATCTAATCCCAGTCAGAGGGCAACAGATTTCCATCACTGCTGATTTGGGTTAAATTCAAAGAGCTGACTTGAGCACGGAAGCTTATTTTTCCATTACCAGTCCACTGAACCGGGTGATGTATGGATAATGTGTCAACTGAAAATCAAGGGCAGTTTACTTTTGCAGCAGCATTGCAAAAGCAAAACAAATACAGGTTCTGGTACTGTTTGTATTATCTAACAGTGACATTGTATCGAGTGAACATGGGATGTTGGCCATTAGAGGTAACTCACACACCTGCTGTACGTTTGATTGAACATAAGCCTCCATTAAAAATGTGACATTTATTTATATAACTCCTAGTTCCCTTTCGAATTTCAAAATGTAATAATGTGACCCTGCAAGTGTGCATTCATTTGTCTTCATGAAGTCTTACCTTGGTGTAGAGATTTCCTTGGGTCGAAAAGCGGCCAGTGCAAGAGGAGTGGTATAACTGTCTCCATATAGGCTGGTACATTCTGGCCAAGAGTAGCATAATAAGCATGGGCACTAGACTAAGGTGCTGACTTAGAAGGGATGCCTGAACAGTGGCCCTACAAGGAACCCATGGTGTGGACTGTGAGCAACAGCCAAGGCAGCCAGACCACGCCCCAGCCACAGCAGCCGGGGACTCTGAATCTCCATGGCAGGTAAGACCGCTGCTGTTCCCTTCTCCCACACCTGCCTGGGCACACCCACTACCCTACCCATGCCCTCCAGTTATGCCTCTGCTGTCCAACAGCAGCCCAAGGGTAGGACTCTCTTCCTTCACTTTATTCCTGCTATGTATCTACAAAAGCCATTACCAAACACTACAGTTCTTGCTCAAACATGCATGTTGCACTCAAATCGATAAACTTTTGTCCATTTCAGGCTTTCTCTCCTCGTCTCCTGTCATGGAGGAATCTGCTTTCCTGCAGGTTTCTGGGGAGCCAATGCTGGCACCCACTTTTTGTGAAGCACAGGAACAGTCAGAGAAAATGCACAGTTTCACTGCCATGCCCATGTCTTAGGCAAACAGAATTTAACCTGCATATGGTAGACAATTTATAAGAGTTGTCTAAAAAAGGCCATCTTTTTGCTTACTAATTTGATATAGTCTCACCTTAAAGAGCAACTGTAGGTCCCATTTGTGTTACTGAGAATTGCAGAATATTCTGGAGTCTCCAAGTATGAGACTACTGGACTGCTACTCCTAAAACTGATGAGAGAGAAAGAAAAGAAAACAACACAGTGGATTTTTTTGTAAGAGTGGCAGATTTATTTACACTGAAAGACATTAAATTCTGGTTCATCACAACTATAATCACAAGGGAAAAGGGTACTTTTGATATAAAAAACCACAGCAGAGTGGCCCAATGCAAAATTAATATTAAAAATGTTATTTTTTTTATGTCTTGCCAGCATTGCCATTTCCTTGTATTTTGCTGTTTTTCACACTTACTGTTGATTGATAATAGATATGCATGGGAATATTTTCAAAATAACTAGACACCCAAGACCTGTGGGAAATAAGCACAATTAAATATTTCATTTCAGTTTACATATTTCCCTTTTTTTTAAATCCAGAAAACAAATAAAACTTTTCTTTTAGTGCAGCTTGTAAAAGATTACCAAATGTGTAAGGTCATGATAAGCATAAGGTAACTAACACTTTTTAAAATAAAAAATGTGGAAGGAAAATTTTATCAACATTTCAATCAAAACAAAAGGAAACATTAGCAATTTCCTTTCATATTTTTGTCTAGGTTTGGGTTAATGATTGCAGTCTACAGATATATGGTGAACAAACTGTTACAAAGCTAAAAAGTTCTAGTGGAGGTTCTGTATACCTGGATTTTTGTGGGGGGGTTTTGGGCGGGGAGTTTCTTTGATTCAGTGGATGCTGTTTTTATCAATTTTATTTAGTGTAAAGACTTCTGTATTTTTCCCCTTTATCAGTTTTTGGAATCTTAACCATTTTTCATGACATTTTCATTTATTTTCTTTATGGGACTAATATCTCTTTTTCATTGCTTAATAGTCTTTTATTTGAAAAGCTCTACCCTTAAGGGATACCTGACCCGCTGAGAGAGTGCCATTAAATTGTATCAGTTTAGCTTATTTTAAAAGTGTTAGATGAACAGAAAATTATTTATATTTAAATAGGGGTTCTGAGGAATACAGCACATCAGGAAGTAAATGCAGAAAATGTATGAGAAATAATTAGTAAAGCAATTCACTAAAATGAGTTTACCTACAGGGCTGAAAACCTGAAACTGGATTATTTAGAGATCTTGTAATAATACTTCACTTCAGGTCACCAATTTTATTCCAGTCTAGAGTAGTAATGGCAAAATATATAATTACCTGTTTGTCAAACTATGTAAATTGAATTTGACACTTCTTCCTGCCTCCTAGTGAGGAGGAGACTATGTGATAGGATGAGCCAGAGAGGGCCACTGTGATGCCCTCTAGTGGCTCCTTCAATCCTGCCCAGCTCATGATCCTGCCTCCCAGGGTCTCACTATGCTTCCTTGTCTGCCATGCCTTGATGTCAGAAGTAAAGAAGGGAGGCTGCCCTTGGAGGCTGATGAGCCTATGGTGCTCTTTCTCTCTTTCTAATACTCACTCCCGTAGTCCCTACTGGTCTTAAGGCATACATTTGTGGCCTCCTTCCACCCTTACAGCCATGCCCATGCCTCACAGGTGTTACTTGGTTTCCATTTATTCCTTTGTATAGGGTTCAGTTTTCCTAGCCTTAGCCTACAGGTTACTCTGGCTGTAACTGGCCTGGTCTTTTCATCCCAGCTTCTTGATGGCCCCTGGTCACCCCTGTTGCCCCCTCTAAGCTCAAGCTCTGTCCCTCTTGACCTCAGGCTGCCTCTGTTGCCCCCTCTGGACTCAAGATCTGGCTTCTTGGCCTCAGGCTTGCCTGTGCCTGGCAACCCTGCCCCTGGCAGGGCTCAGCAGCATGTCTCTCAGGCAGCCCTGTGGCCTCCTTTCCACCCCTTCCAGCCACATCCAGTCCCCTAGTTTACTAGAACACAAATCCAAGCCACCACTTCAAATTCAAGCTTAAATCACAACATAAATGCAAACCATGGTTTCCCAACTAAAAAACTTGCCTAGGTCTGGTTTGTTACCTCACTACAGGCCCTCAGCTCCCCTTTTCTCTCCAGACAACTCCAGGGAGCAGCTCAGGTGCTTACCAGCCTGTTTGCTGCAGGCATCTCCCACAGGAGCTCCTTCCCCTGCAGCCCGCAGGGCCTGACTGCTCCCTTGGGCTCAGGGCCTGGGTTTTTATACCTGGAAGCCACACCCCCTTTCTGCCACTGCCTTCCCCAGCTCTGCACAGGGATATTTCCCTGTTAATTAAAGGCCAGCTTGCCCTCCTGTGGCGGTGGCCCCATGCAGCCGGCTTAGCCAGCTGTATCCTCTTAAAGGAACAGGAGCCCCTTGGCTCACTGTTATAGTTCCCTCTCCTTCCCTTGTAACTAGTAACAGATGCTGCACAGCATTAGGTTGCTAGGTCTGTGTTGTATCGGGGTTGATGGTATCCTATGTAGAATTTAGATTACGGTTTGTATGGGATGGTTTGGATAGGGACGATCCTGCCTCAGGCAGGACGTTTGACTACATGAGCACTGGAGGTACCTTCCAGCCCTACTTCCCTACAATTCTATGGTCAGAGTCCGATCTCACAATTTTGATTTTACTGAGGACCTGTAGGGCCTGGTTTTCCCCTTGGTGTTACCATATATAAAGAATAGGTCCGCTGAAGTTAGTGGTAGTGTAGAACTGGTGGATGTCAGATGGGTATTTAGGTTCTGTCCACAGATCATTTTAAGTATGATGATGTGGTTCTAACTACAGTCTCCAGGATGGTCATTTCAGACCCATGCCATGGTATCTCCAAGAACTCCCTAAATCAGGATGTTTTTCCTGAATTTAAAAACTTGGTCCTAAATTGGCAGGCAGCTCTCTTGTGCATCTGCTGGAAAGATGCTGTACAATGCTGTCTGGCACTGCATTCACATGGCACTGCAGCAGGGCTAATTACCCGGCCTGAAGAACCACATTAAAGACGCTAATCCAAATGGAACCAGAAGAGGAGGTCTGCAGAGCATCCAGGGCTCTGTCCTGCATTTTTCTGCCCAAAGCTCAGTTGCTTCAAGTAGAAAGCAGTGCTTAAGTGAGAGCAGACATATTGAAGAGTAACAGGTCTGCAAAATCTCAGCCTGCTGAAGAAAAGTTCATTATTGTGAGGACTGAACTTCATACTACAACACTCTATAAGAAGAGCTTTCTTAGTTAATCTCTTTTAAACAATCCCTTAAATTCTAGGTCCTCTGCTCAGGGAAAATGAGACCCTTGCCATATTACAGAGCATCAGGACAGTCTGAACTGGATGCAGGGACATGGGCATATTTTAAGATAAGAAATTTTGGAAGTCCACATGATGGACAAATGGAACAATAATCCCTCCTTCTTTTTACCCAGCCCTAAAGAGGCTTCTTTGGCAAATCTCCCATAGGATTGTGGCAGCTAGGCAGGCAATTTGTGTACATCGTATGTGACATATTAGGGAAACAATCCATCTTTACCCAGAATAATCTGCCGTTTGTCATTGTGTATATGCACTGAGCAATTAATGCACTCACTTGCTGAAGCGCTGGTTCAGTGTGATGTAACACAGATTCCTCCATCTGTCTTTGTTTTCTTCAGTTTGCAGTTTAGCTTGGTCTTTCTGCTGATCACGCTGTTTCCTCATCCTTCCCTTGATTTCTGATTCCAGGTGAAAAAGCTACATTAGAGGAATACTTGTAATTTAAATGGCAGTTCTCCTGGATAAAGTACATTTATAGTTCACATATTTACAATGCTTATTAAACCTGAGAGGGCTAATTGCTTCTTTCTGTGTCCCAGAATATTGATATATCAGATAAGTAGATCAAGCAGGCAAGCACCAGTCAGAAAAAGTGTCCTTTAGAAATAAAATGAGGGCATAAATAACACCTTCATTTTATGATGTAAGAGAAGGAAGTACATTACAATCTGAGCTATTTGAATCTGAACTTACTTACAGTTATAATATTTACTTAATTGTAACTATACATGAGTTGTGGACCAAATACTTACTCTCAAATATCCCAAAAGGTTTTAGCTCAGAATTTATAACAACTGAATTGCCATTAAGCTATTTCCCAAGATGTGGGAAGCAAAGAGGGGTTTTAAGATGTTACACTTTTAACACCTAATTATGACTAGTTTTGCTGACATGTTAACTGTTAATTTGGGCTATGGGTTCTGTTGCCTCAGTTAGTTTTACTTATTATAAATAGAGCCGTGGCAGTTTTTTTCATCTGTAATTTTCTTAATCCAGAACTAGGCAGGAACACCAACATGATATATACATTTAATTCAGGTTTCCAAATTGCTCATGTAGAAGAACAGAACAAAAACATTTGGGGAAAAAAGACAAAATGCTTTTATTTTGACATTTTTTAATGTGAAACTGCCTATTTTCAATGCAAAATTACTTTCTGCATCAAAGTTCCTTTAGATTTTGTTCTGAAAATGTCTAAAAGCAAATATTAAACGCAAATTTAATTCAATTTCAATTTTTTAAGGATTCTGACTAAAAGCCATGCTCCCAAAAACATGACAAACATACAACCATAATATAAATAAATGTAAGCAAAAATAACAGAAATACAAATATAATAATAAAGTAGAGCCAAACATTATAAAAATGTTATTCCTACTCCTAGAATTAACATAATCAAGTATAAATATAGTATAAATGGTTAAAGTATAAATATAGTGATAGATCAAATAATGAATTTATTAAAAAATTGTACATAGGTCCACAACTGACACAGTAAAATCAAATATAGTGATAAAATGTATAATTCATCTCAACAATAAAGGATGTTTAACTGACAGCTTCAACCTTATAAGCAAAAATTGCAAGATGGTTTACTAAATATGTATCTGTTTGCTGAAAAAGCCAGGTCAATTTATCTGTTTGAAAAGTATATCAATTTCTGCAAGAACGGTGATAAATACTTTCCCTTTGTGTCATTATATAAAGAACATTCTAACACATAGTGGATAGTGTCTTCCAAAGCTCCTAGACAAGCTGGGCATTAAATGCAAAACAAAATGTTTTCTTTCAGGCCAAATAAAATATTTCATTTGACACCCCCCCCCTTTCAAACATTATTTAATATTACCAAAGTATTTTGGGATAAATGTTTTGGTCAACCCAAATATTTTTTTCCTGATCCATTGCAACCACCAGCATTCTGAAGGATCAATTATTTTCATCATTAGTTATAAACCGTCAAACAAGAATTGTTTATGTTTACTAAATATACAACATAAGCAGAAAAATTCAGAATATTTAAACCACAAACAAATCAGTCTTCATTTTAATCAAACTCCTTATTTCCTCTTGTCACATATTTGCAAAGTGAATTTGAATCTGTTGAAATCACGGACTAAGTTCTAGGTGACACTCTTAGGTATTACTTGAATTCTGGGAATTCTTTTCAAGGCAAAGCAAGGCAACTATCCACAGAAGGGGAGAGAGAGAGAGAAAGAGAGGAAAAGCAAAAGTCAGGTTTTGCTTCTGATGCTTGCAGATCATAAGGAATATGACCCAGTTAATCACTTCTGGATCTCAGCTTTACTCTCCTGGCACTAGGAAACCTTTGGCTTTGTTACTATTATTTTTTTCAGGCCAGAGTGTGGGAAGAGTGACTTTTTTGCTAGATTAGATTGGCTCCAGATGGTTAAGCTGGAGTCTTAAGCTAAACTCTTGTCCAGGCTTTCATCATCTTATGTCTTAATTACTACAGCATCCTTTTCTCTGTTTTTCACAAACGCAATCTTGACCCACTGATATGCATCCAGTCTGCTACTATAAAGATCATTTTCCCAGGCTTTGATAGTGCTTTAATCTAGTGCTTTGACCACATCTCCCATTTTGATGCATTCCTGTTTTAGCTTTACAATGTACCCTTCCCCCTGCATGTATCCTTTCCTGCTCAGGATCAAAAGCTTGACCCTTGCCTCAAATTAGCCCATGATGCCAGCCTGTTCGATTTTCAAACCTCTTTGTGCTTTTTCAGATGCTGTCCCTGTAAGCATCAACAAAAGCTACCTCATACCTCCTCAAAACTTTTCTTTTTCATGATGTTTATAATGAACTTGACCGCATTTAGACTTCCAAGGGACTATGAGAGCTGCCTGTCAGGTTGACCAGCTTTTTTTTTCCCCACTGATTCTTGCTCTTCCCTATCTGTGTGTACCCACTTGTCTCATCATATATTTAACTTAAAATCTCTTGGGCCAGGGCATGTCTTTTTGTTCTACATTTATCCATAACCTCACACAAAGGGTCCTGGTCCAGGACTAAGATTCCTAGGTGCCATGATGATACAAATAACTAGTTAATTTGCCTTCCTTTTCACCCACTGTGGACTATTTAAAGTTCAGCACACACAGCGGTGCCTGTAGCAAGATGCTTATTTCTCCACTGTTGTGAATTATTCAGGAACATTCAGAATTCTATATCTTTGGACAGGGAGAAAATGGCAGCCTGGGCAAAATACTGCTTCGGAGTCAGTGGCCATCTCCCCCTGGGTATCACCTCATCCTCATGGAATATTGATAAGAGAACAGTTAAATGAGGCTGTGGTCTGTATGTGGAACAGCACCAAGCTATACAGCATCATGCCAGAAATAGTAAACTCTTTTAGGTTGCAGGGTAAAATGGTTAACAGTGTGAAAAATTAACTAATTTCTGCTATTTCATTTTTTTCTATTTCAATCACTCTTCCCTCTAGGATCCAGTATTTCCATTCCACATTCCCATTTTCCTCCTTTGATGGCATCCAGATTTTAACAAAGGATCACAAAGTATATTTTTGTACAGTACTTATGTCACAAGGTAAATGACTCCAGTCTCTGATGTGGACATGTCTTTTGTGGACAATGACTTCCTTTGAATAATAGATCATCAAAGTGAGGCATACTGATGATCTATTATTTAAATGATAGCATTAGCCAGAGAAGGAGAAGAGACCGTGATCAGATTCTATGTAATCACAGGATAGCAATCAGCATCCAGACATGCTGGTGGCTGCTTTCATGGCACCACATCAAGTATGAGGATGTCAGGTTTGCAACCCTTAATTAGTTCTTAATAAAATGAAAAGGTGTAATTTATACTTCTCTTTTACCTCTGCTAGCAACCCGTATTCTTCTTGTTGCCTTTGCTTTTCTAAGAGCTGCAGGTCTTCCTGTTTTTCTCTTCGTCTAAAAAGGTGTCAGAGAAAAGAAAATACAGCAAGAGTTTAGCTAAGCAAGACCAGTTCTTTTGTTGTAAATCGCAGCACTGCTACTGCACCAAGCTAACAAAGCCAGTCACTTTTTTTCCCAACAAAATATATAGACAAGAGGCCGGATTCTCACCTGGTAAAAATTGATGCATCTCTGCTGTCATTAATAGAGTCACATCAGCCCGGAATCCAGCCTAGAGATACCAACAAATTATTATTATATCTATCCAGAAAAGTATGGTCCATTCAATAATGAAGCAGTACTCTAAAATACAGGATTAAGAATCAGGATTCTTAATTCTTTACATGACTGTGCCACTGACTCTTTGGGCAACTGTGAATGGGTCTCTTAGTCTGTCTCTATTTAAACTGCATGTAATGCTACTTTCCACAGTAACTTGCAAAGACATTGTGAGACTTCAATCATTATAACCATACTTCTTCACATATAATATGCCCCCAAATGAAACATGTACCTTGTTTTTGGAAGGTAGAATGTAGAAAAAGAGATTTTTCTGAAGTCATGGCTGACTATGTAACAGAGTAAGTTTTCTGGAAACTTACAATGTCTAGGAAATGTAGCACTAGGAAGTTCTTGGTGCTAGATACCTCACCCAGACTGTTTTGTGGGATGCCACACTCCCTGGATGCTCTGTGCTTCCAGGAGGACTTACTCTCTGTCAAACAAGGGCAGTAGCAAGACTGTTAGGATTTTACTCTATGGTTTTTATATAAGTTCCTGAAAATAAAAGTATTGTTTCCACATCACAAGTTTCATCAAGATACTACCAGCAGTGCACTTGTTGCTTCAAGCACAAGTTACAATGCTCAGCCAATAGCTACAGTTCTGAGAGTTTTAACATCGAGCTCCACTATCTTGGCAGTTGCATGTCATACACAGTCACCAGGCATTCAAGCAATTCTTTTCCAGCCAGGGAAACAGCTTTCCCATTTAAAACATGCACCCCAATTTGAGGGGTCTGATTTGGGGGGAAGGTGAATGTTGTATATGAAAAATTATGGTGTTATTTATATTACTGCAATGCTAAGGGACATGAATTACAGGCCAGAATCCTATTCAGTTGTGGGATGAACAAACAAATAAAAAAAAAACATGGTCCCTGCCTCAAACATCATGAATATCCTCAAACACTTGTGAGAACCTCAGGTATAAGAGAAATGCAAAATATACCACTGATATTTACTATTCACTTTATTAGAAATGGAATGCAAATGTCCTTATGAAGAATGCCTTGCATTCAAAAGCTTGTCTATCCATATCCCAATCACACAGCTGGTCTGACAAAGATAATACTCACAAAAATCTGTGCTCCTTGCATTGTTTTTTATACAAATTTTTCATGACTCCAACTGAAACAATCAGACCTAAAGACCAAGTGTGAGATTTTCAGGATTACCTAGAACATTTAGGAACTCAGGTCTCAAGGACAATTCTTAAGGAGAACCCTTGATGACTGAAAGCTTGTTCAACAGCTCTCCTAACTATACAGCTGGTCCAATAAAAGGTATCAGGCAGGCGGTTGGACTAGACGACCTCTGGAGGTCCCTTCCAGCCCTACTTCTCCATGATTCTATGAAACCCTTGCTTCTTGCATATTCGCTGAACTATGAATTAGGATGTTTATATTGTTTATATTGGAACAACACTCCAACCCTCACTTTTGAAAACCTTTCCATAAATAATAAAAGGCAACAAAGAAGATTGTTTCTCCGAACCCAGGAGAAGAGGTTCTTTACACAGAAACAGTAGGGTTAAAGCTTTTCATCTCAAAAAAGTATATACTTCTTTAAATTTAAAACACTGTGGTGCATCTCCATCACAACGTACTTTTAAGTCATCAGAATTCAGTACATCTAAACATTATGCAGCCATGATAATTCACCACATTTTGTATGGCCATATTGATTCCTAACTGGTATCCATAAGCTGCTGTTGTTCTCCAAGTTTCACAGATTCATAGATTGTAAGGCCAGAAGGGATCTCAGAATATCATCGGGTCCAGTCCCCTGCACCAGGCAAGTTCTCCTAGACTTGTTTTGTACCTGGTTCAGGTGCACACCTGGATGATTCTCATGGAAAATTATCCTGTAGAATGTGAATTAAATTCCTGAATAGTTCTGTGGGAAAAAAAATACCCTAAATGATCTAGATAAATGTTTCTAAAATATGCATAATATTAGTATCTAAACAGTAGTCTATTAAGCAAAGAAGTATCCATATTGGTTAGAAGGCTAAATCCTAAAAATAAATTTAGGTTAAAACAGTTAAAACTTTAGATTCAACCATGAGAGCAGTACTCCTGGAATTATGAGGAGACAAAGCAAACTGAAGACTAGATTGTATGGGGGTTTAATTGCTGCTATGAGAGGGAAAACATGAGTCCAGTTTAAATCAGACTTAACTGTTTGTCAGGTGGACCTTCTGCAACAATGGCTGAAAAGGCTGTAATGCTCCATAGCCAGTTTGCCCCCACTGCATTGAGAAGCCTTGGTCTTCATTGTGCTCTGTTGTACCTGCCTGGGTCTCATGAGCTTCTGCATATTGAACCTGAATATTGGGGGGGAGAGGACAAGTGTGGGCTTTATTCAATTTGCAATAAACTGCATTATTTATAAAATGAATCTAGTTTGTGCTAAGCTGAGCTGAATCAGCAACAGCAGCTCATTTACTTCTGTGACTTTTGTCTATTGTAACAAAATCTATTCTAATTTTCTGATGGCTCTCATATGTTGCAATATAACCCATGTCTCCTTCCAGTTGGCTTCAAGTTATTTACACTAGTATCCTCAGTGAGGTGCACCATGTCTGGGTTCTAAGTGTGTGTGTGTGTGTGTGTGTGTGTGTGTGTGTGTGTGTGTGTGTGTGTGTGTGTGTGTGTGCGTGTGTGTGTGTGTGTGTGTGTGTGTGATTAGCTATATAAACAGAACAATGAATTCAGTATGAATATTTTGTTACTACCATTTTGTTTAGAATAAAGGCAGCTACATAAATGAAGATAGCATGGAGGTTCTGTTCATGACATATTTGATGCAACTGAAAAGAAATTATGTTGCTTGCAGTAGTTCAGACAAGTTTACATTTGCGGGTTAGAAAAATACAAGCTTCATATTAGACAAAAGTTCCAAATGCCTCCAAGAAGCACATATTTATTGCTT
>NW_017729022.1:27353336-27361102 GCF_001723915.1 Gavialis gangeticus | reverse complement strand
AGTTTACATTTGTTGGTTGCAGAAAACAAAACTGGGTGTAGGTCAGTACTGCAAAAAAAGTTAAATTTTAGATGTTTCATGTTTCAGGACATTACTCTCTTTGCTACAGCTTAATTAATATTTATTCAAATTGAATAACCATTATTTTTCTATTTTTTAGGACTAATTTAACACACATTGTGCTCTTCAAAAGAGGTAATGCTCAGAATTGCCTTCTAGGTACTGAAGGAAGCCTGACAGGTTTTTTATTGTTCTCATTTCAGTCCATTAAGCATTTAAAAGGAATAAAGTATAATACTGTGGTACAAATGAAATAAACATAATCTCTGAGCTATTGTGTTCAATGACTACTATGGTATTTATTCTAAATAAATGATGAGCCCAAGTGATTAACATTTTTACTGTTTGAAGCTTCAAAATAAGAATACTATAGTCCATCAAAAATCAGTTATCACTTTATAAAATAAATGTGATCAGTCACACTCAGGAAAAAGTTATGTTACTCTGTTTTCATTTAACTAGAAAGAAATGCTTTAAGACAGAATTTAATTTTACTTTATTTTAAATTATTTTACACTAGTTAAGGCTCCATCATTGATTTTGAAGATTAATCTTTTGAGCTTCCTGATGGATTCTACAGGTTATCTATTGGAGTTGATTGAAAACTTTCCATTTAACCCTTTGGAACTAACAATTTCCTTTTTTTCCAGAAAATTCATGTTCAATTAAAATAGTATTTTTTAACAAAAAAATCTTTCAAAAAAGCTACAGTTCATTAAGAAGAAAACTCACTTTTTACTTTTTCAGTAATATAAAAGAGAAAGTTGTTCCCTTAAGCCAGTTTTGATGTTTCATAAAAATGTTGACATTTTAAATGAAAATATTTAAATATTTAAGTGAAATATCTAACAAATGAGTAAAATAGAATGCCTGTAAATGCCTGTAAAATGTACCCAGCATAACCAGGTATAAAGCTATTCTACTGTATCTCCTTATTTAAAATAATAAAGATAGAACTAATAATGCCTTTGCTTTATTCTAATAGAAAACAGCAGCATTTCAGGATAAATTTAGGAGGAAAAAAATTGTGGAAGGAATGCAGGTCAAGAAATGGAGGAGACTCATGCCTGGAGACTCAAAAATGCCTCTCCGCCTGACCTTCTCCAAGTCCAGTGAAACTTTGGGGACAGTGCTGGAGGAAGAAGGTTATAGACTAGTAAATTAACTTTTCCCCATGGTAGCATCTCTGTGCTAAATCACTGACTTTCCATATGAAAGGGAGTAAGTGGAGTTAACAAGGATATGGAGTTAATGCTCTTGCACTGTCAATGGGTGCCCTCCAATGGCAAACAGTGAGAGGATAAATGGCTAGTATTTCTGTGGAAATGTAGTGCCTCTATCAACCTAGGCATCTTAGGCACCATACCTGGTCCGTATTACTATATTATCCAAGTACCACATAACCTTTAATTAATTTTTGATCATAAGAGCCCTATAATTGAAGGAATTGGGGAACTCAGGAAATTAATCAAAGGCATGAATTTACAACTCATCAAATTCTGTCTGGATGCTCTCATTCCAAACTGAAGTAGGTTAAGTTTAGTTAAGTTTAATTTATGTGAATAAGAGTGTCCACATGTGTTTAGCAAGTACACTATAAATACAAACCATAGTTAATTCAGATTAACTTCCCTGAGGACATATCTATACATTGAGTTGTTCAGCAATAGTTTTACATATTTATTTTGGAATAAGAAGGTCTTGTAGAGTAGACTAAGCTAAACAGCATTTCCTGAATAATTGCATATGCAGACAAAGATCACACAAGAAATCTGTGGCAAAGCAGAAAGTTGAACCCAGGTTGCCAAGCTAGGTACACCTATCACACTTTAAGCATGCAGAAAGCGCTTTAATGCCATAACTGAACAGACGTTTACACCCTGCTCAGATTGGTGCAGACTGCAGACTCTTTGAGCACCTTAAAAATGGCAGATGACATTCTAAGTCTACCCTTAATAGATGAGGTTATTAGACTAAAGCATTTTCTGTTAAAGTGCTTAATCAAATGCCTGTGCCACATCCCATTGAGGGGTAGCTGGAAGTGCAGTTGTGGTCATCCCAGGTGACATTGTGCAGAACTGCACTCTATCCTTGGGCCGAGCTCATTTGCTCTGTCCAAGTGCTGGACCAGCCTCACCCCCTCAGCTGTCACTGACCTGAGTCAGTGACAGCCTCTGATTCCAGCACCGTCTTCTCCCTCTGGCCAGCTGAGAGCCACAACCAGCTGCAGGGAAATGGGTCTGTGGTCTGGGGTCTCCCTCCCTGAAGAAGCCCCAGCCCCATGGTGCACCACTGCTTAGTCAGGGTTTGTGTTGGGGAAGGGGTCTGGGCTCTGTCTCCCTGCAACAGTACTGGACTTGTAGTGCACCCCTGGCCTGACTGGGGGCTGCTCTGGGGACACAAAGCCCAGACCCCTTTTCCCCACAGCCCTCCTGGGCTGGCCAGGAAGGTTGCTGGGCTGGGAGGGCTGTGGAGGCTGGGGTCTCTTCCCTGCCAGCCACTCCTGACAGCTGCCACCTGGCAGGGGCAGGGCAGGGCTGGGGAAAGGGGCCACTCCAGCAGACTCCTGGGAGGCATGTAGGAGCACCCCCACTAACCAGTACAGGCAGGCTCTGAGCCCCCAAATGATGAAAGTCTGTTTGGATCACTCACACTCTAACTCAGTGTTTCCCAGCCTTTTGCAGTCCAAGGCACACTTGCATTAATAAAATTTTTCCATGGCACACTTGTTACAGATTTTCAGATGTGCCATACCATTACTGGCACAGGGAGGGGGAGTGGAGGGTGGAGGGGGGCACAGAGTCCAGGGCACAGTGCAAGATCCCAATGTTAATGGGACATTTCTGTGTGCTGCAGAAGGCAGCCAGCAGTGCCACACCTTCCTCCCAGCAAGGATGCCCCTGTTTTACCTGCCTGGGAGACAAGCAGCCTGGCATAGAATCATAGCATCCCAGGGCTAGGGGGCTGGCAGGGACCTAGCTCAAGCCCTGCCTGTGGCAGGACCAACTCTGTACAAACCATCCCAGACAAACCTCATGACTGGAAACTATGCTCTGATCCCTGACACAGCAGCAGGCCTCACCACTGGCACATAAAGCAGGGGGACTATGACAGCCAGTATCCCGCTGCTGCAAAGGTGGTGAATAGATGCTCAAGAGACCCCAGGCAGAGGCCATGCCCCACTGCAGAAGAAGGACCCCCCCACACCAGTCTGCACCAATCTGAGCAAGGGGTAAAAGCCCTTCCTGTCCCCAATGTAGTGTCATATGACCTTAAGCAGAGGGGCACAACCCTCCAGCCAGGAACCTGAAATGCTGGTGCCAGCAGGACATTTGCATAGTCCAGTCCCCACCCCCAGCTTGGCTGCAGCCAGCACCCAGTGTCCCTAGGAAGCACCCAGTGCCTTCACCCTTATAGAGCCTAACACAGTGCCTCTGTAAGGGTCCTTGGGGGGGGGTGCTTGGTGCTGTATGGGCCTGTGAGGCCACCCCACTTGCCCTGGGCCCGCTCTAACTCTGGGGCAGGCCTGACCTGACCTGTGCATGCCACAGTCCCTCAGCTTCTGGCATCATGGTACGGCTGAGCCTTGTGGCAGCTCCTTCCCCTTCCTGAGCTGATTCCCACTGGCATCAGGCCTGCCTCCCCGTGCGTTCACATGGGCAGACCCATGCCGCAGCACTGTGCCTCCCCACCCCTGCCCCTCCATGGGAATGTCACCCCCCCCACACACACACACACAGCCCAAATCCAGATCCAGCTCCTTTGGGTTTGCTCTGCACTCAGGGCCTGTGAAGGATCCAAATCAGATTCGGCTCCTTCAGATTCTTCCCCAGGCCTCAGTGTGCAATGAGGAGTGAATCTGAAGGAGTTGAGTCTGAATTAACTGAATCTGATTTGGCTCCTTCCTGGGACCTTGTTGTGGGATGAGGTGCAGATCCCAGTTGGATTCAGTTCATTCGCATTCAGTTCTCACAGCGCGCCAGGGAGCTCTTCACAGCACACTGGTGTACTGCAGCACACCAGTTGAAAAGCACTGCTCTAATTTATAGTGCTTTAAGTAAAGCACAATAGAGCATTTCTGTCTGGGGCTTTTTGAACATCTGTACTTAAACCCAGGCTCTAGACTGGTGGGTTAAGTTCACCTTTCTTTACAATGTATCCCAAGACCCACAGAGCTAGAAGACTGTACAACCAGAAGAGTTTTGCCACTGATTTTAGTGAGACCAGGATTTAGCCCCTTCCCTCTTTTGCATGCATGCAAATACATTAAAATGGAGAAAATGACAGTCTATGGGGGTCGTCTGGAATGCCTCAGAGCCAGGTTCTGAATTCCTGGCCCTCTGGGTATGTTTCTACAGGGCAGGTGACAATCTAGCCCATGGTGATCTGTAATGGAATTCTAGTGAAATTACTTATTTGTAAGTTCATGAATACCAAATGAATTCATCATAATTAGTGCTATCAAAGTGAATCCCAATACAAGTGCTAATGATTTTCAATTTATTCTAAAGGGTTGCTATTTTTGCTGAGAAGAATTATGACCTAAAAATATCTGATCTACTCTTCATTACTTTAGTATATATAATGATACATTTGGATGAAACACCAATTTTCCTGTCGGCTGTTTTTGACACAACAACAATTAGTCATAAGCACTGAAAAAAATATTATAATTTATTAAGAACTGCTGGGGAATACACAAATGTTACTGTATTCATAGCTATGGAAATGTTAATTTATTATATTACCCTGAATATCAAATCTTAAGAGCAGGGATCAGGACACAAATGGAAAACTCCAACCTGCTAAAAGAATAATTTTATTTAAACAGTAAAGATATTGGAGATGAAATATGTACATTTACAGCATCCAAATTTTACATCAAGTATTATAACTATCAAAGGAGAAATCACAGTTAGTAATATAAATTCAATATCTTACTGAGATGGATAACAACAACTACATTTAAGTACTTTCATACTGTTACCAAGCTAATATGTTTGTTATATCTTTAATAGGTTGTATTACATGCTGTTTTTGTTTCACCAGCTTTTTTAGTGTGCAATTTGGTTCTTTCTTTTGATTGATTAATTTTTATACATTTGATACAATTAGACAAGTATGTGTATACAAAAAATATGACTTGTGTGTGCAGACAAAAATTTACCCACAAACTTATTCAAAGTACATTAGCAGTACAACACCATCATAATACAAGCTTCCTTATTATTTTAGAATTAAAAACAAACTATGTTATCAGGTTTTTACCTTATCAATTTTCCTTGGTATTATTCCTTCTTTAGTCTTTTTACAGGATGTTTCCTGCTTCTTTCATCTACTAGCTTCTTTCTGATGTTGTCTTACATGCCACCGTGCTCCTAAATAATGCATTGGGGATGAATCTACAATTTGTCATCCAATCCTTGACTGCAGCATAGGTGCTCTCTCTCTTAGGGCTAAGGACACACATTCAAAAAGCCTGAGCCTGAATTGATTCAATCTTTGCAGGTTAGTCCAGCCTGGCTAGGCTAAATCACTTTGTAACTGTACAGACATCCCTGACATGCAGGCCTGCACTGGCTCAGGCTAGAAGCCGGGGGGTGCTAGAACAGCCCTCCCTTCACTTGCAAAGTGCAGGGCTGAAGGGGGCATGGCAGGGCCCCAGCAGGATGCTTTGATTACGGAGGGGCTCCCTCCCCTTCTGAACAGCTCACCAGGAAATTGATAACACAGTGTTTATCACTACTAACTCAGTGTTTATTACCTCATTAAGAAAACAACAGAGGGACATTACCAGCTACTTATTGATTCTCCCTTTACCCTCTCTGCCCCAGCCCAGACTGTAGCCAGCATGTGGTCTGCTACCTAATGCTGAGTGGTGTCTGTAAGGCAGAGGGGACAGGGAGAGGAGGGGGGTGGGGAGCAGGGATGCCTGCAGTCTGTGCTAAGCTGAAACCAGGGAGCAGAGGGGGAGGAGCCAGCCCTGTTGTGGAGCAGAGAGCCCAGCCTAGCCCAGAGAGCATGCCAGGATGCTGGGGTTGTTTGGTTTAACTTAAAAACCAGCAAGGGATTGGGGACAGAAATTGCATAAACCAGTTTGACCCAAATCAGTTAAGTCTGTTACTACATTTAACCAGGTTTATGTCAAACCAGTTTCAGCCATTTTCAAACTGGTTGATGTGCACTGAATATCTGTTCTGTTACAGGTTTAAACTGGTTTCTGATCATTCAGACCAGTTTATGTGTAATGTCTGTCCCTAGCCCTAATGATTGTACCAGTATTTAAGGCTCAGACTAAATTACAGCTTCTATGTTTGTTTTCAAATATAAAGTTAGTTCTACTTTTCTTCTATCCGTTAATACCATGCCATAATTTATTCTAGTATCCATAAGTCTCTCATTTGATCCTTATTTAAGTGAATGGAAAAGTTATTTCAATGTAAAGTCAAGCTCTACACAACATTTTTGCTGTCCATTTCTTTTTATTTCAAACTGAGTTTCTCTTCCTTTCTTTTTCACTATTTCTTGTTGTCTGGGACATAGAACTATAAGAATTTTGTGCATCTCAATCTCACCCCTGTTCATATTCTTGTGAATTTCTCTCTCACTTTTTAATTACAAACACACCCCCACAAATTCCTTATTCAACAAAGAAGTACCAGAATAACCTATAGTACACAAGCATGCGTACCAAAATGGTCAAATGTGATGTAGAGACACAAAAAGATCTGTAGTACTTTTATATATCCAAACTCCAGTGTCTGCAGTAGTGACACTGAAGTGGGCAACACAGTGCTATATCTTTATATAAAAGGTATTTTTAAATGAACATAGTTCTCAGTGATTTAATTCAAATGTCAGGTCTTGAAGCAGCATATGCTTCAAAATAGACCAGCACAAATGTGTTACAAATACTGTCTTGTGGGCCAGCAACAGACATTCACAAAGCCTGAGCCTGAATTGATTCAGTCTTTGCAGATTAGCCTACCCTGCAGAGAATGAACTGGTTTGCAAGTGGATAAATGTCTGGCAGATGCCTGCAGTGGCTCAAGCCAGAAGCCTGGGGGCGCTAGAGCAGCCCTCCCTCCCACAGGGAAGCTGAGCTGAGGAGAGGTGGGGGGGCATGGCCAGGCCCTGGCAGGTCCACCCCAATAGCTCCCTGACAGCTGGGATTCCCAGCACACAGGGCTGCCCAGCCCCAGAGGGGAGCTCTTCCCCCTCCTCCCTCTCCCCCACTGCTGCAGGGCTGGGAGGGGGGCCCTGTTCAGTGCTGGGGGGGTCTTCTATTTCCGCCCTCTCCCCCCCCACCACAGGGCTGGGAGGGGGGCCCTGTTCAGTGCTGGGGGGGGGCTCTTCTACCTCCTCCTCCCCCCACTATGGCAGGAGGTGCCTGGCCCCAGAGGGGCACTCTTCCCCTGCTTCTCCCCCATCCCTGTAGGGTAGGGTGGGGAGGGGGTTCTATGGGATGCTGCCAAGCCCCCAGGGCAGGGGAGAAGCCCTGCTCTATGCTGGGGGCTCTTCCCCCTCCTCCTCCTCCCTGCCGCCAGAGGGGCAGTGGGAGCATGGAGCTTAGCTGGGCAGGGAATAGTTTGGCTGTGGCGTGGAAGTAAAGCACTCACTGGAGTGAGAAGTTGATGTTGCTTAGGGGAGTGAAACATTACATTTCATGAAAATTGTAGATCCACATTGATGCACTGAAATTTAAG
>NW_017729022.1:27327260-27348336 GCF_001723915.1 Gavialis gangeticus | reverse complement strand
TGTGCCTTGTGCAGGCAAGGCTCTGACCAGTGCTGCATGGGGGGAGGGAGCAGAACCTGCCTTATCCCCACAGCTCTGCTCCCTGAGCCTGCAGCTGCAGCACTCACAGTGGGGGACGCCCCGCACTGGAGCCAGCTGCTTCCCTGGCTCCCTGCTGTGCAGGGTCCCGCACTCTGCTGGGAGTGGAGAGAGCCCCACCCCCTGCTTCCCCGCAGAGTCCAGCACGGGGCTTACCCTCTGTGAGTGTGGAGCTGCAGGCTCACGCATGGAGCTGAGATAGAGGTGGCCAGCACTGCACTGGGGGCAAGGAGTGCAGCCCTGCACCACCTGCCCAGCCGCTTCTATCCCCAGGAAAGTTTCTGATCACTTAAACCAGTTTATGTGTAATGTCTGTCCTTAGCCCTGATGCTCATTGCAAACGCTGTCCTATAGGAAAACGGTCTGTCCCTCTAGCTTTCCTGTTTGGAGGAGCTCTTAGCCTTTTATTTCTAAGAAGTGAAGGGGTTAATGAACCCCCCTCAGTCTTGGCTGCCTCAGTATCTTTTAACTGTACCTCAATGCAGCTATTGAAGTTCTTTCTTGTAGCAGCAGGATCAAAATCTTTAAGACATAAGAAGTCTTACCCCACAGGGCTTTGAGTCTGGACATATTGTCAAAACACATTTGAAATAAATCTGGAATTGAAAGAAAAACCCTAACAAACCTTAGAATCTCCTTACCACTCACTGAGGTAGAGCTCAAATACTGTACAAACTAGCTTCTGCCTTTGTGAGCCTGGTTTTTTAAAAATCACTTAATTTTATATTATTTTGATGTCAGTGTAACAGGGTTCCCGACTGGAGCCCTGTTATTTGAGAAAATCCTCACAGCTGACAGTAGTTTCATAGTAGCTAGGGTCAGTAATAATGCCCAGGGTGGGGAGATTCCCTACAGCCGCAGTGAGCCAATGGGGCTCGGCTTCCGGGGATATAAGGAGGATGAAGCCCCGGGAAAGACACCTTCAGGCACCAACGAATTGAAGAGGGGGTTGCTCGAGACCCCAGAGGGAGAGGGCCTCGGCAGAGGGATCTGAGGCCCAGAGTGATGCTGAGACTGAGGGTCCACGAGGACGACAGGTCGGCAATTACTTATGGAGGAACTCCGGTCGCCTCAGTGAGTCTGGGGAAACGCCGAGGCTCCGTGCGGTGACGAGACGAGACGAGGCATCCCTGAATAGGGAAGGAGCCTCAGCGTGAAACTCAGGAGGAGAAGTTGGCCATGACCCCAGAGCGTGGAGGAGAAACTTCTCCTGAGCCTGCAGTGCCAGTTCTGATGGCGAGGGAGCTCCCAGTGCCACGCCAGCACAAGCCGCAGGGAGAGACCACGTGATACCACTAATGAACTGCTAATGAAGCAATTAGTGGCAATAGACTGAGGCATGGGCATAGGAATCCCTTAGCCACTCCTAAGTTTCGAAGTGGCCAAGTCAACACTGTAAATCACTATAACGAACTGAGGGGGATTAACTGGGGTTGCTCCATACATACTTAGCCAGTGCGGAATAAGAGACGCTGTGCGCATGGGCAGCTAATGAAGTAATTAGCACATCAGGACATCGGCTGGCACTTACCTTAAGGATTTCAAAGCCAGAGATCCACTCCTGAGCCCAAGGGTGATCCGGGGGAGGCCAGTTGGACGGGCTGCTGCCTACAATCCAGGTCTCTGTAAAAGAAAAAAAAAGAATAAAAGCACCTTAAATCATGTGATAGTTCAAGCATTGTCATTCTGTGGGTACTGTGTCATCTCCTTCCTCTCTTTTTGTTAACAAGATCGAAGTCGTGGCAGACGAGACCCAGGGGAACAGACGGTACCCTGCGGACATGATAACAGTCAGACTGGGTGCATTTACACTAGACGTTAACTGTTCAGTAACCTAATAATACTGCGCAGTAGCATGCTGCAGTACAAACAGTGCTAATACGCTACTGTGCACTATTATTAGGCTACTGTGCAGTAGCATCACTAGAAAAGCATTTGTTAGCGCTACAGCACAGTAACTCTGGTTACTGTGCATTTATTTAGTACTCGATTAGACAAGTACTAAATAAATGCACAGTAACCTCTGCACAGTAGTAGCTAGTGTAGACATGCCCACTATTAATTAAGGTAGAAACGAGTGTGAGGATTTTAAACTATTAATATATACATTTTCAAGGCTCACAACCATTCTATCAAATTGTAAATTCCTTTTAAATTAAAATAAATGCAATCATCTCTACAAGGCCTTCCCTCCTTAACAGAGAAGAGACCTAAAAAACAAAAAATCAGCTTACTGACCTTACTAACACATTTATATATATAATGAGTATAGGCGCATCCTTCCCTCTAAATGACATTTGAAGGCATTAAAATCGAATAAAATGTACTATTTCTAACTATTTATAATCAAAAACCTTGCTTTGGTTGCCAAAATATCTATCGAGCTATCCTTTTATATAGCATATTTCATACACACACACATATGAAATACTATTTGATGATGGTGTTACAAACTGTGAAACATTTAAGAAAGATGTTATTTTTATTACATGGATCTAGAATTCTGACTGCAAGAAAATAAGCTGAGCAGAGCTTAACTAGCAAAGACTGTAGAACTGGGAATTAGACACACAGTTGAATCAGCTCCTTACTCTATATATTGCAGACACATAAAAATAAAACAGCCTGCTTTAAATGAGAGTTGCATATGTTATGAGAACTAGCTTCTGGCCTGGTTCAAACAGTTCAAACAATCTACCATGAGTTAGGAAGGTTATAGGTGTTTGTAGATATGTTAACAAAATTCAGCTGATATAGTTTATTTGGTTTCTAAAGGAAATTAGGTAAAGCAGCAAAAATTTTTAAACGTGTCCCTTGAAGAATGTAGCTAATTCCATGTTTTGAGACATAAGAGCACACCAACTGCAGAGATGTCCTCAGCCTGATGACGGGTTTTTAAACCTGAAGCTTGCTAAAAAAATATTTCCAACGATTTAAGTTGATCTAATAAAAGATATCAGATTCACCCAAAGAACCTTGTCTGCTTATTTTCATGGGTTTCTAATCCGTTACACCACTACAAATTTCAGTCTATATTTGCAGCACTTAAGTTGAGTGTTTAGTTGCCTAAATATCAATATAAGTG
This sequence comes from Gavialis gangeticus, assembly GCF_001723915.1. Lineage (NCBI taxonomy): Eukaryota > Metazoa > Chordata > Crocodylia > Gavialidae > Gavialis > Gavialis gangeticus. The sequence continues at coordinate 27,345,173 of NW_017729022.1, read as the reverse complement.
CCTGATTTCAAGTTTCAAGTGCCAAGTTTGAAAATGGCTGCTAAACAGCCTATTTTGATCTGACGGGCAACAGGCAGCATCATGTGGTAACAACTTACTAGAATGACTTATGAAAAGGGAAAACAATGGTTTAAACTACCTCTATGGCCCTAAGGTCTCTGTACTAATTTGTGATGGTTGGACTTCAGATACAAGTGGCAGGAGTCCTCTGGTTAATCCAAATGCCCATTGTTACTAATGGCATGTTCTAGCGACTGTGAATGACTGAAGTACAAGGAGGAATGCCCATTCACTGCTTTTTCATGAAGATTTCTTCAAGGCTTGATGTAGGAGGTATGGCATCTGCATCACTTGGGGATTCCCCAGATATGGGGGAACTTTTTAAGGTTTTTTTTTTTACCGTTGTTTAATGTTTAAGGGTTAAGTCATTTTGCAGTGTAGCTCAAAGCAAAGAAAGCAAATTGAAAGCTGTAGCTCTTCTCAAATTTTAGTTGATCACATGTATCCCTAGTAAGTAATTTCATGCAAAAAAATTACAGACAACTAGCACTGGTAGAAGTATGTGATGCACAAAGTTCAGTGTTTTCAGAAACAAACATAGATACTGATGATCGGCTTGAGAAGTCTATGCAATTAGCCCAAATAGAAAGCAGTTTCGTAAGTCCAATGTTGTGTGTCTAAACATGATTCTCTCAAAGTTCAGACTGCCCACAATAATGAAGACAGCATAGGAAAAAACTTCATCAAAAACATTTTTTGCATAGGAGAAGAAATGGAAGTTCTTAAACAATAGGAAGTAACTAGGTATATTACAGCAACTTAAAGAACAATTTTCCTTGGAACTGTATCCCCTTTATCAATTATTTCATCTTGCAGAACTCACTGGATTCACTTTTTCAATGCAGTCTTTCACTATTTTCAACAAATGAAAGGAAAGTTCAAAGTCCAAGAAGTCACAACATTTATCTTTATGTTTTTATGGAATCCACAGCTTCACTGAATAAAGCCCAAACAGCTGAATCTGCACCTGAGACTGCTGGCATAGAAAGGCCTGGACTACTTATGGCATGTTTTTATCTCCTACAGGCAACAAAATGTCATTGCTGTTCTTCAAGCCTTCTGTTAACAGGCTTCTAGATAATTGTTATCTGCCTTGGCCTGCTGTACTGGTTATTGTATAATATATATACAATGGAGTGCCTACATGGGTATGTTGAGGACGGTAAAAAGGAATAGAGTAGCCAGTCAGTATAAAAATTCCCAGATATTATTATTACCAATGCTGTTAAGTTTCTCTGTGCTTTGCAAATGAAAGTGCTGATTTTGCAAATATCTATATACATGCATGACTAGGCTGGCTGATGCCAATAACACTACTCCCAGCTGAAATGTAAGGCATATGTATGTTTTCTAGAGGAATAGTCATATCAACAGACTCCCATATAGAAATAAAGGTCTGTACATTGTTGGATTCTACTTATAGACATGATCCTCTGAGAAAGTTCTTTCTTTTCTGTTTTAAACAAATGAAAAATATCCCAGTACAGCAACGAGCCCATGGACAGAGTGAAGGACACTGAACTACCTACAGGATCCAGGATTTTGCAAAGGGAGTGTGGGAACAGTGACTGGGATTGCAGGGGTGCCTGCACACCCTATTCTCAGTCCCCACCCCACCCAGGCAGACCATGCAATGGGAGGAGCAGCTGGAACCTTTTTTAAGTCTGTCAATCAGGTAACAATCTTTACTTCCCCTTTGCTTCCTTTCTGTGTACAGCAACGTGTCCCTTCCCCCCACTTCCTAACCTACTCCCTACCAGCTGCTACCGCTGTCTCCAGCTGACCCAGGGTAGGGAGAGGCTCCAGAGCTGCTTCTGTGCAGCTCCAGCTGGGCTGCTTGTGAAGCAAGACTTAGCTGGAGACAGGCTGCAGCGGGTAAGTCCCCTCCTCCCATGCCACCTCCTGGGCAGGCAGGGAACACCTGGAGATACCAGTTAAGAAGACAAACTTTATCTATCGCTGGTGATGCTTTTCCCACCTGAGCTTGGCTCCCTACTGAGCCCAGTTGGCATGGACAGGAGCAGCTCTGAAGTCTCTCCTCACACTCTACCCCAGGTAAGCTGGAGATAGTGGCAGTGGTGGGTTAAGCAGGGAAGAGGAGGGGAGGGAAGTGCTGCTGAGCACAGAGGGGAAAGAAAGTGTGGGGGAACTCTTACTTAATTCAGGGACTTAAAAAAAGTGTCCCTGGCTGCTGCTTCTGCAGCATCATCAACTGAAATGGGGATGTATTCATGCCATGGCACCCCTTCTGGATCTGTCCCTGCCTACCCACAAGGTTTTTATCAACGCACATGCCACAGCAAGGACACAAACATTTCAACGCACATCAATACAAGTGACATACAAGGATCATATACCACCAAACTCATAGCTTCAATTGCATTGCACTAGCATAGTTTTGGTATCACTTTTGCACAAGCCATGAGGAGCCAAATAACAGAGCCAATACCTAGAAAAAGGCTTCTGTTACATTTGCGGAACAGAAATGTCTTTCTTTGGCAGCCTTTAAAATCAACTCCCACTCATTACAACCCAATAAAACTGTTAATACCTCCTTGAATGTCCTATTTACTTATATCCTCTTTCAGGGACTCTAGCCAGCTTTTCCAATTATTGTGCACAGGATATATCTTAATGGCCTTGTTAAATTTTGGGTAAAACAAGAGGAAATAAACTTCATTGGTGCTGGGAAAGTCTGGTGCAGTAGGAGCTCCACAAATGGACATTTTGGCCCATTGCCTGATGCTTTCCATTTGTTCAGAAATTCCAACTAGGCAGCCAGAGACTTCTTTTTTCTGTCTCATTTTGGCTTAATTTCCTTCCAGATCTTATTGCCCATTGCTGTTCTGCATGTCTGTGTTTCAAAGACTCACTGTTAACTGTTTAGCTCTTCTTCTGAAACACAAATTGTGAATCTGCTCTCTTATGCTTTTAAAAGGCCTGAAGAACGAGAGAGAGAGAAAAGAAACTTGCTCATTTCCAGATTAGTGAAACTCTCTCTTCTTAAACTCTCTTTTTCTTATATTATCTTATACCCTGTGTATGGTACATCTGCATTTCACAGTATGTGGAAGGAAAATAATTTTCTCATCTAACTTACTGAAAATGGGAATTTCACTTAAAGAAAAGAGAAATACAACAACCATGGAAGGGAAACTTGGCACTTATTTGAACAATGATGTAGAAGAAACCCTAGTTAAAGCAACCACTTTAAAAGTATTCCTTCCTTTTAAAAAATGGACCAGGAAATGAATCTAATTTTTTTTAAACACAGCAATCATGAGATGTCACTGGATGCTTTTATAACAACTGGCACAGGAAGTGCTATTGGTATGTTTTCATCAGCTTTATCAGATTATGATTTTTTTGTGAGGGAAGACTTATGCCTTGAAAATAATAAAATTATAAATAAATTATAATTATAATAAAAAATTATAATAAGCCATGTTTAACTCTTATTTATGACACCTGTGTTGATGTTATAATGAATGCTTCTGTCCTTTGGGATTTTCAAATGTGACAGAGACCAGCGCAGATTTAATTAAACAATATTTAGCCATTATTGGTGATCAAATCACAATAACTTGCCACCGTGGATGTAGGCATTCTTTTAGCAACAAGCATATAGTTGATCATATAATATGATAAAAATATTCTGATCAGAATCAATGAACAAAGAGTAGCTTTTCCACCAAAATGATAGATATTTCCACCAACTGTAGATATTTTTTTCTGGTTAATGTTATGGCTTTTCAGCCTAAAAATGAAATAGCTTGGATTTTAAATAGCAAATTTGAAAAACGAAACTATTATTGTTTCTCTCAAAAAATGGTAGGATATTCTGAATTCATTCAATATTTCCTGTAAGAAAAAAATAGAAAAAAACGTAGCATTTTTAGTAGCTCTAATTAAGATATACTGCATGGCATTTTTATCATTAATAAAGTACTGTGGATAGTCAAAGCCTTGCCTGGGATGATGTTGGGGATGGTCCTGCTTTGAGCAGGGGGATGGACTAGATGACCTCCTGAGGTCCCTTCCAACCCTAACTTTCTATAATTCTATGATAGCACTAAAAGTAAGCTTTTGTTATCCATACATTTCTTGAAATGAAAGTACTCAACCTAGTTATACCATGTAACTTGGAGAGAGGAACAGCAAGACATAACTAATACTCTCTTGATTATGGGATATTTAAAATGGCCACTAGGATTTGTAAGCCATACGGTATATTAATGGAGTAAAAACTCTGGTCTAAACTTAGGCGGTCCATTGGGCCAGTTTGCTCAGAGTCATAAAAAAACACGGCTGGAAGGGACTCCACAAGGTCATCTTGTCCAATCCCCTGCTCAAGGCAGAATCATCCTTGTCTAAATCAACTCATCCAAGCGTTTATCTAACCTGCTCTTAAAAATTTCCAGGGATGAAGGTTTCATAACCTCTTGATGTAATCTTTTCCTGTGTTTAACCACCCTCATATCCCAGAGCATGCCAGTTTCGAGACCCAATGGCACACAAGTGAGCAACGTGGCTAACATCACAACTGGCAGCCTTTGATTACCTAGTCCAAATGACCAGGCCCCCACTTGGGCATGACTTGTGGCACAATGCCAGAGTTGTGGTTCTTACCTCTGGAGTCAAAGAAAGAGACTTTCATTACTCTGCCACCACACCCCTGATATTAACACACTATCACAGATATATTTTGGCATCTTAACTGCTAAAATAATTTCAAAATACAAAGATTGTTTCCCCAGCCCACACGCACATAATTAGCAGCCGTCAGGCGCCAGAGTTTGTGTAGTTGGAGTCTTGTGGAGTTGGAGCTGTTGGAGTCTTTTAATATCATTTATATATTTAAGGCTTTTCTTATTCTACATCTGATGTGTAAGTTATACAGAAATGTAAAACTGATAGTAGTTTTGAATACACCGAGTTCAGAGACTTGGAATACATATGAGGGATGCAAACATCTTCAGCTATACCCTACCCTGAAGGTACAAAGCTTGTTTACAGATCCAGATACTCAAAGATACTTAGATGCCTAGCTCCTATGTAAATCAGTGGGAATCTGGTGCTTAAATAGCTTCTCTCTGACATTGCGATGATACTATAGACTGCATCATCCAACCAACTCTGTCCATATTTTCCTCAAGAGAGCAGCAGAGCAGCTGGGGCAGGGTCTGAATAGGACAGAGGGACAGATAAACATCCATCCTCTACTCACAGATGTTTTTAATCTATAAATTTCATAGATTACAAATCCAAAAAGATCCATCAGAATCACCTAATACGAGTCCCTGCGTAATACCCAGTAGTTGACTGCCGTGAAATATTTTCTATGGGCACGTGTAGACAAAATGGGGGCCCTAAATTGAAATGGTGGGTTTTTAAAAACATTGCTTCAATTTAAGGACAAGTAAACCCCCGTGCTTGCAGGCATCCGACTCGGGTGGTCCCAGGAGGCACCGCAGCCATGGAGGGAAGCACCAGGCCCCGGCACAGCTCAGGCAGGCAGGCAGGCGGGCTCCAGGGGGAAAACAAACAAACAAACAAAAGATCAGGCTCGCCACTTGTTTTTTTCCTTGGGTGGAGCCTGCCTTCCCGGGCTGGGTGCCAGGGTGCCTGCATGGGCTTCTTGTAGAGCCCCCAAGCTGCACAGAGCCTGGTGCCTCACTCCAAGGCTGTAGGGCAACAAACGAAAATGTCAGCCGCTGTAGCAAATTTGGCGGCATAATGCACCTTCAATGACTTGGGCTGCAGCAAACTAAAACACCTCTGTGTCACTGAAGGTGCATTACGCCACCAAATTTGCTACAGTGGCTGGAATTACTGCACAATACACCGCCGCTGGGTAAAAACACTAACACCATTAAAGCGGTGCAAAAGCATTTAATCCGCTTTAAAGTATCATGCACACGTGCCCCTTGTTTCGTCTACACAAGGCCTATTTGAACTATAATACATTTTAGAAAAATACCTAATTTGTGTCCTCCAATTACTTCAGTACCCTCTGCTGTAACTTCTCACAGCAGCAATGAAAGTAATCAGAACTCATGTCTTTGGTCTTTATATGGCAATAACGTGCTCAGAAGTAATGAAACTATTATTCTTCTCTTTTATTAATAGTAGGCAAAATACAAACATGATAATAGCATGCCTGAGAATATGCTCCATATAGAGTAGTGCTATTAATCAGTTCTGCTTATAGAGGTTCCCTGTCACCTCACTGGTCTTGTCGACTCCTTTGCACTTCTTCTGTTTTTGAGATTAAAATAGAAATGTATCCCCCACCCAAACAGTGCAAACTGTGCTCCACAGCTGAGGGGACTGATGAGAATTTTGGGGATAAGATTCACTACTATATGCATCTTTTGCTCCCTCAGTAAACACTGAAGTTATGAAGGTTAAAGCAGTCCTGGAGCTGCCTTCATGGCTACATAGCACAGTATCATCCATGCTCAGTTTGCTTGCTATATTGCCCATGACTTAAGCCTGAAAGCACATAACCCTCAATGCATATTTAATAGCATAATGTGGCTCTGAAAATAACATATAAAACATGTCTCCGACTTGCTGCTAATTATACATTAAGAACCTTATTTACAGAGACAAACTGAGTTCAGCTTAAATTAGCACATCACATGATAATTAGCAAATAGACACACACACAATGTGACAATATTTAACAGCATATTAAGAACACTAATTAGATAAATTACACTGCCACAAATATACTCTTAAATCAGTAGATGAAACTAGTGGCATAAACCAAGACATAGCAACTGTTGATGAGCAGATGATATGGAAACTTTACATGGTATAACAGGAAAAGATAGATCATTATGCACAGAGTATTCAAACATATCAGCATTTGAACACATACAAGCACCTTGCTTGCTTACAATAGGAGCATATATATAGCACAATTTGAATTATATTATTTACACTGGATATATAACAAGAGGTGACCATTATGTGATGCTTCTATTAGATGCTGTGGATAAAAGGACCACCTGACTGCTGGACTCTATTTGCAGAAAAAAAGGGTGAGATATGTTTTCATTGAATCTGATTGTCCATCATGTGACATCTTGGACTCCCTTATTAAGTGACCTCATGCATGGTGAGTCTTCCAAAAATTCCAACGTTGCTTTTAAGAGTTCATTGATTTATTCTTTGATCACATGGGGAGGAGAACAAGAATTCCATTGGTCTCTTATAAAAATACTATGAGTCACACACTAGTCCAACTATTAGGTGCAAAGTGTACTTAGGTGCCTAAGTACAATTCTATTCCACCCTGCTTGAAACCCAGCACAACAGTTAATGCAAAAGTGGGCAGATCTTCATCTCCCTCTGTTTTTGTAACTCAAGGGTAAGATGATGGTATGTCACAAAAGTAGATGCATTAATGACTTTTCATGGACTGGAATAGGGTGGGATAGAATCTGGCCTTATATGTTCCTTTTGCATGTAGCACATATTCATTTAAATCTAGCCACACTATCTGTTTGAATAACCTACTGCAACTGTGACTACCACATGCTTGCTATAGTAGTATTTTTTTCAGTGTGCTTCCCTTTAATTTAATTCCAGTGTTTATATGTTCTTGTATTATGCAATAGGGTGAAAAGAACAGATTGATCTGTTTATTTTATCCCCATCATAATCAAGTTCTTACTATATCATCATTTTCCCAGGGCAAATAATCCATGTTTTTTGCATTTTGCATTAAATGCTAATCTCATCATACCTCTTTGTTACTCTTTCTTGTACCTTCTCAGTCTAAGGTATACCATCCATATCTGTCTTAAAATGAGAAACAAATTGGACACAACATTTTAGAACCCATGGTTCTCAATCTATTTGCCGTAGTGGGCCACACTTACATCTCTCACTGTGTTATGTGGGCCGCACCCACACAATTTACTTCCTGTGTATCCATTTAAAAAATGTTTTAACAGGATGTCAGATGGGCTGTAGTGTTGTGCTGATTGGGCCACATGCAACCCATGGGCCATGGGCAGAGAAGCACTGTTCTAGACATATGAATATTAAGTACAGACATTGTATTAAAGGCACCTGACTGTAATATAGCATATAATGTCAGTATATTCTATCTCTTTTTATGCATGTGAGCATTGTATTTATCAACATGCAATATGCTGATAACTTTCAGTATGTAGTGACTTCTACTCTGAGTTGTTTCTCTATAGAGCCAAGCCAAAACCCACTAATATTTTAATGCTTTACAGTGCTTATGCCAGTGCACATTACCCTTTACATCTCTCCAAACTAAATGTTATCTACCAACAAGCTATGCAGCGCTCTAATATGTTTAAACCTTATTGGGTTTCCCATATCTACCACAGATTTTACGAGCTGAAATAATTTAGAATTGGGTAAACGTCACACTTTCTTCAAATCATCACCAGGCAGGGATCCAGTCATATGAAATTTATCCCAGATGACACAAAAGTTTCCTTAGATACCATTGTGCAGCAATCTGAAGAGCACTTAGAAGTTTAATGGAAATTCAGCAGCAGCATCCTACCAACACGGCCTCATTTACCCTCTACTCAGTCTTCCCTGGCCTATGTGATGTTGGGCAAACAGGAAATAAGACTTACACTGAAGATATTTATCCTGCCCTACCTGATATAGTCAGTTACAATTCTGACACAAACTGGTTTTTTTGTCCAATCTGTAAGGACTGTTTTCCCCACTCAGGGAGCCACACAAAATCCACGCTCTTCTCTAATGGAAGATATCTTGGAATAAGATGAAGGCAGTAGATACATTTAGAAAGAAAATCAAGTAGAATCAGAACAGTAGGTTCTGGCATCTTGTACCTGGTTGCTGAGGCCTACCACTCCTCACCTGTGTTTCCTGGCAAGGTAATGGTGTCTGCAGAAACTGTAGGATCTGACATAGAAGGCCCTGTAAAAATGAGTAAATGATTGTTTCATTCATGGCTTTGCAATTTATTTTATAAATGTAATGGGAAGTAACAGTCTGCAGTGTGTATTTGAAAATAACTTTAGTTAGTGAAGAGATGTTTTCTCTGGAACACTGAATGGATATTTTGACAAATCAGGCCAGAGAAATATTTGATCTAGATACTTTACTACAGTTTACTAAATACTATGGATTCTTTAATAGGGACATACTTTAATCTCTGAGTGCAGATCACTAGTATATCATGTTTAATGGATGATTAATATGAATCCTTGTTACTAAGTGTGATAAAAGCTGTACAAAGCTGAAAGAAGGCAATACCAAGGTCTGAGAGGCAGAAAGAAGCAGCTTGCAGATGGATGGAGCTGAGTCATAGGGAACTTCATATTTATTTTGCTGCCATCTCTAGAAAGGGTTGGGGGTTTCATTGCAGCACTCTCCCCTTCTAATTTGCATAATATCGTCTGATGAAGAAGTGTAATCCTAAGTATCCTTAGAGTGCTTGTACATGTGACAGGGTTTAATCCTCATTAAATTAAATAGGATTATTAAATTAAAATGATTTGTTTTAAATATATAGGTGTTTGGATGTATTTGGGAAGATGCAGGGAGTCTACTCCCTCCTGGGACTGGGAGGAATGGACATGGCTCCCCACGCCTTCCCCAGATGGGGATCAGCTCAGGCTGATGAAGGCATGGAGAACAGGGGAGAGAGGATAGCTGTTAGGGGTGTGCAAAGCAGGCCCTATTTGGATTCAGCCTGAATCGGGGACTGTGATTTAATTAATTGATTCAGATCACTGTCCCCAGTTCAGTTTGGCTGAATCTGCATCTTAAGATTTGATGCTGATTTGGTGAATCAGTGATTCAGACATAAAAGTTCTCAGAAATGTTCGCTGGTAGAAACAAATGCCTGTTTGTGGCCAATGTAAAGTATAAAACATATGATAAAAAAATCTGAGTCTACTTGAAGACTTCAAAAAAAAAGCTCTTTTCTGGAAGCAGCAGTGCGTTACAGATGTGGTATTACAGGTTGAAGTAAAGTTTGGGTGCTTCAGCAGGCTTTTTGGCTCTTTTAGCTAAAGCTGATTCAATCAGCTATTAGATGAAAGCACCAAAAAGCCCCACTAGAGTACCTGATCTTCACAGACATTGGGCAAGCTGGTTTGAAGTAACATGCTGTCTCTTCAGTGAATGCGTGGGGCTCAATGTGGGAACGCACCAAGTTTAAAATAAAGCACCGTGTTTGTTTTGGGCTTTTTCATGTCTGCAAGAGCCTGAGTATATCTTACTGACAGACACAAAGAGGTTTTTGAGGTTTTCCAAAGAGTGTTTTTCGAGGTTTTTCAAGGTTTTCCAAAGAGCTCACACTATTTACCAGAAATAAAGCCAGCAACTAGCCACCTGGGATCCAGCTACACTGATCCCAGGGTAGAAGGATAACTGTTTAGGGTCAAAATTATTTAATTTTTTTGTAGCTCCACTGACTCCAGTGAAGCCACAGCAGGACACTAGAGTTTTGAAGGCAAACTCCTCTTTTGAGACCGTACCAGTGTCCAGAGTGCCTTTTATCCTGACAGCTAAATTTCCTGTGAAGAAAGAGAACTGAGGTTTCTCTTGTGAATACATATTTGTATCTTTCTTTGAAAAGAATGGTTACCTTGTGATCTTCCATGCAATCACCAGCAAGACACTAACTGATTGAAACCATCCCACCATGTTATTCAATACATATACCTTACACTTCAAAATAGGAGACTCGTGTCTTAAAATTCCATGAAGAAAGTTCAAGTTAGCACAGATGTATGCAAGAGATCAGGACACAGCCCTATATCACCTCTAAATACAAAGAGTCTTCCTAAAGATTGTTTATGCTTTTTTTCTTTACTTTGTGGCCCTATATACATTCTAGATTGAAACTCTGCCTCCCCATAATAGGCAAATCATCGTAAACTTTGTCACTTTAAAAGTGGTCCATCCTTTATTTCCTCTTTCATTGGTAACATAAGGTCCTTAGACTTTATCTTCTTTGAAGAATATTGTATTTGTGGCTTTTATAGCATACTGTAGCTTGAATAACAACTTTTGAACATATGCAATGAAATCTTTCTTTGGAAGTTTACAACGCTCCATAATGATTATGAGTTGTTCAGTGTTTAAAAGGAGAGCTACCTCTCAGAAACCACCACAACAGAGAGAGAAGATAAATACTTTTTACTTAGAGAAAAGATGAAGAAATAATTGAGGGTTTTTGAAGCAATGTCCAAAAAGATGCTTTTACCACGCATGGGTTCTGCAAACTAGCTATACCAAGTTCTTCACCTTTGGTACATGGCAAATATGAAATAAATGAAAATGGATTTTATATACAGTCTTTACACTGCCATATATTAATGTATTTTTGCTGACCCTAATATAGACTTTGTGTGCCACATCAGATAAAGCATAACAGAAACATATTTTTAAATACTGGATGGTTTAATGCTGTGCACAATGGGAAAAAGATGCAATTTACACAGCTGAATCTACTCTTTCAGCAACATATTTACAAGTAGAATTAAATTTACCTACATAACTTCCATTAATAGTAATAAAAGTTATTTCTATATCCCTGAATGCTGGTGAAACAATAGGTCCTATCACGTCTACAAATTCTAGTTTGGTTCTACTCAGATAGCATAGGTGGTGTTGGCATGGCTCCTTTAACACTGATATTTTGTTACCAACAAGTTCATAGGTACAAACATCATGTCAGAATATAGATCAATGATCAGTCCTGACACTGCCACATACTGCTGGACAGAAGATAAATATTTTAGACTTCATAAGCCTTCAACTATGTCACTTTGAAACCAGTACAGTTAAATCAGAATAACTCCTGAGTGTAGACATTGTTATAAAGTTATCATAGTGCTCATCTCCAGGGCCAGATCCAGTGACACTGTGGGTTGGGGCTAGAGTAAGACCTTAAGCACCATGCCTTTCCTGCATGGCATGTCTCTATATAGCATTCCGTGGACCTGAATGCCCAACAACTCTCTGTGTCTGCTCTTGTTTACACCAGTATAACTTATTCCCTGAAATATAGTAGAACATGTTTGCTGGAATATCTGCATCCACACAACTGCTTTAATTATTCTATTTAACAAAAATATCATACCTCTAACCAAAATACTAAAAACTGATACAAAAAGCTCTGTGTGGATGAGACTTTAGAAGCATGTCCTTCGGAAGAGATGTTAAAACAAGGGTGTCATAAAATCATAGATAAGTAGAGCTGGAAGAGACCTATAGAGGACATCTAGCCCAACTCCCTGCCTCAGGTAGGATCTTCCCTATCTAAATCATTCCATACAAACCATAACCTAAACTCTGCAGAAGACTATGATCAACCCTGACACAACATGGACCTAACATCCTAACCTGCCACAGGTAAAGCAGGTGAAACACAGTTTCTGCTCTTCTTAACTACCTGCACAGGTAGAAGGAAGCTTTGACCCCTGTACCATTTTCAACATACACTCTCTCAAAAACAAAGTCTAAAGGTTGTGCATGAATCATTGCTGCACACAGTAGATTCTGTATTATGCCATCTCTGCAGTACTGTGACCTATTACCTCGGAAAATGAGCTGAGACACTTGAAGCATGTCTACATACCAAATTTACCATGGTCATGGCACCACAAAACACACTGAACTGCTAATTAGCTGACATACTATGTTAATATGGCTCCACTACTACTAACTGGGGAGGTAGAACATGGTGCATTTGAGGGTGCCATAGCCTCATGTAAAACTGCATGTAAAAGTGCCCTTGGAGTCTTTAAGAGGATACAGACCAGAATTTTATTTCTTCTAATTTTGTGGGTAGGCTTGGCATCAAAAAAATATCCTATTCAGCCAGATTCTTTAATGAGATATGAGCCCACTCTAGCAACTGGGACCACAACCTATTACAGGTTTCCCTCACTTTATGCTGTACATGCATTCCTGGAAAATGGTACCTAACTCCAAGTTGCATAAAGGGAACCCACTTTAAAGTGTAACAAATAGGGATACGTTGCAAAACCTTGACTGTACTGACCCCCAGACCCATTTGTACCACTTTTACAAGGCAATTTTGGTACTCACCAACAACACCCGGTACACACAAACGCAGGGAACTATCATAGTGGGGATGGCAACTACAGAAACACGTGTCGTAGTCAACAAGCAAGGAGCACAGATCCACACAGGAGACTATATTTTGGTGCGTGTCATTCTCACAGTGCACCACACAAAGCAGCTAACTGCCGGCTTCCACCATATCAATTGCATTGAGCGTGAATTTCCCTCACATATAATGAATTTTTGGTATAAAAATGGTCATTGCATAGGAGCGAATTTGCACATACAGAACCCACATAAAGCAAGGGAAACCTGTATGCTTTTCCAACACTTTCCATTACACAGCCATATTTTCCATTGTTTATAAGTTCACTGAGGGTTAACACTTTCAGCTGAAATATTCCAAACTAAGTACATGACCCAGGTTGAATCAAAATGGCTTGAACATTTTCAAAGACAATATTGGGGAAATGCATTATTTTGCCGGTTAGAAATTCTTGGGACCATTACTTTGATAAACATTAAAATCCTCCCACTTTGGAGCAAGGACGTGAAATATGAGTTAGGGTGGTGCTTGTGTCTTTTGCTGTGATAATCTGACCAAATATGGTCAACATTTGAACAACTAGAATTTTTCACATGCTCAGCAGGGCATGTAGGTTAATTCTCTGAAGATCCCAGCCATATTTGGCCTGTCTCTCCCATAGCTCACTGCTGCAGGAGCCCAAACAGGATTTTTCTTACAACTGTGACACTGGGATGCCTTAGAGTTTACTGGATCCGAGTCTGGGTACCTGACTGAGAGTGAGAAACCTCTCTCTCCTGTATAGTCGCTGACTCCCTTCAGCAGGACCCAGATTTTGTGGAGGTTAAAACTACCTGAATTCAGTGCAGAGAGGACAAGATCAAAAAGTAAGGGTGGGAGAGGGCATCAACAGGGAGGAAGTGGAAAAAAGGAAACTGATACTGGGAGTTGTTGTGGGAGACTGGGACTCAGAGCCAGGCGAGAAAGCAGGGATGGTCTGAGAGACTGAGATTGGATGAGGAGCCAAGGAGACTGGGAAGTAGTTAGGTGGCAAATCGAGATTTTCAGAGGACCTGTGGTATAAAGAAACAACAGTGACTCTGGAAAAAGGGACAGGAAAACAGGTAGAAGGAACAGGAAAGGGGACCTAGAAACTTTTGTATTTGGCCAAGGGTTTAGATTAAAAATAATTAAACAACTCCTGAGTATTGTTTTTACACTAATTATTGCAGTGGGAGCAGTCCCCTAAGAACTCACAATTTATTCTTTTCACCCTAGCAGGAGAACAGTACTCTAGCTGGTGCCAAGTTCTTGAAGTTCCTCTCTTTCTTCTAAAGTATCAGGTGGCTTTTGGTAGCCAGGCATAGGCTGAAGGTTTCTTCTGCAGGAAGTTCTGGCTCCTTTTCCCCCCTGGCTGGCAAATGACTCAGCAAGTTGGATTTCTCCTTGAAATTGAATTCTGATAAGTATCTATGCAAGCTACACAGCAGCACACTAATGAGTAAAATTTGAGAAAAAGGTAGTCTTTGTTTAAACTATTCTCTTTAAAGGCCCAATAACATTACAGATTGTTCTTGCCTATCTTGCTAAGATAATCTACAAGTCTTTCAGAAATCAGATTGTAAACAGATCTCTTATTGCAGAGTACTTTTAAACAATGGAAACTTATTTTCTACAAATTATTAAATGCAGGATTAGTAAACAGAAAATTGTGATGAAACATTAGCTGAACCTACATTTTATTATTTATAATATAGTTGGCACAAACAAAGGGACAGATCCACAAAAGTACTCAAGTGCTTAAAATGGGACTTGGGTCAAAATCAGTCCAAAATTGCAATAACCCAAACCCCTGTTCAGCCATCCTTGAGGTGCTTAAACTTCATAGGTAGCTTGACTTTGGCTGTTTAGTGCACCAGGCATCTAACGTTCCTTATTTTTCATCCTTCCTGTTGAAGCTGTTCCATTACAAAGACAGGAATACAAGACTTCTGGGAGCAGAAAGCTAGTTTAGGGAGGTAGGAGATGTTAGTACGAATGATCCCCAAGCAGAAGGAGGGCTTGAACCTTGGTATCTCATACCCTTAGTTGACTGCCCCCTTTCTCACCCCACAACCTCATAATACTCCACGTGCAGATCTAGAATCTTGAAAAGGTGGTGGGTGCAGATGGTGAGGTGCATCATTACCAGGGATCCTGGATTTCCCTGATAAAAAATTGAAAATTCTCTGATAAAAAAAAATCATAAATTGTCTGATAAAACCCCCCAAACCCCAAGTAAAATGAACCACCATATATATAGGTATCAATTGAACACAATGTTTTATTGATATATTTACATGTTTAAAGCAATTTGGAAGCCTACCAGTGCCTCAATCACTATAGTAAAATACATTCTAAGTACCTGTACATTTTGGTATTTGATTTGGGGTTTTTTATCATGGAAAATCAGAACTCAGCCTGCCTCCTTAGACCACTAAATCTGGGCCCCTCACTTCCCACCCATAGCCCCCCTGGCCCTGCTGGTGCCCCTCATTCTCCACCCCCCCCGCCTCTCCAGCCCTACTGGTGCCCATCATTCCCCATCCACAGCCCCTCAGCCCTGCTGGTGGCCTTCAAGCCCCATCCACAGCCTCCTGCCCCCCTAGCTCTGCTGAAGGGGCCCCTGCTGCCAGGGCTATGGGGCCAGGGACCCATGTCTGCAGCCTTCTGCCCCCTGCAACAGCACCCAAGCCCTGGCTGCTGCCTATGGGAGGCAACAACTGCTGCAGTGGAGTGGAGAACCTGGCACCCGCCATGGGCGGCACTCCTGGACTGGCGGCCATGGGAAGGCAGGTGCAGGATGTCTACTGGAGGCTCGGGTGGGGAGTGGGGCCAGCTCCCCATCACTGCAAACACTCCTGGGGGGACAGGGGAGACACATGCACCCCCTCCCCCCCACCCAGCCTGTGCATGGGGCTGAGGCGGGCTGCCCATTGTGGGCTTGGGCTGTCTGTCCTACTGCCCTTCTCCAGGGCCTCCGCAGCTCAGCGGCTGGGACCTGGCACAGAAGGGCGGAGCGGGGCCAGCAGGGAAGCTCCTTGCTACTGTGAGCTCTGTGCTGCCCTGGCAACATGCCCCCAGCCCACCCTGAAACAGCAAGGGGCACAACTCTGCTCTGCCACCCTTGCTGCTGCCAGGTGGGCAGGGTGCACTTTGCCAGGGCAGCATGGGGCTCATAGAGGTGGTAATGAGCTTCTCTGTATGGCCCTGCTCTGCTTTGCTGTGCTGGGTCCCGCCTGCTGGGCCCTGGGAGAGGGCAGCAGGGCAGGAAGCCCAAGCTTGCAGTGGGCAGACAGCCCCTGCTCCCACCCTGTGCAGAGATCTGGGGGACATGTGCCCCCCTGCCCCTCCCTGGGAGTGTGTAGTAGCAGGGAGCCAGCCCCACCCTACTGCCTCTGCCTGGACAAGCCACCTGCAGCCCCATCCTCCTCCCTGCTGGGGCCCTCCAGCAGTGCATTGTGGCCCGGGGCCCCAAACCCCATGCACCACTCAGCAGGGCAGCAGCCCCAGGCCCAGTCCTGCCCAACTCCCTCCTTCCTTCCCTATGAGGGCCTCAATCCCCACCACCCCTCCAGACTTACTTGCAGGGGCTGCTCTCCCGGCTGCCTGATGGCCTCGTGCATGTACGAGGCCACCAGGCACCCCCTGCCTGACCACCTTCCTCCTGCTCTCCTCAGCCCCCTGCAAACTGGAACTCTGCCAGCCTGCAGAGGGCTCTTTGCAAAAGAGCAAAATCTGTGTGTTTGTCTGTTAAAACAAAAAATCCACATTTTTCTCAGGTAAAAGAAAATCCATGTTTTTTCCTGTGAGAAATGGAAAACCCAGATCCCTGATCATCACATATAAAACAACACAATTTTTTTCCAATTAAAAATAAAACTAGAAGCTCTACTAATGTGTGCAAGGCCTAGTGCTGTATTATTCAATTTAGATTGATGCAAAAACAAATATAACTTCATTGGAATGAGTTGACAACAGTCTGCAGGGCTGTGAAATAGGAGCTTCAGGAGCAGCTAAGGGACAGCTGAATTGTAGAACAAAGGCTGGTTTGATTGGTGCAACATCAAGACATCAACATTAGAAAGAAGAGTGGGTTGTTAACACCTGTGGAATGAAGAGATCAGAAAAGATCAGGGAGATTACAGTGAGCCAGGAAGTCAGTTGACTCCTTCAGTGCTGCCTGAAAACAAATGCTGCTGCCACTGCCAGGCAGTCAGTGTTAAACTTTGGATGAACCAGGAATTAAAGGGGGATTCAAGTGCATCAGTGCATCCAGTGTCATAGCAGTGAAGTTTGGTGCCTGGGGCAAACCCCACAGCGACAGCCTGCCCTTGCCCCACACGCAGATCAATGGGGCACACACACCTCCCCCGCCCCACCCAGGAGTGCATGCAGTGGCCCTGCATAACTGGGTCCATAAATTACCCTATCACTTTGGCCTCAATTTGTAGGACTGAGGCCTCTGTATTTACACTTACACCCTTTCTGCCACCACCTGTCATCTTTTTGTCCTTTAAGATTGTGAATTCTTTGGGATACGAACCATGTCTTCCTGTCTGTATATCCCCTAGCACGTATCCCTGAGCAACATATGTAGAGAGATAAACAAACAAACAAACTTCTAGCACTACGGAAGAAAGACACTTGGGGGTCATGGTTGACCACAAGATGAACATGAGCCTGTAATGCGATGCTGCAGCTAGTAAAGTGAGCAAAAC